>NW_027187419.1:5767508-6008671 GCF_028583685.1 Petaurus breviceps papuanus | reverse complement strand
GGTGAAACGCACGCCGCGCTCCGAGCTGCATCAGTGAGCGAGTCATCCTGTTCCTCCCCAGTGATTTGCTTGCTGGTATATTTTTTTGTTCACATTTACCTGTTTATTAAAATTGCTGTCAATGTTCATTAAAATAAGCCCTCCCCTGAAAATAAGCAAAATAAGCCCTCTGGTGTTTTTCTGTCCAAAAAAATTAATAAGACAGTGTCTTATTATCGGGGAAACACGGTAGCTGTGTGACCTTGGGCAAGGCACTTAGCCTTGTTTGCCTCAGTTTCCTCATTTGTTAAATGATCTGGAAAAGGAAATGACAAACCATTCCAGTATGTTTGCCAAGAAAACCCTAAATAGTGTCATGAAGAGTCAGGCACAACTGAAATGACTGAACAACAATGATCATATACCCACAATTAAAAAAAATAACCATGAAACAAGCAGTTTAACAATATCTCAGTTTCCTCATCTGTAAAATGGGGATAATAATAGATTTTACCTCTCAGGAGTTTGCAAGCATAAAATGAAATAATGTTTATAAAACACTTCACAGACTTTAAGTACTAGCTATCATTATTATTATTAATTTGATCTAGAGCTCCTGATCTCTCAGTGAATATACTCAATTCTCTTTCCTTTCCCTTTAAAACAGCTGCAAAATTAAAAATCAGGATGTGAGAATTAGCATTTTCTCTCCCCTTAATCACATTTTCCTTGTCTTGACTCTTAACTAATGTGTTTTAATATTTTGTTTGTTAAATGTGTTTTTATTTCTTTTCATTCATTTATTTATTTTAAAGGTGTATTTATTAATTATTTATCAATCATACATTTTCTTTAGAGGAAGTAGCTGAGGCAAATACAACCCTCAAATTCCCAGCAGGATTTATGTCAGTAATGCCAACATAAATCACAGAGTCTTGGATTCAGAAGGGAAGTCAGAGGTCATCCAGCCCCAACAAATCTCCTCTACACTCTATCTAGCAAGTGGTCATTGAACTTTCATTTGAAGACCAACCCCCACCCCATTCCCCACACTTGCCCTGGTAAAAAGGCAGCTCTCTACTTTCTAAGACAGACCTTCCCATTAGGGGATAGTTTTGATTGATAGGAAGTTCTTCCTCACTGCTCCTATTTCTGTTCCCAGGCCTAAGCCCAAATATAAGCCTCTCTTTCTTGCAACAGCCCTTCAAATACTTGACACTAACTGCTATGTCCCTCCTAAGTCTAAACTTCTAAGGATGAGCATCCCTGTTCCTTCTGCTCCTCCCTATTTTACGTGATCATAGAACCCTTTACCATCTTGGTCTTCTTCTTTTGGACACTCCATCAATGACCTCCTTCATATGCAGTGTTTAGAACTAAACATAATACTCTACATGTTTCCTGTCTAGGTCTGAATACAGTAGGGCCATCAGCTTCGCCATCCTGGAAACTGCCTTTCTTATTACAGCTGAAACACCTATTAACTATTTAAGCTGCCTGTTCTATTGAAAATTGAGCTTACCGTCCACCAAAACCCTCACAAATGCTGTCTTGCCTTTTATACCTATTTCATTTGCACTAGTGAAGCGTATATTTTTTAACCCAAATCTAGAACTTTCCATTTGCTCTAGTTAAATTTGCTGTTTGAGTTTAGATGCTTGATCCTATCATCCAATGTGAGTCAGGAGACTTAGAGTGAAATCCCACCTCAAACACTGTAATATCACTGATAAAAATGCTTAATTTTATATGTTTCCTAATATGTAAAATGGAGAAATAATACTAACAGTATTGCCTACTTCATGAGAATCTTGTGAGGAAAGCTGTGTGTGTGCATGTGTGCATGAGCTTTAAGCATCATATAATTATATGTGAGATACAATGGTGGTGATTTTCTCTGCCATCCTAAAAACCAAGGAACTGAAGTAACCCTTCCACTGACCCTGATATTCCCTCTGGCTCAATTCCGCTGCTACTCCTGCTTCATTTGTATTCATGTAAATATTTATCTTTACATTCTTCCTGCTTGTTTTGGGTATCTCTTTGAACCTTACTGGATGAATTCTGTCTCCTTCTTAGTCTCTTCTCCTTCTCCACTCCCCTCTACCTCATCACCCTTTCTCAACCCCCCAAAGAAAAAGAAACAAGCTGTTTTCTTTTTGCCTTTAAATCCTGATTGTACTAAGCCTTGTAACAAAAAAATCTCCTGTAATCCTCTTTTCCTCTATTATAAAATACACTTAGACCTGGACACAGGAAAAGAAAATCTAAACATCTAGAGCGGGCTTCTTATCCTGGTGACTATGAACCTCAAAAAAATTTTTTGATAACTATCGGTCAATCAATAAACATTTAATAAGTACCTAAAGAAAGGCAAAAGACAGTGCCTGCCTTCCAGGAGCTCACGACCTAATGTCCCAATAGAATTGGTTTCCTTTGTAATCCTATGTATTTTATTTTATTCATTTAAACACAGTTTTTTTTTCTTAGAAGAGGTCCATAGGCTTTAGTAGAATGCCAAAGGGAGTCCATGACACTTGCAAAAAGATTAAGAACCCCTGAGCTAGAAAGAGTAGTCAGTCAAACCACCATCCCTAACAATCCACTGACTCTGCTGTAGAGATTTAATAAAGGTAGTAATGGAATGAAGATATAAATCTGAACTTTTAAAAAAGGGAAATCAAAACCAGTATAGCACCTTTCAGGTCCATGAAATACTTAAGTAGGAACCAGTGAAGAAGTCCAGACTTATATAATTTGGTCCTAATTTGATAAGGAAAGTAGTGATCTCCATCTATATTTTTGTTGTTTAATCATTTTCAGTTGTGTATGACACTTCCTGACCCTATTTGGGGTTTTCTTGGCAAAGGTACTGGAGGGGTTTGTTATTTCTTTCTCCAGCTCATTTTATAAATGAGGAAGCTGAGGCAAATAGGCTTAACTAACTTGCCCAGAATCACAGAGCTAGTAAGTGTCTGAGGCCAGATTTGATCTTAGGAAGATGAGTCTTCCTGACTCTAGGCACTCTATCCCCTGCGTCACCTAACTGCCCCATCTATGTTTGAGAAGCACCAATAAGTACAAACTAAGTATCTTCCTCCATAAAAATGCCAATTTCAGGTGTGATATGATATGTCTTTAAAGTTTATGAATTTTAGTGTGGAAGAAGGGAAAGATATTTGGATGATTGTCAGAAAATGCTTAAGCCTCATTTTACATGAAAGATTAATTTGTAGATTAAATAGAGTATTGATTTAAATTGTTCCGGTGGTTTTTCATTGGTAGTAAATGGCTCCGGATATGTCAAACTTGTAAAACATAGAAACCTCCAAAGTGTTTGGGAACCACATCTTCCCAGAGACAGTACATCATTTATAAATGTACATGGACCACTTACTACTTTGATGCTATAAGTGTGAAACCATCTCATAGGCAAACAGTGCATAAAGGGTTTTGGCTCAGTGCTGATAATGGAGAATAATAGATTGATATTAAATATGATTTAGGTGACAGGAAAATGGTGCTAGCTAAGTAAATAATTGATTCATCATCCCACAGTTAAACCTGGCAAGTTATATTGTGATGTTAGAATTGAATCCTTGGCATAAGCTACTCTCTTGTTTTAGCCCTAATGAAATTGTATTTAAAAAGAGAAAGAAAATGAGAAAGGGTCTGTCTCTTACTGGGTCTTATTTGTGGCATGGCACTATGTATATTAATAGCACTGTGGAAATACTATCTAAAAAAATGAAGAACTGGAAAATTGAGCTGTCATAAGAAAATATAAACAAGCAGATCCATTGTCACTTAGAAAAAAATAAGTTAGAAGAACAAACAAATAATGCATTTCTTGTCTGGTACCCATCTTACATTTTTTCAAGGTATTATAAAATAAAGAAGGAGGACGTGATTATGACTGCTGATCCTTACTCAAAGTGGCTCATCCAGCATTCTCTCTAACTAGAAATGTCTCTGAAGTAGCATTCCCATGCTTCTCTATTCCAAGGGGGTCTGATGAAAGGAAGGTGTTATAGGATTCTGAGGGGCTTCTTAAGATAGCAAAGAAAAATTTAAAGTTACTTTTAATGCTTAGTATATTTGTAGTATTCTAATTCATCAAAAATCAGCAATCTGTTTATAGCATATTTGATGATTCTAATAACCCAAAGTTTTGATAAGCCACAAAACCCCAACTGTACATGATAACAGAAAATGATAGCATAGACCAAGAACTAGAAGGAACTCAGAGAACATCTGGTCCAACTCCATCATTTTACAGTTAAAGGAACTAAAACTGAGAAAGATTGACTTGACCAAGGTCATATAGGTAACGGCAGAGCTAGAACTTAAAAACCTGCCTCCTCTGACTCCAGTCCAAAGGATTCCACTGTACCACATTGCCTTTCCTGTATCCACCAAGAAATTTTATGTAACATTTGGAACAACAGGAGAGACAACGTGATGTCGATGGATAGAGGAAGGAGTTGAACCTAGGACTGCCCATAGTGTGGAGTTGCTGATAGCGAGCCAGCTTTGGAGTTGGGGGGGAAGACTTCTACCTCTGACACATACTGCCTGTCTCATCCTGGAAAAGTCACTTCAGTTAACAGTGCTCTAGAAAACTCATTAGAATCATAAGTCACAGAGATATTGTTGCAATAGTGGAGAAAAATTCCTCACCACAAGCTCCTTAAACCCATGAAATCACTGGCCCCTTTCCTTTCCCACTATTCTTTTGGAATAATGACTAATTAACTTAATATTTAAAAGTCCTTAATTCACAACAATTCAGCAAAGCAAAGGAAGGATTTGACTCCACTATTACCCAAGTCTCTACTATAATGAATTTTAATTAGAAAGATTCCTGCAGCCTTTCTATAGAGTTTCAAGGTTCATAGAATAATTAATAAAGACATACTGACCTTACATCTGTTTTGTGTTTCAACTAGGTAAAGTAGATCTATGGCTAAATTAATTATCAGAATACAAAGGAAGCAAATATTAAGGGACATTGTCTAGAATTATCCAAATGGTAGCTTAGGCAACTCAAAGACCAAAGCATTCAATCCTCCACTTCACTTTGTACAGACCCAGCTACTCTCAATGTATCAAAGAGACCTTTCTTCAAAGATCAGTGTTGACTATGTAAGACTGGCTACACAAAGCTTCGAAAGTTGTCATGCTAGAAAGGGCCTAAATTTAGTGATCTCAGTGGTGCCACAGATCCTGGATTCAGAACAGGGAGATAACTATAGGAGATGAATTTGCCAGATCATCACACCAATTCAACAGTTTAAAAAGCTCCTAATATGTGCAGAGCACTCTTTTAATCCCCTTAATACTATTATTATGAACTAAAATGATGAGATTGATAAGAGATAACCAATTCAATCATCTAGTTGAACAAAATTGGATTAAATCAATCAACAAACAATTCTTAAGCACCTGCTTGGTGCCATTCACTGTGTTAGGAGCTGGGGGCTATGGAGATAAAAATGAAACAAGCCCTGCCCTTGAGTTGCAAGATCCCTGGGCTCAGAGAGTTTCTTATGGAATATATTACTTATGTTTTCCCTTATAAATTTCATATCCACAGCCTGAATCCTTTTCTTTTTCTTAAGCCTGTGCTGAGGTATGCTGAAATGTACCTTAATTCACAGATTAGCTTTTATTTGTTCACCCTGAAGATGGATCTGAAATTCCATTAGATTCGCACAGTGTTTAATGTCAGAATTGTGAGGTCAATTCAGCCTACCCAAGCACTTATTGTTAAAAGAACTGTAACCTTATACATTAACCTTTTTTAACTTCCATGGATACATGGGTAGTTGCCAGCTTCATCTTTAAATACTAAAGATAACTCTAGAAATAAAGGAAGCATAAACTGTGCTATAACACTACTTTATTATTAGACAATTTGGAAACTACTATGGACCAGATTATATCTCCCCAAATATAATGAGAATATGTAGTAAAGGCTGAATATGGTACCTGTAACCTACAAGGTGAATTTTTGGCCTTCTTCCCCACCCCCAGAATTATAATACATTCATGAATAGCCTATTAGATAAAATGTCATTACTGTCATAAATTAATCAATGATCGGGAATACAACAACTAGCTATGAGATGCAAGGTCAGACCTTTAAGGAAATTCAGTCATAGAATTTTAGAGATGGAATGGGATCTTAGAGGTAACTTAAGCAATGGCCATTCAGCCTTTGCTTGAAGACCTGCAGCATTAGAGAGCTCAGTCACCTGCCGAGACACCCTAGTCCACTTTTGGACATATCCAACTAGTAGGAAATTTTCCCTCATTTTGGCTGAAATCTGCTTCTCCACAGTTTCTATGCATTGCCATTAATTTTTCTCTGAGAAGGCAAATAGAACAAGTATACTCTCTTCCACACAGCGGTCCTTCAGTGATGAGAGTTTAGTTAAAACTGTCATATGTCTGCTAAGTCCTATCTTCTATAGACTGAATATCCCCAGTTCTGCTGCCACCTTTTGTGACATGGTGGCCAGTTCCTTTTCCATCCTTATCCTCTCTTCTGGATGTTCTGCAGCTAGTCACTTTCTTTCCTAAAATGTGAATCCCAGAACACAATGTTTGACCTTAGAAAATTTAAAACATCCTATTTTATTAAGAGATATAATCTATGGATATTGGTGAGGAGAGCAAAATTCCTCCAAATCCCGTTGATTTTTTAAATATATATATGTATGTATGTATATGTATATTACATATATATTTATATATATATTAACTGTCTAGTTGACTGAAATATTTCTCAGGTAGGGGAAGGGGTGAATGTTTTTTTAATTCTCTATCCAAAATAAAGAATTGTTTTAATGTTCTTGAATCTTGTTTATGTTGAGGTCAAGATTACATTGGTGTTATGTGTTGGAAAATATAGAGATTATTTTTTCTTCTTATTGGAAAATGAAGTGAGAGTGGGCTGTCATAATTTGGGTCTAATTGATACAAAATATAGAGGATGACAAAGGATTTATGAAGGTGGTTCGGTCTGTGTTCCCAGCCTTGATATTCGTCTTGACAGCCTGTATTGACATGATTTCATCTTGTCACATTCCATTTTAGCTGGGAAATGTAGCTATCTTTAGTTTTTAATTTAAATTATCAATGGTTTGGCTTAATAATACTACAAAGAAAACTGTTTTACTCTACCTTAGATGAAAAAAAAATTGCTTTGAAAAATACCAAGGTTATTTGTAGGCAGCTAGGTAGCACAGTGGATAGAGTACTGGGCTTGGAATCAGGAAAAACTCATCTTCTTGAGTTCAAATCCAACTTCAGATACTTACTTGCTGTGTGACTCTGGACTAGTCACTTAACCTCATTTGCCTCAATTCCTTGACTGTAAAATAAACTGGAGAAGGAAATGGCAACCTATTCAGTATCTTTGCCAAGAAAAACCCAACTGGATCATGAAGAGTTGGACACAACTCGGCAACAAAATGTGTAGTTTTATGAGCTTACTACAATGCATCAAAAGACTTTTTCCCCAAGAATATATAAAGAAAACATTAAAAACTTTACTTCCAATAAAATTATTGACAGCATTGGGAAACTTTATAATGCCTGACATTTACTTCCAGTGATAGAAGAAAGTGAATTGGTAATGTGTTCTTTCCTAAATTGAGGCAAGAGCTACTTTGTACATAAAACATACTATATGAACAAAATAATTTGTTAATTCTGAAATGGAATATAAATTTAGGAATAAAAATGGGTAATAGTAATATAACTTGATAATAGTAATATAACTTGACGTGCTAAATGATCCTTATTTATTGCATTCTTCATCTGGTTTTTACTATCATCAAGTCGACCAGCAGTCTTTCTAAAACTGAACACAGGGAGCACCACATCACTGGCCATGCCCACAGATTATAGCTTGTAGATTTAAAGTTGGAAGGGATTTCAGAGTCTAACGCTTTCACTTTACAGATGAAACACCTGAGGCTAACAGATGTTATAAAATGGCCAACGTCACAAAGATAGTAAATAATAAATCTAGAATCTGTATCCAGGTTCTCAGACCCCATATTCAAAGATGTCCCATTGTACCTTGTCATTCCTCAACAAGATGGATAGTGATGTCTTCCAAAGGCTAACTCACCCGTTGTGCAACACTTACCTCTAGATTTAGCAGTATTTGGAATGTGCCAGAGGGAAAAAAAAACTTTTTTGTCATTAGGGAAGAACTCAAATTAGGATGTGTTCTCAGCCTATTAAGTTCTTTAACGTGAAGTTTAGTTTTACCAATTTTAGAAAGCCATCCCCAATCAACCTCCTGTATCCCTTAACATTATGTATTACACATATGCATTATCTTTTAGAAGCAGCCTGTTCTGGTAAATAGGAGCGACGGGCTTGGATTCAAAAAAACCACAGGAAAATGACTTAACCTCTTGGAACCTTAGACCACTCTGTAAAACAGTGGTTTTCAAACGATATGTGGGGGTATAATAATGTAGCTAGAGTTCTCACTAGCTGACTAGCTAATGAACAGAATGTTGGATATGGAGTCAGAAGACCTAGTTAGCACCCTGCTTCAGACCCTTACTAAACTGTGTGACTCTGAACAAGTCACTTAACCCCAGCCTCAGTTTCCTCATCCGTAAAAAGGAGACAATAATAATGACTACCTTATAGGTAGGGCTGTTGTAAAGATAAGTTAGATAACACATGTCAAGTGCTTTTTGTTGTTATTGTTTGTCCTTTGTTCTAGAAGAGAACCATGACATCAGGAACTTGATGCCATGACATTCAGGTGTATTGGATTTAAGTGAGGGAGGGCTCTACAAAGTCACCAGCCTCACTTTCTCCTCTGGAGTCATCTGGGTCCAGTGGCAAAATATAGATCAGGGTGACTGGAGATGCTTCCTTTATTCCTAGAATTGTCCTTAGTATTTAAAGATGAAGCTGTGATGAAGCTGTCTGCTGTGATTCCTCACTGCAAAGATAATACTTTGAAAAGTATGAGAATCAGTGTTCTAAGATGTCCATTTCTAGATGTTGATTGCAACTGTGTAGGTGATTTCAGTAGGGGATACTGAGTTGTTTGTGTTTCCTACCTAACTTCCTATCTAGATGTTAAGGGCATCTTTCACTGATAAAAGTTGTTGTTTGTCCTTTATTCTTGAAGAGAACCATGACATCAGGAAGATAATTTCATGACTTGCAACCAAATTGGATTTAAGTGAGGGAGGGCTGTGCAAGGTCACCAGCCTCACTTTCTCCTCCAGAGCCATCTGGGTTCAATTGGAAACATAGCAGTCTGAACCATTGGAGATGGCCCTGACCTGATAAAAGTTAACAGCAGCAAGAAGTCATTTTGTTACTAGAGGAATACCAAATAACAGACATTTTAGATTTTTTTAAAGCAGGTTCTATTTTTAGTCCAAATGCTGTGGTTTCATCTTTCAATATGTTCTGGTGATTTCAAACCTGGTGACTAAGTCAGGTCAAGAGTTAACCTGAGAAAAGATTTTGTAGGATTACAAAAGTGTACCAATTTTCTCTGCATGAAGCTGAATCTGAGTGGTAATGTCTCAGGAAGCTGAGCTGAGAGGACAGATAGTGACCTTGCAGACCCTGCCTTTTAAGTGTCTTCATAGGGGCAGCAACAGCTGTGAAGCCTACCCTTCTCCCTGTACAATAATCTGAAATCTGTTGACAGAGAGTCCTGCCCCTTGGAAGAAGAAAGTGATAGAGCATCTCTCACATACGTACGGGTTTTTGTGGGTATAAGATAATACACAGAAAGTGCTTTGCAAGTTTTAACACACTCTATAAATGCAAATTATTATTATTTGTTATTATTTCATTCTCATTTTTATGTTCAATGGATTTCAGCTAGAAATGGCCCTATGACCAGTTTGCTTTCCTGTTATTATTCTTTATGTTCTAATGTTTGACATGGTATTGCATAGGTGGATAAAATAATTTATTTTTACAACCAAATGAAAGTATGGGAATGCAAGCTCGTATTTTGTAGATTGACTGGAAACATCTTTGGGACAGTGTTAGTAACTTACAAAATGATGGTTTCTAAGACTTACTGATGAGTTGCAGAGAGATCCTCACACTGATGAAATCACAGGTCTGCACCACCCAGGCGCCCCTCTACCCACTCTCCCAGACAAAGCAAAGCAAATTGCCTCATTCTTTACTACTGGTGAAGATGGAAAGATGAAAGATGGGTCAAGCAGCCCTTGGAAAAATTTATAACTGACCATGGATCTTTCCTCACTACCCTTATTCTCTTTTTATGAGAATAACTTCTGAGAACCTGGGATATATCATTCAGATGATTCCTGAATGCATATATGTTCCCTTGGTGGGCAGTATTTTTGAAAATATATTCTTCCTTCTAAGTACATTTTCATGATAGGTCCAGCCACAATTTTCAAAAAAAAAAAGAAAGAAAACCCGCCAAATCTATATAGATGTCCTTCACATCAGAATTCTTTGATTTACCTCCAACAACTTTTCCTAGGATGGCTACAACAAAGTGCCCACATTAGCTTCCTTTTGGATTTGTTAATGACAAAGCTATCTTACTTACCTCACCAGTCTGCTCATTGTAGACACTAAACTGTGCAGTATATTTAAAAATGAATTTTTAATGACTTTCTGGATTTTTCCAGTCTGTTGCTATCTGCTTCTCGGGCGGGGGTGGGGGTGATGCTGGAGGGAGGGATGGGTAGGCGTTGTCATTGTTTTGGAAGAAGTGGAATACTATGGTCCATTGTCAGAGGCTATCATGATGCTGCTTTCCTGGCAGCAGACAGAGCTAGTTGTCAGAGGAGCCGTGAGGTCTTGTGTTCCCCACTGATGCTTTCAGTATCCCTAATGAGGTCACCTCCCAGCACAGTAGGTGGCAAGGCTCTGCTAATGGGAGATTCTGAAATACTGGTTGCAATTAAAATCTTTATTTCCAGACCTCCTCCCCGCCCCCGCCCCCCACCTCCCCACCCTTCCTTAGGGGATAACTGCAGAGCCAGAAATGAGGACAACTCCCATGTGGAACCTTTCCCCGTACATAGGTGTTCTCTCATAAAATAACGAACACATGGGAGCTACAAAGTAGTGAAGGCACTTCAGACTAAGTAAAAGGTACCGTAACCCTAAACCAGATTGCACCAGTGTGTGTCGCGATCACAGACTGGTCACTCAAGCGATTTGAGCTGTATTTTCTCATCTGCAAAAAGAGGCTAAGACCGAATAACGAATAGGAAAGTGATAAAGATCCAGCTGGTAGCTTTAGTAAGATGGTAACTGCCTATACTCTTAAAAAAACAAAACAAAACAAAAAACAGAAAGAGGATTTACCCTCACTGTCATGCCCAGGGATATTCTGGCTGGCTTATTTTTTCTTTGTGGAGGCAAGGCGTTGATTTCCCCCTAAACCCCGAGTGCCTTGGATCTCAGCTTTTTTGTCCACACTGGCTTCATTTATGGCACGTCGGTGGGGCTAGCCGGGGCTCGTGTTTTCTGAATCTCTCTGTTGTCTCTTACCCAGAGCTATAAACTCTTCTCTCCTCCAGTCCTCCGTCCTGGGATTACTATAAGGGGGTTACCATGACAACAGCAACTGACTTAGATCTGTGAGCTTGCTAAGATCTTACCCCTCTGCTGAGCGCTGGCCTATTTTTTTTCTCTTTAAATAACCAGAACAGACTCAGTATCTTGTTTGGACGTTCTGTCATATTAATTCCTGAATGCATCTTTCACGTAAATGCTTAGACAGTGTCTGTGCTTTTCTTTGCACCACAAGGCTCCACCTTAGGGAGAGTACAGGGGGGAGGGGAGAGTGGAACCTTCCTCCAGAATCTCTTGCCTCTGAGCGCTCAGTGGAAGATGCTTTAAGCATTTTCCTCACTTAAGGGGAGAAAACATTGTTAAAGAATAGGGAAACACTATTCGAGTTCTGACCTATATAATCCATATTTTTAAAAAAGTAAACTATATGGCTATACTTGTGTGTGTGTGTGTGGGGGGGGGGGGATTTCCCCTGTTTTTGGTCCAGACCTATGATTTCATTGATAAGCGGCCAGTTCTCTTCTGACCACTCTACCCATTTCTTGGTGGGCAGTCAATAGGGAGATAGCTAGCTTTACCTGGAGTTCAAGGTCCACATGAGATGGCAGTAGATTATGATTATGAGGTAATCTTCCAGATTGTAGTATAGCTTCAATGCCAGAGCTGGTACTTGATCCAAGAGACATTGGAATGATGTCATAGACAGGATGTCATTAGTGAATCAGTGGAATAACATGATGTCTGTAGTCTGGGTCTCCTTTTACTGCAAACTTCTGATACATACTAGTCACCAATCTCTCCGTGCCCCAGGCAACATCCCATCATAGAGGAATTGCAAATCAGCTTTGATGGGAGGTATTTTCTCACTTATGGTCACATCAATGAATCTGCCTGACTCAGTTTCCTGAACTGTAAAATGAGAATAATAACAGCACCTACCTCCCAGGGGTATCATGAGGATCAAATGAGATATTTGTAAAGTACTCAGCACAGTGCCTTGTTGGTGGGCACATAGTAGGTGCTGTATAAATACACATTCCTCTGTTGTAAGAAAATTTGAATAGTGGACTCAGTGGCTCACCTCAGGAATATTAATATGAAATCCAGGATGTTAAGTCCTAAAATCAAATCCAAAGATTGTAATGGAAAACACCTTAACCTAAATACACAAGGTGAAATCAAATTTTAAAAACAACACAAAAAGAGATAAGATGTCTTTATGAGACAGAGCCTGAAGCTACAGAGTCTATCAAAGGAAAAGTCCAGTTAGGTAATGTGAACTCAGTAATGTGAAAACATGGTGATATAATGTTTTCATATCTTCTTAGGTTCTGGAAATATTATTCCGAGGGTGAGGGGAAGAGGGATTGTGTGACTTAACACCCTTAGAATATATATGTCTGTATGTGTATGTATATATACATATATATATGAATGAAAAGAACAATAGCAAATACTAATTTGCTGACTCACTGAGGTTGAAATCATTCCATATACCCATATAAGTAAAAATGGATCTAATTCCAGTGAAACTGAAATTAATTGGTCAATTTGATGTAGTCATGAGATGATCCATTCCATGGCCAATGTAAATATATGTTTTTACTTCAGCTGATTGATTTCAGTTTAGTGAACACTTACTAAGTACCTAATGCGTACTGAATGCTATGCTACCTTCAGGAGGAAAGGGGACAAAATGTTTAAATGAAGCACAATCTCTGCCCTCCTGGATTTTATAGTCTAATAGAGGCATAAGATACACATAGACATACATACATACATATATGTGTATACATGTATGTGTATATACATCCATATATCCATATACGTATGTGCACATATACATGTATATGTTTATTGTATCGGTGTACATATACACACACATATACTCTAAGCATAAATAGAAAATAGAGAGTTGCCCTAGGAGTTAAGAAGTACTGTATTCTAGGCCCACCTTTAACTGATACTGGCTGGATGATTCTGAGGATGTTGTTTAACCTCACAATATATTATAAAAGGATACACTTGGAGTCAGACAAAATCCAGGTTCAAATCTTGCCTCCAACACGTGGGTAACCTAGGGATGGTCATTCTCTCAGCCTCAGTTTCCTCATCTGTAAAATAAAGATAATAATACCTATAGGACTTATCTCACATGGTGGTTTTGAGGCTCAAATAAGATGATGTATGTAAAGTTCTTTGCAGAATCTTGAAACAATATATAAATGTCAGCTTTTATTAGTGTTCAGTATAAAACATGGCTTCCCTGGAGGTGCCTGCCCACCAAGGCTTTGTCTTTCAGGTTTATTTATTCACTCCCCCAATGGAAAACAACAGTCTATGCTCATCATTTAATGTCCTGAGAGTTAGAATGAGTCTAGTACCCACCTCAGGCCCGTGCCTTTCACTTTCTTATCTTCCTAGGAGTTCCTGCTCTGATTTCCCCCATTAGATTATAAGCTCCTTAAGAGAAAGGACTGTCTTTTGCTAGTGTCCCCAATGCTCAGTATAGTGCTTGGCACATGATGGATGCTTAATAAATGTTTATTAACTTACTGACTGGCTGATGCTGCTAGTTTGGGAGAAAAAGAGAAGGGCATGTCAGGAACAAGCCATACAAGATATAAAAAAAACTTTATCCATTGGGAAAGGGGCTTCAGGAAGAAGTAGCAGACCACAAAACTGGGAATAGGAACTTATCTCACCTTCAGTTCTGCATCCTGGTAGAACCATATCCACTCTGACTTCTGGAGAGACCCTGGGGTGGGGGTGAGGGAGAAGCAATTTAACTGAGAGTACAGGTTTGGAGTAGGCTCTGGGGAAAAATAGGAAGTGGCTTAAAGCATCTCTTAGGAAACAGCTTTCCATTTCACAACCTTGTTAATGAACTGCAGGCAGAGCCCTCCATCTCTCCCACCAGTACTTGGAGCCAGTCACAGAAGCTACCTCAGCCCCGGCTCCAGTGACCCATTCCAGGTAACACATGGCAGGCACCTTCCTAAGAGTCAGTTCTTGATCCCTAAAAGTCATTTCCTGAAGACCCGATTCAGTTTATTTGAACAAACATTTATTAACATTTCCTGTGTCCACTCAGAGTGTTGCAAAAAGCATCGTGCTTTGTGTGCTGGTCAAATATCCTAACTTATGATATCAGGTAGCTGTTTATTTGAGACAAAATGGGAAGTTGCATCCACCATCAACCCTTCAGGGATCCTCTCAACTAAGGGGTACATGAAGCAACTTTGTCCAGTATGGCAACTTGGAATCATCAAAACAGCCCTGGATGGGAGTCAGATGACCAGGGTTCAAAGCCAAGCTCTGCTCCTTACTTCCTCTATGTCCTTGGGCAAGTCATTTAAGCTTTTTGGGTTTCAATTTCCTTATCTTTAAAATGAGGGGATAGGATTAGATGGCCTCTAAGTTCTTCCAGATCAAAATCTATGATTCTATGGTCTATATAAGGCATCTAGGTGGTATAGTGGATAGAGTGCCCAGGCTGAAGTCAGGAAGATTTGAGCTCAAACCTGGCCTCGGACTTGTTATCTGGGAAAGTCACTTAACCTATGTCTGCCTCAGTTTCCTCATCTGTAAAATGAGGATAATAATACCCATCTTCCAGGGTTGTGATGAGTATCAAATAGAATAAGAAACCTGCACATAGTTGTTAATTACTATTATTTCCACAGTTCCCAAACTTTCTGGTCTCAAAAATTATTGCAGCCCTCTCTAAGAGCTTTTATTTGTGTGTGTTATATCTATCAATATTTACTATATTAGAAATTAAAGCAACTTAGTAATGCTATGAAAATAGTTTTGACCTTACAGACACCCTGAAAGACTCTTGGGTACCCCCATATCACTCTCTGAGAACGACTGGTCTGTGTAGTCATATGATGCTCAAAATTACTTATAACAGATTTTTCTTCAAAGCACTTAATCTTGGAAATTCCTCTTAACTTCTGCACTTGATACTCAAATCATATTCTTAATAAAATTGATTTTTCTTTTGTTCTTATTTCCCAAGCCTTTGAGCTTTGTAGTTGACTTATATGCATTAGGTATGTGGATATTATATATTGCTAACATTCATTTAACTTCAGTAAATATTCATTAAGTATTCACTGTATACACAGCACTATGCTAGGCTCTGAGAGAGATTAAAAAAATTACCCCTGCCCTCATGCAGCTCACAGTCTACAAAGGCCTTGATTACAAATCAAAGGGCAAGGTGAACTTACTGTTGTAACCAAAAGACAAATATTGTATCTGAAGACTCAGGTCAGGCTTAATTTAATGGTCAGAGGTAGTATAACAAAAACAATCCTATATCCAGAATCGGAGATCCTTGTCAAATCGTTTACCTTTCTGGTCCCTGGTTTTCTTATTTCTAAAATGAAGGGGTTAAACTATTTGACTACTAAGTCCCCTTCTCTTTACAATCTGTGATCCTATGATCCTGTTAGTACATTTTTGTTTTGTTTGTTTTTCCTTATGTGTTCTGTATCTCAGAAAAGCATCCTTAGTTTGGAAAATGCAAGACAGCCTCTATGGCAACAGCTGCCAAATTTATAACATTTCTTTAGATCATTCATCTCATTGAATACAAGATAGTGTATGCATCATCTTTATAAAGATACTTTTATCCACCCCATACTGACATGCTGTTCTAAGTGGAGGGTTGCAGAATACTGATCTATAACTTTTCTTATCATTAATATTGTGGGAGGGGAACAGTGAAGGGAAGGAGGAACCTTTCATGAGGGACCCCAACTCTTGACTCAAGAGAACTAATTCAGATCTGGAGGAGTCTGACCTCAAATAGAAAAGATTCAGGTTTTCCTCCAACTCTATAGCAGAGTTGTGCCTTTACCCTGAAGTTCTGGGACATATTTTTAAAAATAAAGGTTGGATGTGCCTCATGTCTAGGGTCTCATGTGTAAGAACTGAAAAGCATTTCTTCTAGAATGAGTACTTAATGTTCAAATTGGAAATCAAGCATAGAATAGCTATTTATTTCGTCTACTACAAAAGAAATCAAGTGTTTCATAAGGCACTTGCTAACAGCTACTTAAAAACAAAACAAAATAGCTCATCACATCAGTTATACTCTCTTGAAAGACTAAAGGCACTTTGTGGTACCACGGAATACAAGTATCACTTTCATCTCAGACCTGACCTGAATAACTCACAAAGTCTGGATTTCTTAGACCTTGCACAATCCCTCCCTCACTCAAAATCAAAGTCAACTGCAAGTCATGTCATTTCCCTGATGCCACAGTCCTCTTGAAAAATGAAGGACAAACACAACTCCCTGGTAATCCACTCCTCTGAGGAGCATTGAAGTTGGAGGAAGCATCTCCCATTGGGCAGCCAACAAAAACTCAAGAACCTGGGAACTCTCAGACTTCTGAGGCAGGACCAATGCTACAAATACCCACTCTCAAGATCAGTTAGGACATCTGTATTCAAAGAAAGAAACACAAAGCAGAACAGGTATCTCAAGGACTTGAGGTCCAATCTCAGGCTCACCTAGACAACAAATTCTTGTTCTTACCACTTTATTCAGTAGTTGCTGTTGGGGGTGGGGTAGGAGGCAAAGTAGCGGAACCCCTAGTGGAACCCTGTCTCCCTTGCTAGAAGTCCAGTGGAGAGGCTGACTCAGTTCAGATTTACAAGAGGAAAGAGCATTTCTTCTTCCTTCTTTATAATGGGTGGCTCTTCCTGGCTCAGTCATCAAAAATCTTTGATGTACTCTTCCAGTCCTGGGGACCAAATCATCAACCAAAAGCTACTGGTCACTCATAGCATATATCCCACCAGAAAGGGACAGACCACATGCTCAGCTTCAGAGGACATGATCCAATCTGACCTCTGCTGCATATGAAAGTTATTATTCAAGAAATTCCGTTTCCAGCCTTCATGAATTGCTATCTGTTGTGATTTTGTCAGGCACCTTTGGTGGCAATCCTTTTATCTTGAAAACACAAAAGGTACTGAGCTAATTAGAAACCTGCTGCTTCCAAAACTGACAAAGATACACACTACCCTGACATATTTGTTTTTGAAGGTTTTTAAATCTATTTTTATGTTAGGAATTGAGTCGTTTATACTAAGTTGGGCTAATAAAGGTAAAATGTCTAAAGCTCATGAAAATTAGGCTAATTCAAACAATGCAAAATGTACACAAAATTAGAAAAAATGTCAAAGTGGTAGCATCAAGTTAAGGGAATGGCAGATTCCATACAACAAAAATACAATGTAAAATATTCAAATTATTTTACATTTAGAACAGATGCCAAACCATTCATCTTTCTTCTGTGCTTTGTTTTTCTTGCTACAGACAGTAACATAGTTATTTCGCAAATTGATTCTTATTCTAGCCTGTGTATGTATCCTCTACTTTTAATGATAAATTCTTCGAGAACAAAGATTGTATCTTCCTATATGTTCTAAACAAAAACCAATAAATAAATTCTAGAAATTAAATTAAAATACTTCTAACTGCAAAATATAATAGCAGCAAATTGAAAGGCAGAATCTTAACCTAGAATCTCTAACTTAAAAGTCTGGAGGAGGAGGAGGACAAGAAGGAGAAGAGACAGAAAGAGAAGAAAGAGAAGAGAGATATCTGAAGTTCAGAGAGGTTAAGTTGTTTGCCCATAGTCACACAGACAATAAGCATTAGAGGCCTGACTTGAACCCAAGTCTTCCTGACTCTTGAATTCAGCATTCTATCCCCTATTCTTGACTTCTCAAATTTCAGATATTCAGAATGAAATTTTTTTTTCTTCACCTGTAGTAAAGATGTAGCTTTCATAGTTGAACTTTTTTTCTCTCTGTCAACTCTTACTTCTCAATTGGTATTTCTCTACTCTGAGTCCTATAACACTGTCTACAGTACTAATTGTACTTGTGTTGTTTAACTGTCCATATGTCTTGTCTGCCTAATTAGACCATAAACCCTTTGAGGGCAGAACTCATTGACCAGAGCACCATAAGGACTCTGGGTTTACATGGTCAAGTCTTGGAGTCTGACTCTCACGTTTTCTTTTTGACTCCTTATTCCTACCCTATAGTTTACTCAGGAGAAATCTCCAAAATAAATCCTAGGTTTGTGTTAGGTAAGATGGCCCCAACTCCCACTGATACCTTTGATATGCAAAGTAGACATTCAGTATGGAACAGCCTTTATTTGATCCATCATCGAAAGTGCATGATAGAAAAGACTCACAAGAACCCATGCAGAAATGCAGAAAAATAAAATAATCAACCCATGAGACTCAGTCCAAGGTAATCTGATCTCATTGATTGGGATTTTTCTTCATCAACCCACTCACCCTCCCATGTCTCTTTACAAGGGCAAGGATTAAGTCTTAGATTTCTTAATATCCATAGATAGAATATTTATTAAACTCTTAAATGTGCCAGGCACTGTGCTTAGCACCAGAGATTCAAATACAAGTGAAAAAGACAGTCCCTACTCTTGAGAAGCTTATAAAAATATAGGGGAGCTGGAGCAAGTACAAGGTTGCCCGTTAAAAGAGAGAGAAACCAGGGGGGTGAGTTGAGCTGATAGTTAAGTAAGCTTGGTGCTCCCACCTAAGGACTCACTAATCAGGACAGTGGGAGCCATTACATTGTTGATGATGGTTGGCAGATAAATTATGCTTCAGGATTATTTGTTGAATGTAGACTGTGCACAGGGCACTGTGCTACAAGTTCTAGGGGAACAGCCCTTGCCCTCATAGAACTTCTATTTTATTAGAGCTATGTTTGTTGGTTACTAAGCCCCTTCCTAAGCCCTATTACAAGATAAATACATTAGAGATATGCAAAAACAAAACACGATGTGAGATCCAAGGGAGCGGGATGTGATTAGCAATGAGAGCATCAATGGAACGGATATTCAAATGGTGCTTTAAAGGATAAATAGAAATTCATTAAGCTAATAGAAAGGAGGAGGGCATTCCAGACACAGTGAACAACCAAAGCAAATAAATGCATGGAGACAGAAGAGTCTAGTACGTGTGAGGGAGCAGAGCCGTCCACCTTGGCTGGAGCATAGAGTTTGTAAAAGGAATGTAATACGAGATACTTTTGGAGAAGTTGGATGGCACCAGGATTTGGAATTCCTTATATTCGAACAGAGGAGTGATGTGACCAGATGTATATGTAAGGAAAGGTATTCTGCCAGTATATGAGGGATGAATCAGAGCAAGGGGGAAGGGAAAGCAGGACTACCTGTAAGGAGGATACTTCAGTAGTCTAGGCAGGTAATAATGAGAGCCTTATGGGGGTGGAGGCAGTGGGAACAAAGAGGAAACTGAATAAAGAGATAGCTATTTCAGCAGGTTAATTGTGGTTATTTGTAAGGAATTTTTACCACATTCTTTGAGGAGGTTTAGTAAAATAAGACATTTAAATTACTTGGGCTAAGTGTATTACAAGCATTTTTTCCCCAACAATTAATCGTAATATAGCACTGTTCACAAACAGGTTGTATCTATAAACACCAGTCTACCAATTAAGAACTGAAAGGAAGCATTTATTTGCATTTGGATTTTCTGAATTCATTAAACACTAACTCATTGGCTGGAATGGTTTCTTTAATCCTTCAAGATAACATGTAGAAACCACTGGAAACACCATATGGTGATGTCTCTAATACAATCAATGCTTTGTTGCAACCTATTTGTACAATTTTTAAAATTTAAACGAATGTTGCTTCAGATCTTGTGTTCTATAAAATCATGACTTACACCTATATATTAGGGACAGGGACTTGTTTTTTCACTGGTGTAGGGAACTCACAAGTCAGAAAAGTCATTCTACCAATGGAGGCAGGTCAGAATCTTTCCTGCCACTTATAGGCTCACAGACTTGCTCAGGATCACACAGCTAGTATAATTCAGAGGCAGGGCTTGAACCCCAGCTTTTCCTGACAACTCAGTTCTCTACCCACTATACCATATTCTTTCTAGAATTAGAAGTTATAATCCATTAGTCAGGATTGTACATACCATTTTATATATGTACATATACACAATTGTATGTGTAGCATTATAGCTAAATGGCATTTATCTAAGCAAGAATGTTAGAGATACAGAGTGCCATGTTGTAGATAAAGCATGGAGCACAGTGCCTGGCAAATAGTAGGCACTTAATAAATACTTGTTCCCTTCCTCTTTCCCTAGATAAAAGGAGTTGCTAGGTTTGGAATCAGGAAGCCCTGGGTTTTAATCCTGCTTCTGACTTTTCCTATTTGTAGAATTTAAACAAAATAAAATTAATTCTCCAAGTGAGCTTCCTCTGTAAAATAGGGATAATCATATCCATAATACCTACTCCTCAAGATTATGGTGAGACTTATATGGAATAACGTAGGTAAAGTACTTTGCAAAGTTTGAAGAACTCTAAATTATAATTAAAGGGTTCTGTTGTGTTTTTAAATAAAAATCTTAAAACCAAAAACAGTTAACGTTTTTTAATCTGATTTTTAATGGTAATTTCTTTTTTTAAAGCACTGGTTTATTTTTTTTTTAACTTTCAACTTGACTTCAGTTAATCCTGTTGTTTATTGCTGCATTTTTATTCAGTTGTTTTTCCATCACGTCCAACTCTTCATGACCCCATTTGGAATTTTCTTGGCTAAGATACTGGAGTGGTTTGTCATTTCCTTCTCTAGCTCATTTTATAGACAAGGAAACTGAGGCAAACAGGGTTAAGTGACTTGCCCAGGGTCACATGGCTAGTAAGTGCTTGAGATAATATTTGAACTCAGGCCTTTCTGACTTCAGACCTGGCACTGCACCATAGCTGTATAGATCACACCAAGTACACCAAATTGTAAATATGACTAAGCATTTTCAGTTTAATGGCAAGCATCATGTAGCCATGCCCTCCAACTGCCCTAAGGAATGTAAATGCTCTATTCTTCCCTAGGCATGCCCTGGTTTGGAGCTTCTGTAATTCTTGCCAGGCCCCAGGGACCCTGTATGGGAGCAGATCACGCTGAGCTTCTTAGGGAAATCTTTGAACCTTCACCAGAGTGAAGTTGACAGCATGAATGTGATCACATAGCTAAATAGCATTTCAAAGAATTAGACTTTGCTTTCCTCCTTAGTTCTACTTCAATCCCCATTACTAACTACCACCATTTCAAAACATGTGGTCCTTGGTCCTTTCCATGTTGCCAGGTTTTTCTGGCTTTGGTTCATAGTCTAAAGGTTTTTTGTGGTGGCACTTGTTCCTATAAGACTGTATAGGAATTGGGGGAGAATTCTACAGGATTAGTGCTCCTGAGAAATGTCTGGTTGTTCATCACAAAGGGAGGAGAAAAGTGATTGTGAATTTATGACCCACGATATCCAATTAAGAGAAACACTAGAACTTTTTCCCCCCTACTAGACAATGTATATGCCCATATCCCAACAGACTGTGTGAAGCCCAGAATCTTCTTGGCATCTCCTATTATCAGTCATAAAACTGTTCACTTCATTGTGGCCGTCATTGCCCTTGGTATCCATCATGAAAACTCACATGATTGCTTTCACAGTTGCAGTAGTCAGTGTTAGTTATAAGCAAAGTGGGTCAGAGAGGGTGTTGCTTATATAGTGTGGTTTCTGGAAGAAATTCACTGCATAATGTAACAAGGAAGTCTATTGGGTCATGCTGAACCACAGGAATTTTTACTAGGATGAATCAACCATAAATTCTTTGTCTTGACTCTTTGCCTTAAGAGTTCCACTAGCATTTCTGTGAGAGTTGGGATTAAGCTATATATTTGCATCCGCTGAGGTATGCAACTTTTGCTTCCTATGTATATGATCATATAACACTTGTCATTCTGCTGCCTGGGATTTGGTTTATTTTTTGGACAGGATTGCCAGTCTTCCATCTCCATTTCACAAATAAGAAAATTGAGATCGGGGAGGATAAATCACACAGCAACTGGGTCCACACAGACGTATCCAGATCATTCATGGAAAGATAACTCTGCAGCAATTGGGAGGGGCAGGCAGTCATAACTAAAGTGTGATAACTGGGACTTTATCCTAATCAGTGAATTTAGAGCGTACTGGTATCACTTTTTTTCCTTGAGCAGAATTGAAGCAACAGAGCTTAGTATTTAGTTATCAAGAAGAATTAGTTAAAATAGGGTTCTACTAGGTATTGTGCTACTTTGGATTCCTCCCCAACCCTGCCCTGCTTTCTCTATTCCTCATCCATCCAGGCTTCCTCAGAAGTCTTCTTGAGCCGGTTCTAGGACTACTTTCAGTAGTCTTAATAACCCTCTGGTAACCTCCCCTGACATCTTCTTCCAGTTTTTATCTGTTGGTTAAGTGACCCTGGGTATAATGGTATCTTTGGTGTAGACCTGAATCACCCACAGGCAATATCTTAGGATGCTAAGGAGGGTCACTCACTTTGTTCCCAGCATCATTGTTCTTATGATTTACAATTCAAAGGGGCCTTAGATACAGTCTAGTTCTACCTCTTCATGCTATAAATGAGGCCAAATAAGGAAACTGAGGCCTAAAAAAAATCAGGTGGCTTGCCCAAGGTCCTTTCATGGAATACCATCCTGGCTTCCTACAATGGATCAGAGTTAGGGTTAGAGTGCTACTTGCCTCACGTGTAGTTTCTAATGTTGGCCCCAAACAATTCCTGTTTACGACAATAATTGGGGAGAAGTTCTTAAGGAGAGCTGAATTATCCAAATGATGCCAGTGTACTCTCAACTGACAATTTCAAATGACTTCCTCCTTTTCCATTTTAACAAAAATCTCTTGGTTTAGACTCCTTTGTCTAACTTGTCTCAGCATGCTACTACTTTCTCTAACTCCTTTAAGATGGAAAAGTATTGAAAGAAACAGAAAACAGGGGTACTAATACAGAATGGTGGTATTTTCAGTTAGTATGCCTAATACCTTGGACTTAGAACCCCATGTTTTCATTTTATAGCTAAGCCACTTATCACCTCACGTTGTAATATTGAAAAGGGGGTAGAAGCCACTGAAGGACTGCTGCTGATTTATCAAGGATAATTGAGCCTCCTCACCTTGAGAATGTTATCTTGCTCTAGACAGCTTATACCTGAGATGGATCAATCTTGTAATCAGGTTAAAACTCTAATGAAAAAAGCTCTAGTGAATTTATCCACAAATAACTTAGTGTATCTCCAGTAACCCCCTCTGTTCCCTTCTAGTTCTTGTTGAATGATCGTGGGTGTAATGGTGCCTTTGGAGTATATCCAGGTCACCCACAGGCAGTGTCTTAGGATGCTAAGAAGACTCAGTTACATTGTTCCCAGCATTAGAATTTAGAGTTCAAAGGGACTTTGGAAATCATTATGTCCTACTCCTTCTCATGCTACAAAGGAGAAAACGGGCCTAAAAAAACATCATGACTTGCCCAAGGTCATATGGTAGATTCAACTGGACCTCCCACTCCAAATCCATAACAAAGATGATATCCTAATAGAAATTCCTAGCTGTTTGGTTTTTTTTTCTTTGTTTTACCTTCATTCAACACAAATTGGAATGGTTTGGCTTTGAGGTGGTTTGGGGTAATAACTGCTGAAAGGAGTGGGGAGAATGGCAAACCCTACTGTGGTCAGGCTCTGTTCAGGACCCTGTATTTGAATATTCTGTTTATGGGAGCAGCTGTTAGATATTTGTTAATTCCCCAAGACAATTTTTCTCTGGAACACTGGATTGGATTGTTTGCTGCAAATGACGTGCAATCTTCCTTGTGTACGAGAGCTGCGGTTCAGGATATTTTAAGAATCCAGGGGTGTTATGCTAGGAAGAGTTGAATTATTTAAGTAAAACAAACAAACAAGCAATTCTGGGGTTTCCTTTAAGTACAATCTGCAATTTTAAATTGAAGGTCTTTGGGGAAGGGGGAGGCTCAGGATGGTTATGGCGTATTATAATGCAATTGCTAAAGGAATCAATCCAGATTTCTCCTGTAATTTATCCTTTGAAAATGTAGCTAAAAATATCAAAACAAGATATTTCAGCAATCCCTTTGTCTGCTTGCTTCCTGTTCACTTGAGGCAAGTCCCTTGTCTTGTCACTGGTTTGTAAAAAACAGCTCAATCTTTGACTGAATACTGCAGCGTTGGGGTTGTAACACATGCATAATAAGCAGCCAGGGCTGGCTGTTTGGATGTGTGAGGAGAGAGAGAGAGAGAGAAACCTGCTGTTATCTGCACAGATTGTTCCCCTGTCCTAGGCTCCTGGCCTAATCAATAGCCTGTGAGATGAATGTAGAAGGATCCATTTTCCCTTCTCTGATAACATGTGTGAAGAGATCTCATTACGTCACTGTCCCTGAAAAGTAATAATAATAAAATAAGGGTAATAAATCTCTTCACAGCTTTTCATCAACAAATAGAAATTACGGCAGAGACTAGACACGAGGTAATGGGAGGAAAATGAGTGTGGGATAGTCCAAATGTTTGCAGTAGTCACAGGCATTATTGGATTCTTGCCTCCTCTCTCTTTTGTTTATGTAGTCACAGGGCATCTACGCAGCAGGAGGGCACACAAAGCAAGGGTGATGGAGACAGAATCTCATTACTGTTTCAACACACTCCCCTAGTGGCCGCAGCACACATAGCCCACACAGAGAAGAAAGGAAGGCCGCTTTCCCCCAAGTTCTGAGGGAATGAGCTCAAGCAGGAAGGATGAGAGTCCTCCTCACTCCTCCTTTCACTGTGGACCCGCCTCCTCTCTAATAACGGCGATTCAGAACAGAGTGCACATCTCCTAGAGCAAAACCCTCTAAGTCTGGGGTTGGGGTCAGAATTGTCTTATCTTTGGTTAATCCGTTTTCCCCCTTATGTTGACAAATAAATAACTACTGAGAGAGAGAGAGAGAGAGAGAGAGAGAGAGAGAGAGAGAGAGAGAGAGAGAGAGTAAAGAAGGGAAAGAAAAGAAGGAAGGGATAAAAAAAGAAGGAAAGGAAGGAAGAAAGAGGGAGAGAGGAAGGGGAAGAAAGAAAGAAGAGAAAGGAAGGAAAAGAAAAAGAAAAAAGAAAAGAAATGAAGAAAGAAAGACAACAAATTAAATGACCATCATCTCACATGAGTTTTGGTTCAGCCACCTGGCTGGCCATACAGAAGTCACAGTCTGGCTGTGAAAAAGAACCTTTTTTTTTTTTCCTTTCCATAAGAATAAGTTGTTAAATCTGACCTGTGGATTTCTCCATTAAACTGTTTATCAAAGCCAAAAAGCCTACTGCTTAAGAGACCTGGGTTTTAGGCTGCTTTTCAATTTAATGCAAATAGGAAAACAATACACATACACATGTATACACACATATATATGTATATGCACAAATCCAAATATGTATGTATGTATGTATGTATATTAAGTACTTACAGTCTATGAGACACTGTTCTTAATGTCAGGAGTTTCAATAACTGAATAAATTCTTTTTCTCAGAGAAGTTTCCATTTTGTAGGAGGTAGAAGTGAGAGTATAAAATAAGTATGCATGTAACTATAGTAATATTGGGTAGAATGTGTTAAGTACCATGAAAGAAACTTGGAGTGCTGCTAGTGTTTGAAGTGGTGGTGGGAGAAAGTGTTCTCAGGTTATGGGCATCACTGAGGGCTTCACAGTGTAGGTAACATCTGGGTCCCCAGCCTTCCAGGATTCCAACAGGTAGAAATATAAAAGGAATAAAATTAACAAGTTGCTTTGAGTTCTCAATTTAGAAGACAGTCTTTGTACCCTATATGCTGATAAGCCTCTGACAGGTATAGACTTGGGTGTCCCATCTGCTATTAGTAAATGCTTAGCATAAGTAGAATTTAAACAGAATATAAGTGAAAATCTGGAGTGAATGAGAGGACTTAAATTTTTCCCAAACCTAGATAAAATTTTCATGAAGAAAAAAATATTCAACTAAAGCACATATTTTCCTGAGCTCCAGTTATTGGTGGGAAACTGAGGTAGACAGGGTTGAGTGACTTGCCCAGGGTCACACAGCTTTTGTCAATGAGGAAACCGAGGCTCAGAAAAATTAAATGACTAGGCCATGGTCACAGTTCCTAAGTGTCACAGGTGGAATTTGAACCAGTTTCACCTGATTCCTACTGCAGGTGTCTGTCCGCTGTACCAGTGGTATCAAACTCACATAGTAAAGGGGGCCACTAAACTGTACACAAAAGTCCCTACGGGTTGCATTTTGACTTAGAAAAAAAAATTAACATTGTGCTTTATTTTATTTTTATTTTTAAAAAATATTTCCCAATTACATTTTAATCTTGTTTGTGATGCAGTTGTGAGCCACAGGCAACAAGTTTCATACCTCTGTGCAGGCAGAACATGGGAAATACTGATTTAATAATATTGGGATTATCAGTTGCTACTGAGACAACAAGATGGTACAAGAGGGAAGGGATTGTTGTATAATCTGTCAGGGAACACCATCCCCTGTGTAGAATGCCTTTTAACTAATGTGGCATTTGCATACCCATCAGTATCTCCTCTGTATAGTAAATGCCACTTACCAAAAAATAGAATAAAATAAATGCCAGTTATAGCTCTGATTAGCTTGGGGACTAGAGGCTGATCATGGAGAGAGACTTCACTGCCCTTTCAGTGACAACACAAAACAAACTTGACAGCTGTTGCAGGGAAGGTAGAAAGGGACACCAGATAAGTGTTTAGTCACAAACACCAAAAAAGTGATTTTTTTAAAACAATGCCACCAAAAATCTACATGCACCTTAGACTAGCTTGCATAGGGAGAAGAGTTCCAAGTCGGAACAGAGTCCTGACAAATGTCTCAGTGTCCCCTGTAGAATCAGGCTCCACCAAAAGATTCCATTGTTTTTGCATACCACCTTATCAGTGAAATCCCAGAAATACTGGTCTCACCATATAAAGAACCACAACAAATCAGAAGGAACAGTAAACACTATATTTAAAAACCAATACCCACCAGGCAGAATTGGGCCCTGAGGCTGTCAGGGTACATCATTATGCCTAGGATTTAGGATGGTTTTCCATATCCCCAGCAACATCCAAGCCACAATGTAGAGATGACTTCTTGCTTTTTAAGGGGTGAAGCTTTCCAGAGGAATGATGGTTTGCATGGCATGGGAAGATACACAAAATCCTGTGAATCCTTACTGATTTCAAAGCCCCAGATGGCGGGGAAGCCACCATTAGCTGTGTTGGCTTCTTGCCCCTCTCTATGCTTCAGCTGCTCATATGTAGCAGGACTGACAGATTTGGATTTCATGTCTTTATTTCCTCTGCCCCCACTCTGGGGGAGCTGTTAATGAGCGGAGCATGGCAAAAGTCCAGCAAAGGGGGGTAGAGACAGAGCTACAGTTGTGACCCCTGCACAGCCTGTGACAGGGCTGTTGGGAGGAGGCCATACAGAAGGAGAAGTACAGTGCTAACAGCATCGGGTTCTGTATCACCGTGTGAATGACCAATTTATAACCTTGGCGTATACATGACAGATCCAATGATGTATTTTTTGACTCAGCCTACAATTTCATCTGTGTGAGAAACTACCGGTGCAAGTTAACATTCTATAGTCAGTCTTAGACAGTTGCCGGGGGGACTTGAGAGATTGTGACTTGCCCAGGTCACCCATTCACTGTGTTCTGGGATCACAAGGTCACCCATCTAGATCCAGAAAGGATATATCAGAGGCAGCACTGAAATGTAGTAGGTCTTCCTGACTGAGCCTGACTGCCTCTCTGTTCAGTCTCCCAGGTTGCCTCTCTCCACTGATGTACAACCCTGTCCTGTGTCCATACCTTATACTTCAGCTTGACAATCACTAGGCAGCTAATATATGCAGAGCTTTCTGTTATTTATCCCCAGCATTGAGTAAAAGGTCTGGCATATAATAGGTACTTAATACGCTTTTGTCAGTTGATTGAATGATTGATTAATAGAAAGAAAAGTGAAATCATTCCTTTCCCCAAGGAGCTGACAGTCCTTGGAGGAGAGGGGAATATGGCATGTATACAGACAGATATAATGTAAGCTTGAGCCAAGAAAAGTTGCTTATAGAATTTGAGGAGGAAGAAAACACTATCGATTAAGAGAATGGGTGGGGGACCCAAAACAAAAAGCAGGTGCCAACTCAAGCAAGCCTTGACTTGAGGGAAGACAAGGATTTGGGGAGATGGAAGTGAGGATGGGGGTCAGTATACAGATTCACAGAAACCTGAGATTGCGTATTAAGCTTAGAGAGAAGCTATTAGGCCAATCCAGATGGAATATAACATGTGTTGAAGGGGTGTAGTATGAAATAAGAGAAAAGATTGGTGAGATCCATGTTAAAAAGTGTTTTAATTGCTAGGAAAAGGAATTAGTAATTTTATTACAGAGCAATAGGGATTTATTAAAAGCTTTTCAACAGGGAATTGTCATGATCAGACCTGGACCTTAGGAATATTTTACAGGTAAAAGTAAATTATCTCATATAAAAGAGGCAAGAGAAAATTGTTACAATGGAAGGGAAGAGCAGGAAGGTTAAAGGGAATGGGACAACCTGATTCTCGCTTAATTTGGCCTAAGGAGGGAATAACATAACTACAGGTGAAGGATAGATTGGAAAGCAGAGAGGAGAGGGACTGAAAGCAGAGAGAGAAATTCCAGTCTAAACCAAGGGTGTGTAACCAATACAGATAGAGATAAGGGCATAGATGGAAGAATTGTGGAGATTAAATTGCTCACTTAGCAACTTACTGACTAAAGGAGGTGAGGAATATAGAAGAATTAGAGATTACTTTTAGCCTTCAAAGCTGTATGATTAAGGAGGGTGGTGCTACCCTCAACAGAGATAGTATAGTGATGGTTAAGAGGAGGGAGAGTTTTAAACATAGTTTGCTTTTAGATATGTTGAGTTTGAGGTGGTTGAAAATACACAAATAGAGATTTCCAAAAGGGAAATTGAAATATGGGACTAGAATTAAAAAGAGAGATTGTGATGGATTTATAGATTTAGGTGTTCTCTGAATAGAGGTAATAGTGAAACCTATGGGATTAAATGGGGCAGCTAGGCAGTGTGGTGGGATAGAGGGCTGGGCCTGGAGTCAGGAAGATCTAAGTTCAAATCCAGCTCTAGACATTTACTAGCTGGGTGACCCTGGGCAAATCACTTAACCCAGTTTGCCTCAGTTTCCTCATCTCTAAAATGAGCTGGAGAAGGAAATGGCAAACCATTCCAATATCTTTGCCAAGAAAACACCAAATGGGGTCAGGAAAAGTCAAACAGGACTGGCAATGACTAAATAACAATAATAATGGGAGTAAATGAGACCACCAAAGGTGAATATATAGCTAGAGAAGAAAAAAAGGACCCAGAACTAGAGCCTTAGATAACATACATGCATAAAGGACAAAAAGTGGGTGATGAACCAACAAAGGAGACTTAGCAGGAGTGTGAGGGAAGAGGAAAGCCAGGAAAAAAGCTATCTAGAAGAAAGGAATAGTTAACTGTGTCAGAAATTAAAGATAGGTAAAGAAGGATTAGGGATGGAGGAAAGGCCATAGGATTTAGCAATTAAGAAATCACTGGTAATCTTTGAGAGACAAGTTTTCAGTAGAGTGGTACTGTGTGAAGGCAAATGAAAAAAGATTAGAGGAATGAGGCAGCAGGTGTAGATTCATATTTCTAGGAGTTTAGCAGAGGAAAGAAGAGATATAAGGAGCATAGCTTTGAGGAGGCAGCAGTGAGTTTCTCTTTTTTATAAGAAGATTTGAATTTCTTTGTGCGCAGTGAGGATGGAACAAGTAGATAGGACAAGACTGAAGATTAGAGGCAGAATGACCAAGATGGGAGGGGAGGGGATAAAAGGTACAAGCAATGCACTAGTTTTGACAATGGTAATGGCCAACTCATGCTCTGAGAGTGTGGCAGAGGAGGGGGAACAATCAAAGGTTTAGGTGGGTTTTGAATGGGTAGTAAGGGACATGGAGACACTCACAATAGACAGCCTCAGTGTTCTTAGTAAAGTAGAAGATATCTGCTGAGAAAGTGGAAGATGTAGTCAAGGTGAAGTTTGGAACAGATTCTGTAAGTAGTGGGATAGAGATTAAATCAGAAATAAAGAGCCAGGTAAGGATAGATAATATGAATTTATAGTGGACCCAGGAATTCTAGTTTCATAAGTTCATGTAGAAGTTTTCAGCATCTCAGGGGTAAGAATGGAGAAGGCAAAGGGAAGAAGGCGATTCAGGGCTGAGAAGGGTATGAATAGTGGCAAAGATGGAACATGCTCTGTGGAATTGATTGACTAAAGGATTAGGCTTTGGGGCTGGGAAGGAAAGTGAGACCAGAACTGGGTGGTAGAAGAACTAATTGTGCAGTGAGGACATAGAGAAGATTTAGTAGGACTGTAGCAGATGGAAAGCGGAAGGACGGGAAGGGAAATTTCAACATTCAGGACCAGGGCAATAGAATAGTCTAAGGTAATGCTGAGGTCTCGGGTATGATTAAAATAGAATGCAAAAGTAGATCTAGGAAGGAAGGAAGCATTTATCAAGTGTCTACTATTTGCAAAGATCTCATTTGATCATCACAGCAACCTATTAACCCCATTTTTTAGTTGAGGAAACTGAGACAGAGGGTAATTTTCCTGCTTAGGGTTCCAAAGTTAGCAAGTGTCTGTGAACTCTGGTCTTCCTGATGCCAGGCCCAGCATTTCATTCACTGTGCCACCTGTATGCCTTGTGAGAGTTAAGTAAGCTGATGTACTTTGATACCAGAGAGTTTGACTTGATCTCAACATTGAATATTTAAATCACTGAGAACTGAGGGCAGGAAGTGAGGTAAAGAGGACTTTTTATCCTAGAGAAAAAGTGAATCCAAGGACAGGAGGGTATAAATGGTATATACTCCAATAGACTGAATTGTAGTAGAGGAAAGTCTGTTTAGTGATGTTGGCATATGGTAGTGGAAAGGATCTGGAAATAAGAAACAAGGAGTATGCTTATTTCTGACCCAGTGTGTTGAGGAATATGACAGGAGGGGCCAATATTGTATAGAGTGGTGAGGGATAAGTTGTATTCAGAAGAGAGTTTATTTTTGTAAATGTTAGCTGTGGAAAAGAAAACTGGAATTATGGAGAATTTGTTAAGAATAGAGTAGGGGTCCAGGGGAAGTGGTGGAGAGGGAAGTAGAAGAGGTTAGAGATGAGAATATGGGGAGAAGGAGCAGAGGAGAGGTCTTTTTTTTTAACTTTTAAAATTCCAATTCAAGGGGTGGTTAGGTGGCACAGTGAATAGAACACTCGTCCTAGAGTCAGGAGGACTTGAGTTCAAATTCGACCTCACTTGCTAGCCATGTGACCTTGGGCAAGTCACTTAACCCCAGTTGCCCTGCCTTCACCCCTCCAAAAAGCAAAACAAAACAAAACAAAAAACTTCTGATTCATAACGATTAGGAAATCAGGAGGTATAAGTTAACTAGTCATAGAACAGAGGAAGTATTAATTCCAGGGAAGGTAGCAGATTAAATTGACCCAGGATTCTAATTCGAATTATCTTATGAAGAACCTATTGCTAATGATGTCTCCCAGACCCAACCCCTTTGACTGATCTGAATGGAGAAAGGGAAGGTCAATGGTAATAGCAGTCAGGAAGATCATATGGTGAATGAGGCCTCTAGTCCTAATCAGCATATAGCAAGAGCAGTTTTTTCACTGTTCTGTCTTTTCTGTCCACACTAAAGCGTCAAGCCTGGGACCACATTACTAGGGGTGGGGGCAGGATAAGGGTGTGAACACTCTTCCTTTCCCTTCACAGTGTCAGTGTTCCCACAGCTGTAGCAGGAGATAGGAGTATTATCCATGACCCAGAAGACCTTATGCTTAAAAAAATTCTCAAATTCTAGGCATTACATAGTAGGGACTATGCCATTTGACTCTGAATTGTTGATGGTAGAGAGGGAGGAAGCCTCCAGCCTTCAGACTGGCCAGAGTTGGCCCGTAATCAAAGACAATAGTCCTCAACATTCCTCTTCCCCCAGTGTTTTCATAAGTGTAACAGGACCATCTTGAGATCTGCCACTGATCTGAAATAAATAGTGTTCATATAATCAGCAATTCAATCTTACTTAAAAGTTAGATCCCGTGCTAATGTGAACCATTGTGTAACAAAACAGCCAATGACATTTCAAGCAGTATTCAAAAACAAGAAAGAATCCAACAACAAAAGTTGCACAGTTCCTTTCAGTTGGTTAGAATGGGATTCGACCTGTATACAAAGGGCTATAAGTTCACAACATTGATCTAAGCTTTCATAAATATGTCAGAACAACATAAAGGATACACTACCATGATAACTGATCATGTTTAGACAATTATCTCTCCTTATCAATATCAGAGGAATTGGTGAGGATTATAGGTCTATCAGTTTCAGTAAAGAAGAATGTCTGAAGATTTTTTATGTTAATCAGTGGCCTCTGATTCATTGAACTTTTAGAGAAGGCTCACATGTCCTCTATGTTTCATATCATTTTATGGCTCATAGCTTTAGTGCTTGGAAAGGAAATGTCATGTTTCCAAAGTGCAGTTAATTTAAAACCTCAACAGGGGGTTTGGGAGTAGGAAGGAGAGGCCATGAAACTGTCTCGGAATTTAACTGTTAGAATTAGGTAGCCTGACTGCTGGCCAGTGTTCTGATTTGCAAGGCCTGGGGTCTGTTACCAGGTCTGAAGTCTGTGGTCCAGGGGACAGTAGGTATTTGTTCTCACTATGTGTGGAGTAACTGCCCAGAGCGAATGCTTCTGTGGAGTGTAAAGCATGCAGAGGGCTTCATTCCTGGCAAAGTTAGTTGAAAGGGATCCAAACCTAGTTCCAGTTCACAATAATAAAGTATTTGTGTACATAGATGTGTTTGTCAGCACTTATGCCGAGTTCTACTAGGCTGCTGGGTAGAGCAATGGATAGAATGCTGGGTCTGGAGTCAGGAAGACCTGAGTTTAAATCCTGCCTCAGGTAATTGCTGTGTTACCCTGGGCAGGTCATTTAACCTCTGTCTGCCTCAGTTTCCTCATCTGTAAAATGAAGATAATAATAGCATCTACTTCCCAGGCTTACTGTGAGAATCAAGTCAGTTTACAAATATAAAACACTTTGTAAGCCTCAATGCACTATATAAATGCTATTATAATATTATTATCATTAGAATATGCTATTCTATTTGCTGTTATTATACTACACTAACATATTACTGTCATTACTATCATTATCATTCATTAATACGCATTTATTAAGTGCCTACTGTATTCCAAACTCTTGGGATACAAATTTGAAGGATGAAGTAATCCCTGCCCTCTCTCATAGACCAGATAGAGTGCCATAAATATTTGGAGGGGGGACCCAAACCTAATATTTCATTGATATAGGAAACTCCTGGTGATGAAAATTTCTCTTCTAGTGCAGAACTGAATGTGCTCTAGAACATAAAGCCTTCAAGAGTTGCCAAAGGCACCAAGAAGCAAATTAACTCGTCTAGGGCCACTCAGCTAGTATATATTAGAAGTAGGACTTGAACACAGTTGTTCCTGACCCCAAGGCTAGCTTTCACTCCACTATGCCATACTGCCTCACATATATGTATGTTGTATACATTATATATAGATATACACACACATATATGTGTGTGTATGTATATATACACATACTATGGCACTTTTATCCATATTCCTTCCCCTATACAGATGGTTGCCTTACTGACTAGAGTATCCAACTCCTCTCTTGATGAGTCTCTCTGAACTTCACTAGGCTAGGCCTTGTACCTTGTATTCTAATCTTACAGTCCTATGTGTAATGAACAGAACATTATGTAACCTTTTTTATTCTTGCTTAAAAATTTGAGCAAAAACTTCAGTTAGTACTTAGTGACAGTGTTGATTCATATTACCTGCATTATCTCAATAATAGCCATCATTTGGAAAACTTAGGGAGTTTGGGCTGTGCCTTCCCCATGAACCTAGAACCTCATTAGGATACATTCACCCACATCTGAAAGGAGTTGATTGTTTCAAGTATACTTGAATGGGCTATTAAATATTTTCTAATCAATGACTTGGACAGAAGCATTGAAGGCATGCTCATCAAATCTGCTAATGACACAGAGCTAACAGAAGGAATGACAGAGTCGGGATCCAAATGGATGTTCACAAGTTCAAGCTCTGGGCTGAATTTAATAAAATGAAATCCAATAAAGATAAATGTGAAGTCTTGAACTTAGAAACAAAAAAAATCATCTTCACAGTTAGAAGACAGGGAATATGTTCCCACAGACAGATAGCAGTTGTTCTGAAAAGTGGATTGCATACTCAATATGAGTCAGCAATGGTAATATGGCAGCCACAAAAGCTAATGGCATCTTGGGCTGCATTAAGAGTGGCATGGCATCCAGTAATAATGTAATAGTCCCATTGTACTTTGCCCTTGTCAGATCCTATCTGGAGGAATGTATTTAGTTCTGGACACCTTGATTTAAGAAAAACAGTGTAAACAGTAAAGTGATATTGTTTTTTGGTTTTGTTTTTTTTAAGCAATCGGGGTTAAGTAACTTGCTCAAGGTTACACGGCCAGTTATTTCTGGGTGTGATGCTGAGTGTCTGAGCCCGGGATTTGATCTCCAGGTCGTCCCAACACTGGAGCCCTGGTGCTCTTACTCGCTGAGCCACCTGGCCGCCCCTAAGCAATTGGGGTTAAGTAACTTGCTCAAGGTTACACGGCCAGGTGTTTCTGGGTGGGTGCTAAATGTCTGAGCCCAGGATTCGATCTCCAGGTCTTCTCAACACTGGAGCCGGTGCTCTTACTCGCTGTGCTACCTGGCCGCCCCAGTGATATTGTTTTAAGAACAACTTTGAGCAAATAAGTCATTTTGACTATTGTAAATATCCAAATTAACTACAAAGGACATGTGAAGGAAGATGCTCTCTGCATCCAAAGAAAGAACTGATAAATAGAAGTGTATATATAGAATGATTTTTTCATACATATACACACATATTTGTATCTAATGGTAGCCATCTCTAGGGCAGAGAGGGGAGAGGGAAAAATAAGAAATTTACATGATAAATTTATTATATATTTAAAATAAATAGTTTCATGTGCAATCATCTTTTTTATTATACTATATTATGAATACTTATTCCATAAATTTAAAATTAAGTGAAAATTTTAAAAAGAAAGACATTGAAAAACTAGGAGTGTCCAGAGGTGGGCAACTGTAAAGCCACACACGAGCAGCTTTCCAGAGGACTGCTGTTGTGAACAGCTTTCAAGGTTCTGATTACATAGTATAGTGAGCTCTCTATTTATTCAATAACAAATCAGAGCAAAACATTCATAGAAAATCAAAATACAGCATTTACAATGTTACAACTTATCACAGAAAATCAAAATACAGCATTTACCATGTCACAACTCAACAATTTATCACTAAAATGGCCACATAGTTTTCACCAAAGTGGTCACATAATATTAAACAAAGCACATTCATTTAGTCAATAACAAAATCCTTAATTCAATCACAAAGTACAAAAGTCAAAGTTCTCCACCCCTAGGTTACAGTAAATCATAATCTTCTCAGTCACTACACAGTATCCAAGCAAAGTTTTCTTTCAGCTTGACTCGAGGCTGGCTCTCAGCTTCCATGGTTCTTCTTCCATGGTCCCAGCTCCAACTGTCACCTGGGTTCAAAGGCAGGCAGCTCCCAGTTCCTTGTCCAGCTCCTTGTCCAGTTTTTTGTCCAGTTCCCATTCCATATTGAAGTTGATAGTGTCCAGTCCACTTCAAGTCCTTCACAGATCCTGTTTCTTGGAAGGCAAAGCTTGACAGAGCCACAATAATATTCATTCACATTGCTTGCACCATCATCAATTCACTGTCTGCCTGTGAAATCAACTCAGACCCACCAACAAGGTCTGAGAACTCAACACAAATCATCAACATAGAAATCAACACAGACCCACAAACAAGATCCAAGAGGTCAGCACGAATCATCAATAAAGTCCCAGGACCTCCAAAACCCTCCTCCAGGACTTCTGTAAACAGACAACCAGGAAATCCTCTTTCAGGGCTTCCAGTAAGGTCCCAGGGCTTCTGTACAAAGTATCACAAACAAACATCAACACAGACAGAGCAGATAAACAGAGTGCTGGGATACCACAAGTTTTCTCCTTCTTGACTCTGCCACCACAAGAGTCCTTCTCTCAGTTCTGCTGTCTCCAGCCTGGGCCTCTCATTATATATGGTTGTTAGTTCCTCCCCTTCCTGTTGCAGGATTTCATGAGTTCTAGGGTTCACAAGTTATGGGGTTCACATATTCTGTTTCTTAACAATTTTGATACAAGGCTCAAAAGAATCTTGAACTGAAACAAGGTGTTAATTCAATAAGCTAAAACAAGGTATGAACTACTTCTGTGCTTTCCATTACAGCAACCAGCAGGGTAAAGGGTTGTAAGGCCATGATATATGACAGTTGGTTGAAAGGAATGAGTATGGTTAGCCCAGAAAAAAAAAAGATTCAAGATAGGGCATGATAATTGTCTTCAAATACTTGAAGGGCTGTTATGTGGAGGAGAGATTAGACTTGTTCTTTTTAGCATCAGAGGGCCAAAACAGGAGCAATCAATAGACATTGCAGAGATGCCAATTTAAATCTGATGTCAAGAAAATTTGGTCACAATTAGAGCTGTTTAAAAATGGAAGGCCCTGCCTTGAGAGGTGGTGTTTCCTCTCCTTAGAGGTCTTCTTCACTGTCTGGCTGTGCTTTGGTTCTGGGATGCCTTTTGTACAGAAGTTGGACTAGATGGCCACTAGAGGTGCTCCCTAGCTCCTCTGGGATTCTGTGATTTGGAAGAGTCAAATTCCTTTCAGGTCAGTCCAGATCATAAAGTTGATTAGGATATGTATCTATAGCAGTTTCACCAGAAAGATCCCATTTGGGGAGAAGGTGCTGTCCAAACATTTCTTCAGTTCCCAATCCATGGGACAACTGAAACGATACAGTCTAGATTCCATTTGTATTTGGACCCTGTTGGGGGTTGGCTTGTCACACTCTGCTGGCTTCTGTGAACATAGCCTGTGTATTACTGCTCACCATGGCTACTTGGGAAGAAGCTTCACACTCCCCTGGCCTGACAGAGGATATTTTGATGGTAGATGCCATTATGGTAGCTGATCTTTCTGAAGGCTCAATGCATCCCCACCCAATGTATCTTATTTGGGGAAAAAAAAAAGAGAAAATGTGTATTCTCCAAGATTAATTTACACTCAGCATCTCTTCAGCACACATAATTGTAGTTAGCGGCAGTGTTGATATCCATTACCTAGTAATTAATGTACTTTCTTCTACTTCTGCTAGTGATGTGTTATTAACTTCTCAGGTCTATCCCGCTGCTTCTGGTTTAGTCCTGACGCAGTAGGAAGAAATCCTGTTTCTTACCAGAAATTGCAGAGCAATTTGATCCAGTTTCTTTTGTTGAAGTGCTGAGTTAATTATATTTAACCACAGATGATAGAAAAGTTGCACTAACAGCATTTTTTAATCAATGGGAAATGTTTAACTTGTGTGGGGTGTGGAGCTGTGCATCCAGATGGGGGGGTAGGGCAGGGAACCAATTCAACAAGAAAATGTTACTGTGTGATTAAGCATAAGCTTTTTAATGGAGTTATTATGGGATACTAAAGAGGCCTTTATTGCATGAACTTGGAGGCAGAATGTAAATGTGCTTGTGTGCCTATTAAAGAGAAGAGGAAAGATTACCGTTTTTGTCTTTTACCCATTTCCTACTCGTACCCATTTCTTTGCAGGAATAAGCATCAACTTGGGAAATCCATGAAGAGATTGACCTACTTGATATCTACCATATACCAAGCCCAGAAACTGGGGACAATTGTTTATGTAGTTTAATGGGCAGCCAGACAGACCTGTTTACCCAAGTTACGATGTTGGCAGATGAATTCAACTTGCCTTTATTGGTAGAACAATTAGGGTTGAACTCTCTCTAGTGTAAAATCACTAGGGTAGATTGGTTCCACATTAATAATGCAGAAAGAAAAGCTGTTGTTTAGAAAATGCTGGATCTAGAATGGGTGGCATTTGCTGCTTTCCCTGTCCCCACCGGAGCTCCTCAGATATGAGCTATCTGAGCCTTGTCTCACACCAGGGCACATCTCATTTAGATTTTCAGCTCTCCAGTTTCCCTGAGCCTGGCTCAGCCTTTTTCTGTTAGGATAAGTTGTTTCTTTCTGAAAGAACAACAATCCTGGACGTTGCAATTGACTGTATTAAAATAGACTACAGAGTGATTTTCAGTCCTTTGTACGCTCTTTGCCTTGTGTTTATCTTGGGGAGTAGGAGTTACATTTTACTTGTCTCAAGTGACCTTGAGAAATCTTGGGAATTCCTGCAGGAAATCTCTCCATGGGTCTGCCCAGTAGTGGGCCTCCATGAATTCACAAACATATTGTCCATATGCTTCAAAAAGAATAATTTACTGGGGCAGCAAGGTGGCGCGGTGAATAGAGTACCAGCCCTAGAGTCAGGAGGACCTGAATACAAATCCAGCTTCAGATCCACTTACTAGATATGTGACCCTGGGCAAGACACTTAACCTGATTGCCTCCAAAAAACAAAAGTAATACTTTATTTAAAAAAGAAAGGAAGAAAAACCAATAGGAATTATGTATGAATTCCTTGAGAATAGGGATTGTTTCATTCTTTATATTTGTGTCCTCAGAGGTTAGCACAGAGTGTGGAACACAGACGGTATTTAATAAATGCTTACTGTTCGATTCTGCAACAAGTGAATTAGAGTAACTTCAAATACAAAAAGATCCCATGGTTAGTATTCTCAGTGTCACAGTTATATTCAGAAGAACTCTCTGCTACTGGGGTCCTCTATAAGCCCCTCACTCGAAATCTACTGTGGCCATTCCAGTTAGCTATCCCAGCTCTCCCATCTGGTTTCTTTTTTCAAATATAAAAGTATACCAGTAGTATAGATCTCCCTGGTGCCCTAAGGGAAGCCTAAGCATTCTTTGACCTGGCTCATGATCATGGCTCTTACTTCCAGATTTCAGATCTCTAGTTAGCAATGAGGTGCTCCACCAAAGATTTCAACCTATCAGGTTTATGTCACTATCTTTGCTGCTCAGTGCCCTTCTGTATTCCCCTTCCAAACCCACCTGTTTTCATCCTACTCATCCTTCAAGATTCCATGGATTTATAGGTCCATTGTTTTAGCATGTGCACACCCAGGATCTCACCTAGGAGCAGGGGCTTTACAGGACTCCGCTCAAATCCACCTTCTTTGCTAAGGCTCTTCTGGTTCTACCAGTTGCAAATGCCTTCTTCTCCTTTCAGTTTACTTTATATACTCTGCATATATCTTGACTGTACCTTGATGCAATTACTTGTTGTCTCCCCACTTATAATATGAGTTCCTTGAGGGCAAGTGTGACTTTTACCTTTATTCATGTCCCCAGTTCTAAGCACATTGCTTGGTCTGTAACCACCGTCATCATTATAGCTAACTCTTAAAAGTTTTCCAGGTGCTTCATATACATTAACTCATTTGATCCTTACCGCAGCTCTAGGAAGTGGGTGCTATTATTATCTCCATGTTACAAATGAGGAGACTGATGCAGAGAGGGAGCCATTGTCACACAGCTAGTAAGTGTCTGAGGCAGGATTTGAAGTTGGATCTTTCTGATTCCAACTTTTATACTCTGCATTGTGCCACCTAGCTGCCTCTGTATAGTAAATATTTTATAAATACCCACGGATTGACCAAGTTCCCAAGATTCTCCAAGGACTGCTTTCCCAATCCACTGAGGCAGGTGTTGAAAGTATTATTTTACAGATGTGGAGTCTAGGACTAAGAGAGATTGAGTGATTTGCCCAAGAATTAGCACACTTTCCACCAACCTGATGACCAGACCTCTCTAGCAGGAGATTTGTATGTTCTTTTTCTAAGTATCTTTCCCAGCCCCCCTTTACATATGGGCTACATACCATTTCCTAAGCCTAAAGAGCCCTTCCCTCAAGCCAGCTCCTCTCTGCCTGTTAACATAATCCTCTTCCTTAAAGACCCAGCTCCAATTCTACACCCTCCAGAAGTCTTCCACATTTCATCAGTCAGTAGTGTAATTTCTCACCCTCTTAATTCGTAACTTTTTTCTTAGGCATTTAACTTCCTGAAGGCAGGGTCCACATCCTATTCGTCTTCACATCTTCTCCAGTGCCCAGTTTACACTGCACACAGAAGACTAAATAAATGTTTGTTAAATGTATCAGTGATCTAGGGTCTCACCAAGTTTCTTTGCCTGCACATCAGTGTAGTGGGACTGAGAGATGAAAGCATAAAAGAAAAATCTCTGTCTTTTTCTAAGGATTTGGATATGAGGTAAAAAGCCGGAGTCAACTTTCTTGAGGAGAAAGGATTCATTAAGCTCATCTTTCAATACTGCTGAAATCTAATTGCACTTAATTAATTATGCCTCTTATAAGTAAGGGCCAGGTGAGGTTATTGTTGTTTTTCTTGCCTCATTGTGTTTGTATTTAAGAAATTTGTAGTAGCCTAATTAAAAAACAAATATAATGGCTTCATTTTCAGATGTTTTGTTTTATGCATGGTGTTCAGAGTCCAAGGAGCTAGAAAAACTTGTCATGCTATCTTTGAGGCCTCTTGAAAAGGATATCTCTTTCCTATCTTAAGTTTTCTGTTGTCAAGTCAAAGCTCATAACTTACATCATCTTCTCAAGTCAACCATCTCAAGCCAAGGTTCTTTGAATTGTCTTCAGTTGCTCACTGTCTTTCCTCTTATTACCTAATTTCTACAACCTGTAGCTTATTCTTCATTTTTTCATTCTGGAGACATAAACGGGGGCTTTGTCTCAGGACATTGAGAGAAATCTTGGTCCAAGGGACACTTTTTTGTGCTTCTTCCCCATGCAGTCCTCTGACCCACTCTACGTGTGCCTCTCAGCTACCGTGTTTCCCCGATAATAAGACACTGTCTTATTATTTTTTTTGGAAAGAAAAACACCAGAGGGCTTATTTTCAGGGGAGGTCTTATGTTGTCCTGCCTCAGCTCTCCTCCGCGGCACTGCTCTCAATGGCGCCAGCAAGCAAATCACTGGGGAAGAACAGGATGGCGCGCTCACTGCTGCAGCTCTGATTGGATGCAGCTCGGAGCGCGGTGTGCGTTTCACGGGTGGGGGGGGACGGTGCATACAGAGGGTACCGTAATGTAGCGTGTAGTGCAGGGGATCACCTTCACTACAGTAGCAATCTCAATAGGGCTTATTTTCAGGGGAGGGCTTATTTTAGAGGAATCTTACACAGTAAGGAGAGGGCTTATTTTTGGGATAGGTCTTATTATCGGGGAAACACGGTATCTACTGAACCAGTGTCATGCAACCTCCCCTTCTCTATAGACTGACCATAAGCCTTAGGATCCCATCACCTTGTCACCATGCCTGCCTCCTCCCATAAACTGAAATTCACCCAGAGATTTCTAGTTAGAATTCTGAGTCAGCCATTCAGCAAAAATGCATTGAATATCTATATTGTGCTCTGCCTTTTGGAGTGCATAAGAATAAAACAACCATCCCTGCCCTCAAGAAACTTATAGTCTTAGATAGGGCATACACACAAATGAATCTAATAAAAATTATTAGGAGTTATGAAAGTGTGGTAAAAGATGTTCAAACTAGGATCTTAGTTCAAAAGAGGGAGAGATGTTTCCCAGCTGCACAGAGGAGATGGCATTTGAGCTGATCCTTGTGCCTCCTCACATATCTATCCTTCTCCATAGATGACCCTTGGTCAGACCCCAGCTGGGCTGAGAACCTTTTGCAGGTGCTCTTGCTTCTGTTACAAGTCCTATTGACTGTATGCAAAAGTCTTCCTCTTATAACCCAGCCTTGACTATAGCATCTCATTATGCAGAGAATTGCTTTGTAATATAATACATTTCCTCACCTCTTCCTCTGTATAGCCACTATCAGGCTACCTAATCCCTCCTGTACTCAGAAGTTATTATTTTTGTATGGGGCGATAGATTCTCTAAGTATTTTTGGCTACATGTCAAGATATCTTAGCATGAGGATTGATCTACAGTCATTCTTTTGTCTGGTCTTTTATGTTGCTTTATATTGTTTATTCACAGATTTTAGAAGATTGCACATTTTGTTTAATTATGTTGGAGACAGACTGGCATTTTATCTGTTACTGTCTGTAGGAGAGGGATTCATGGCAAAAAATTATGGGGAGTTAAAATTGTGTGCTGTGAAGGAAGTGGAAATGAATAAAGCTATTTTACCATGAAAAGTAGGTATTTTGCCATGTTTCTTGAATAGGCTTGGTTTTTTCCCCCCTCTTCTTTGCTGGAATTGCACTAAATGCTGCATTGTCTGTTTTGTTTGCCTTTTACAAGTCTGACTGTTATAAAAAGGAAATTCGTATGTGTATTTGCAAATTTGAGCCTGGCAGCTGTGTTTTAAAGGCTTAATCTGGGAGTTAGTGGAGATGCAAATGATAACGAATAGATTCCTCCGTGATGTTGTCAAGTTTTACTTTTTAAAAATACTGCTTGTGGCAGCTCCAGAGTCTATACAGGGTCTATTGAGTTTTAGATTTTACGTAATAGGCAATTTCAAAGTGGTGTTAACTTGGGAAAGTGATGGTTCCTGGTCACATTTTTCCTTGGATGCTCATACACAACTTCCATCGATGCTACTGTCACGCCTGGGCAGAGGCAGCTCCTTGCTGTTATTACATTAACCATGTTTTTGATTAGTTGGGCAAAAAAGCCCTTGAAACCACAAAGCTTTTTGTCTCCCTTATCTGTCAAAAGGCAGTTGATTTAATTTGAATGAAATTTTAATTAGAAAATTTCTGCCAAGATCTAGCCCTGATTTGAATATTTATAACCATGTTAAGGATCTTAGCAAACCTGGAGTCTTATTTGAATTACTTCCCTGGACCTCAGCCCTAGAAGTACAGTGAAAAGGGGACACAACTATAGAGTAAATTATAGGCATGGTGGGTTAGAATGAGAATCTGGACAGAAGAAGCTGTTAAGTGTGTAGTCCTGCTGTCTGCCTCTAGAAACTTCCCCTGCTTAATGACAGTAGTTTGTCAAGATATATTTATCAGGCTTGTTACCATTTAGTTTAGGTGCTGGGAAATGGGCACTAAAGTATTAGCATGTTGGAAACATCTTGGTTTTTCCTTCCAGAGAAATGCCAGCTAGTCCCCAGAGAAATGTGCATCCAAATGGTCTGGGTCTGGGAGGATAAAGGATGACTAGCCAACCTGTAAAGGGTTTGTCCTTTCTTCCGTGATGGGTTTTGTGGAGCTTGTATTTTTATCCTTGCGTGTCTAGAAGGTAGAACGAGGTGGATGCTCAGAATGCTGTCTCTGAACTTTGCTCTCTGCTGCCTCGACCTGAAACACCAGTGACTGCTCTTTCTAAATCATGGCATAGCACAGTTGAATGCCCTTAATGTTAAACTGTTACGGAACAGCTGTTAACTGTTAGTATGTGTTTCGTATAAACATTGTATATGTGGTACAGTCAAAAACTATTCCCTGTAGATGGAAGATGATGTCATTGTCACAGCCTCTTCTAATCTACAGATCAGACTTCAAAAATCCCGAATTTATGGCCCCTTCTGAAGATTTCCTGGCAGGCCCATCCTTTTCAATAAAGCACAAGCAGCAGCTGAGAAGGCCTAAAGGGGAATTTATTTCACCCTGCAATGACTTTACAGCATCACAGTCCCTTCAGGGCTCCCTGACTGCTGTGTTTATGGCTTGCTAAAATTTGTTATAGGGGCAAGACTCTATTTTTGCATCAAATATCAGATGTTTCTATGCAATCCCAATTTAGTGTGGTAGCTGTTTGTGCAAAGGAATGCAATTTGTATAGAATTGGGCTTTGCATGTGGTGAAATATAATTTCAAAGCTTTTGTGAAAGTGAAAAAAAATTACTAAGTTTAACCAATTATCAAGTATCTCCTATGTACAGAGTGTTGTTCTCTGTTCTAGGTGCTTGGGGGAGATACAAGATTTCAGGGGTGGGGAACCTGTGGCCTCAAGGCCACATTGACCTTGAGGCTACAAGTTCCCCACCCCTACATGGTCTCTACCCTCATCAAGTTTACAGACTAGAATGGAGAAGAAATAGCAAGTAAGACCATTAGACTGTAATACAGATGTATCCAGGGAAATGTATGTACAGTAATCCTGGCCAGGTAGGATGCACACAGATTGTGAGAGGCTTCAAAAGCCTAACAGAGGAATGTGTATTTTATCCTTGAGGCAACAAAGGGTCACTGGAGCTTCGTGGCTAAGAAAATAACAGAGTTAGACCTGTACTTTAAAAATACCCTTTTTTTTCAGTGCTGTAGAAAATAGTTCAGATAGTAGAGAGCCTGGAGACAGGGAGAGACATTAGCAGGCTGTTGCTATAATAGGTGGTGAATTGTGTAAAGGAGATGTGGAGGCAAGAGATTTGGAATTGGATTTGGGGGGGTTTTGAGGTAAGAGGTTTAGTAAATTATTGGATATGGATGGGAGAGAGGAAAAGGGAAAAGATAAGAATGATTTTGAGGTTGTAGACCTGGGTAACTCCAAGGCTGGTTATACTTTTAAGAGAAATAGGGAAATTTTTAAAAAGGGAGAATCTAGAGAGCCATTAGTTCTCTTTTGAAAAGGTTGAATTTGAGAAGTCTGTTGGAAACTCAATCAAAAATACTTCCCAGTAAGCAGTTGCTGATGTGGGGACTAGAGCTCAGAGGAGAGACTGTAGTTAAAATTATAGACCTGGGAGTCATCTGAATAGAGATATAGTTGAGTCCATGGATAAGTGATGAAGTCTCCAGGAAAGAGTATAGACACAGAAGAGTAGAGGGTCCAAGGGAGGGTGGACTCCATGAACTATTTAATTTATTTGGATTAATTCAGATAAACTATTCGATTCTCTGCCACTTGTATTTTGTGCGTATGTATGTGAGTGCATATGTGCATATTACAGGGAGCATTTGTGGCCATGTTGGAGAAGGTAGAGCTTGCTGGCCAATAGAAGCTCCCCACTTCTCCCCTCTAATCTCTCTCTTAAAAAAGCACTCTGCAGTGGTGAGCTGGAACCTGTGATTGTTTACAAATGTCATGGTGTTTTATGGATCGAACTAGAGCCTTCAGCATTCCTTGATGTGCTACCCTAACCACATGGACACATGTCAGGTAATTGTCAAAGAACAACCAAGGTCTCTAAGGAAACATGAGAATTTCAAGGAAGTTTAATAGAATTCACCAGTTGCAGTGATTGGTGAAGATCAACACCACAGTAACCTTTACCCTGAGAATTGGCAGTTGTGCATCGATTGCATGAAGAAGAAGAGTCTGACTCCATGAATTCTCTTGCAGTTTTTGAAATATTCTAGACTATGTGCATCAACCCCTATTAGGAAAACAGGCCTAGTTGGTCAAATGCAAACCACCTTGCAGAAAATGCTCATGAGTCAGGAATTGTGAACCTTTCTCTCCATCCTAGGTTTAACTATTGGGTTCCCAGTGCCTGTCACTAATTAGCTATGGGACTTTGGGCACATCTTTAAACCCTCCCAAGCTTTGAGTTCTTTATCTATAAAATGAGAGGGTTAGATTAGCTAATTCCCAAGGTTCTTTCTAGCCCTCACAATCTATTAATCTCTTAACTAGATCTGCAACTATGCCTTGTTGTAGATCAAGGATATATTGGACATCAGACTTTTCCTGAATTGTCCTACCTGCTCTTTTTTAGCGCTGGTCCCAGAGTCAAGGAAGACCTGAGGTCAAATCTGGTCTCAGACACATACTAGCTGTGTGTCCTAGGCAACTCACTTAGCCTCAGTTTCCTTAACTGCAAAATGAGGATAATAATAGCACTTATCTCCCAAGGTTGCCTTGAAGTTCAAATGAGATAATCTTTGTAAAGTACTTAGCATAGTGCCTGGTACATAGCAGATGCTTAATAAATGTGGGGCAGCTAGGTAGCTCAATGGATAAAGCATAGGTCCTGGGGTCAGGAGGACTTGAGTTCAAATCCAGCCTCAGACATTTAACCCTGAATAATAAATGCATGTTTCCTTCTTTCCGCTCATTCCTTTTCTGAATGAGGATGGAATTGGTGTTTGGATAGTGGGTTTCTTGAACTGAGTACCAATTTCTATGCCATTACACTAGGTGTTAGATGCTCAGACAAGGACAAAAAGTTGTCACTGTTGTAAAGAAATTTATATCCCATTATAGCAGAATGTAAGATGCACAAAGAAGTTAGATACAGGGTTATTTAGTTTTTTTTAATTATTAATGCATCTTAATTTGACACTATACCTACTTCCCTAAAACACCCCCTCAAGACTCCCAAGACACATTCTTCAATAAAACAATTCATTTATGAATTAGTAGGAGGGAGAGAGAAGCATCCTTTGATTTTGACAATATGATGCAATATTTAGATTCATCATTAGATTTGGAAGAAAGGAAACAAGCATCTATTAAATGCCTACTGTGTCCAAGCACTACGCATGTCTCATTCAGTCCTACAACAACCCTGAGAAAGAGGTGCTATTATTATCCCCATTTTACTCATGAGGAAATTGAGACAGCCAGAGGTTAAATGAGTTGCCCAGAGTCACCCAGCAGCTGAGAGTCTGAGGTCTGATTTGAACTCAAGTTTTTCTGACTCCAGATCTAGGGCTCTATCTACTAGGCAACTAAGCTGGAAAGGGTTTTGTTTCCTCTTCATGTTGATTTTATTTGTATGTTTGTAATCATTGTGCATTTTGTCCATTTGCATCAGCTTTCTTTGCTCTGCATCACTCCGTGCAGGTGGTTACATATTTCTCTGAATCCTTCATATTTGTGATTCCTTATGGTGCTCTGGGTTTAACCCTCATAAGTCCCACATCTGTATATCTAACCCCAGTCTCCCTGGCTTGACTCATAAATCACCAATTACCTTTTAGAAGTTTCAAACCATCTATCCTGGAGATATTTTAAATTCAACATATCTAAAACTGCACTGATTGGAATGTTCTTCCTCCTTCCCCCCACCTCACAGTCCCTCCTTAACTTTGTCATCATTTTCTGTATGAAGTCTCCCCTGTTCCCCTTAACCGTTAGTGCCCTCTCTTTCAAACTGCATTGTATTTAACTACTTTGTATATATTTGTATTAAGTACTTTATATGTAAGCTGTTTATATTCACATATATTTTTATCTCCTTAATTAGAATGCAAGCTCACTAAAAGTAGAGTTTTTTTCATTTTTTCTACTTGTATCACCAATGACTAGCACAATTCTTGACATAGTAAATGCTTAAGAAATACTTGTTGATTGATTGATTCTATTATTTTCATATAATAAAATTTGTTCAATCATTCCTCAATTATCAGGCACATATTTTGTTCCCAGCTTTTTGTTATGGCAAATAATGTTGCTATGAACATTTTTTATATAGATGGACATTTCTTGCTGTCAACTTCTTTGGGATATAACCCAAGTAGTAAAATCTCTAAGCCATAGGGTATAAACAGTTTAGTAGCTTTTCTTGAATAATGCAGTATTTTTTTTTCTACAATGGTTAAACCAAATCTCAGCTCTACCAGCAGTGAATTAGCGTGCTCATCTTCTGATAGTCCCTCCAAAAATGTCTCCTATCTTTTAGCTCTCTGCTGGTTTGATGGATGAGGTTAATAGCTCAGTTGTTTGGTTGTTTATATTTTCATATCTCTGATTATTAGTGACTTTAGACTTTTGTTAGTTGATTTCCTGATAGCTTGTGTTTCTTCTTTTTAAAATCATTCATATCCTTTGACCACTTGTCTATTGGTCTTTATTCTTATTTCTGTAAACTCCCTATAGGTTCTGAATTTCAGACTTTTATCAGTTATTTAATGCAAAGACTTTTCCTCAAACTACATTTTCTTTGGAATTTAGTTTTTGTTTTGTGGACAAATTTTTAACTTTATGTAATCAAGATAGTTTTGGGTTGTTTTACAGTCTGTTCTATCCCATCTCTAGCTAAATATTTTCCCCCATTCATCATAATACAAGGTACAGCCTTCTATTCCGCTTTAATTTTTTCATGATGTTACTTTTCCTGTTTTGTCCATTGTCCACTTGAAAATTTTGTGGTAAAAGCTGTAAGATTCAGATCTAAATGTAGATTTTGCCACAATGGTTTCTAATTTTCCCAGCAGAGCTTGTTGAGTACAGTGCTTCCACCAATAGCATGTCTTCTTGATTTTATTGAATAGAATACTATTTTCCATAATTATTCCTAGGTCTTATTTTGTTTCTAGGTTTCTTCCACTGATTTGCTATCCAATCCCAAATATTTTGATAATTACCAGTTTGTAGACACACCCAAAGAGTAGTCATTAATGGCTCCTTGTCAGCTGGAAATGAGATCTCCACCTGTACTTGACCCTATCCAGTTTGTCTTTATCCAAACCATTGATAATAGATTTAGATGGCATGCTTATCCAATGTGCAGATGACACAAATCTGGGTGGGGCAACTAAAACACTGAAAGAAAGATGAGGGTGTACCAGATCCAGCTTAGATGGAAGAGTGGGGAGGTAGATTTTCAGTGTGAATATTTATATCTTGGAAATCAGCAAACACTGCAAATCAGGACCTGATTTATTATCTTATTGATTACCTAGAAAGTGATGGAGAAACTATTAATAATGCAGTGTCTTGCTTATATTTTTTTTTTCAAAGAGCTAGTTGATAAATATACCATACACCCTCAAGATATAGTTGGTATTCAAAAAGATGTTTGCAAACTGGAACATAGGGCTAAATTGAATAAGATGAAATTTAATAGAGATCAATATAAAGTCTTATATATGGCATCTTAAAGTCAGTGCAGTGTTAAGCTTTAATTCTTTAATACTGCACTAAGTTTGGGACAGCCTGTAATTGAGTTAAAAAATCCAGCTGCATGAATATTAGATGGAAAGGGCATGGCCAGGCAGCAGTTCATCTGAAAAAGATCTGGGGCTTTGGGGGTCTTCAGTCTCAATATGAGTCAGTAGTGTGATAAATAGTACCCAGCCCTCACAAAGATCCAACATGGTATTAAGCTGCACTGAGAGGCATTGCCTCTAGGAGTAGAAAGGGGATAGCCCGCCTTTTCGTTATGGTAGACAATCCCAGACATAGGACACTGATAGTGGAAGAGAGGGTGGAGAACAGAAAAGGCTTCCCACAGAAGGGACTAGAGCTGAGATAGGAAGGCATACAGGGATTTTAAGAGGCTGAGGTGAGTAGATAGGAAGTAAATAACAAAAGAAAGAAGAAACAGATTGAGTGTATGGTCAGTAAAACAACCAAGAGGTGATAGAGTTTAATATAATATGTAGTTAACAAACCTTGGTGTAGTGCAATGTAATCATGCCACTCTATGGAAAAACAGCTTAGGTCTGGGAATTCAGGGGCCTACTTGAGTAGGGTGTCATACTTCACATGAGGAAAAGCCACAAAGGGTAAAACTAAGTTAGTACCTTATATTCACTTATTAATGTTGCAAATGTGTAACAAAGTGTAGCAGCAAGCACCCCAAGCACGTCCTCAGGGTTTGCTGCCCATACAGGTTCTTGGATATGCTTTGTTAAAGGAAAGAAACTCAAAATGTGTTAACAAGCTTACTTTAATCAGTCAGACATATATCGTTTACCTTGTTCAGGAAAAAAGGTCAGCACCCCGAACCTCAAAGTATACAGGCATAATTATCAAGACAGAAACATCAAGTAGACAGATTTCCAAACTGTCCAACCATTACATCCATACCCAGTCAACATCTGGGTTTCCACATTCTGGGTTTTTCAAAGCCGGGGGACTCTCAACAACGGCTTCCCAGAATTCAGATCAAATCACAGAACACTTCTCAAAGTGAGTCCCAAAACTACGCATCAGGGCTTATATAGCCTTCTCCTGGCTCAGAGAATGTAACAACCTTATTGACTCACTGGCCAATCAAGAAGTATCTACTGAAAAACAGGCCTCCCTCCCCAGGCTTCAGGTGCACATTAGCCTAGGGGCAGAGAAGATCTTTAAAATTTACATTCTTATTACACAAAGGTATATAGCAGGATGGGGAGTAGAAAGGGATCTGGAGTCCTGGTGGCCTGACTTATCTAGCCATGGGACCCTAGTCAAGAGAACAAGGCAGTTATCTCTTCCAACCACACCCAACCCCAGAGATATCAGGTGCTTAGATTGTTTAAAAGCACATTCATATAAAGGATATTTATAATTTCTTAAAAAGACCATCTTTCTTCTCCTTCTTCATCTTCTCCTTTTCCTCCTCCTCCTTCTTCTACCCCCTTCTTCCTCCTCCTTCTTCTCTTTGTCCTCCTTCTCCTCCTCCTCCTTCTTCATCATCTCCTTTTCCTCCTCCTCTTCTTCCTCCTCCTCCTCCTTCTTCTCCTTGCTTCCTCAATTCCCTACTCCATTTCCCCTTACTCATTTAGTGGGCTGGAATCTTAAAATATTTCCTGACCTTCTCTAAGGAAGTCACCTTACATGGGAGCTTCTACTAGCTGAACTGGGTAAATATGAAATATTTTCTGGCCTTCCAGAGGTGTGTGGAGTTTTTCCAAGATGAGTTTTATTACCAAGTTACATATTTGGATGTGATACATCTGTAAATCCCTCTGATTAGCTTAGCCCAAACCATTGTTTGTTTTCGTGTATTTAATTTCTGTGGCTTTCTCTGTGGTAATTGGGAGACGGCCAGATTTAGCTTAACAAATTCCTAATGGCAGATACAGAAAATGTTTTCCAAATGTTTTCATCTTACCATGAGAAATAACATTAATCTCCTGGACCGTTACAGGAGAGCTAGTTTCTTTGTAACGGTTGTTTCTCAGATGAGGAGTTAACAGGCTAGAAAAATAAAGGGGATTTTGCATTGAATTTATCAGTAATGATAAACTTGTTTCCCCCAAAGACCCAGGACTCGAAATGTTCTGTCCTGTCTCTCTTCTCAATTTTTTTTAATAGGATGCCTCATACATGCTGACACCAACACCAAGATTTAGATTGTTGGTAATGTTACCATATCATCTTCAGTATGTCAACTGTACTATACCTTGTCTCAGATTGTATATTTAAACATAATTCATATTCTAACGCTAGTGACTAGTAGGTAGGGTCAACATGTATAGCAACAGCTATCCCATGTTGTCACTTGGAAGATATCATCTCCATAAGACTACATATGCTTCCCTGCAGCCTTTTAAAGAAATGCCCCCCTACACACACACACATACCCTATATGGCTTGAAATTTCTATCCTTACAAAGAGTCCTGGAAGGGGCGGCTAGCTGGTACAGTAAGTAGAGCACCGGCCCTGGAGTCAGGAGGACCTGAGTTCAAATTTGGCTTCAGACACTTAACACTTACTAGCCATGTGACCTTGGGCAAGTCACTTAACCCCAATTGCACTGCCCTCCCCTCTCCAAAAAGCAAAAAACAAAAACAAAAATAAAGGAGGTAACAACATTTTGGGGGCAGCGAGGTGGCACAGTGAATAGAGTACTGGCCCTGAAATCAGAAGGACCTGAGTTCAAATGTGGCCTTAGACAATTGACATACTAGCCATGTGACCTTGGGCAAGTCACTTAACCCCAACTGCCCTCCAAAAAGCAAAAAAAAAAAAAAAAAAGGAGTCCTGGGTTAAAACACAAAAAGACTTCATTGTCTGCAGAAGGTATCTTTGAAAATTTACACCCTACTTCAGACTAGTGCGAAACTGTCTAACTTCCCCCATTAGCACAATTTACTTTATAAATTTAGCTAGTTATGATCCTGTAAGTCAATGTGAGCCGTGAAAGCTTGAAAATAGAACAAGTTGTCTTAAATAGAAGTGAGAGAGGAGGGAGAGGAGGATAGGAAGTCAGGAATCATGTAGCATCAGGTATGGTACCACAATGGTAAATTAATCATTTGCTAAGTGTCAGGCATTAAATACTATAGATACAAAAAAAAAAAACCTGGAAAACCAGTTCCTGCCCTCAAGGAGTTGACATTCTAATAAGGGAGAAAACATGTACATATAAAAATGTATTGTTTTTATTTTGTTTGGGTCATTGGTTTTCTTGGCAAAGATATGGGAGTGGTTTGCCATTTTCTTCTCCAGCTTAATTTAATTTAGATAAGGAACTGAGGCAAACAGGATTAAGTGACTTGCCCAGGGTCACACAGTTCATTATTTTCTGAGGCCAGATTTGTACTCACAAAGATGAATCTTCCAGACACCAGACCCAGCACTCTCTCTACTGCACCACCAAAGCTGTTCATAAAGGTGTACACAGTATATATAAAAAGAAAGTGTAAGAGAATCACAGAGGGAATAGTGCTAGAAACTGGGGAGACTAGGAATACCTCCTGCAGAAGGTAATGCTTGAACTGAATCTTGAAGGAAGCCTGAGATTTTAACAGGCCAACATGAGGAAGAGGGGATAATCAGAGAACAAAGACACAGAGATGAGATATGGAGCCTTCTTGGGAAACTAAGGATCCCCCTTAAGTTCTAGCAAGACACAACAGAGCCAGAGTGGAGAAAGAGCACAGAAGGATGAGGAATTGCTGTGCTCCAGAGTCACTAGGCACCAACACCCCATCCTTATTTCTACCTCTCTTCCTTGTTCTCTTTCCCTTTTCTTCTTTGAGAATGTACTAGAATCAGAGCCATATTTTTAAATGAAAGAAAAATTAAGGAAATTCCAAACAAATGGGACATCTGTATTCCCTAGTGTAAGACATCCACTACAAATGACATCCATGTCATTTTCTAAATCCAACATAAAGCCAGTAATATGAGTATTACTGTAAATGCGGAATAAAGACAAACTTGATCTGGCAATATATATCCGTCCTCACCCCTTTCATCTCTCTCCTCGTCTCTGTCTGTCTCAAAAGAGGAAAAAGAAGGGGCCAGGATAAAAAGTAGGTCAGAGAGAGGAATGACAATGGGGGTTGGGGAAAGGGAATGAGGGAGCAGGGAGAGTTTTAAAAATGAGAAAAAACAGAGGATGGAAGACATGTGAGAAGAAAAGAAAGGATTTTTGAAGAGGAAGAGAGAGCTATTGATAAAAAAAAAGTACATGTGTCTAGTGAATTAAAACAAATTAAATGAAACCATAGATGAAGATCTTTAAAAATCATAGAAAACTAAATCTCTTTAAAATATGAACGGCCCATATATAGAGGTGTAGGGGGTGGTAAGGGGCAAGCTGGAGGAATGCAAGGTTGAAGACTCTAGACAGATTCTGTAATATTCCTATGCTACTTTCATTTTACCCAAGGCTAGAAAGCTCTTTTTGCTAATAGGTTCTTATCTTTGGCAATATTGGGGGAATTAAATATAAATTTCTCTAAAAGGAAGACTGTTTGTGGACATGAACGAGATTACTTTAAAAATGCCAGGGTATTGAGGCTAATATATCTAATATCTTATATGTTATATATGTGTATGTATATGTGTATCTCTATCTACATACACACACACACACACACACACACACACAACTTGGTAGCATAGTGGATAGAATGCTGGGCCTGGAGTCAGAAGACTCATCTTCCTGAGTTCAGATATGACTTCAGGCACATTCTAACTATGTGACTCTGGGAAAATCACTTAACCCTGTTTGCCTTAGTTTCCTCATCTGCAAAATGAGTTGGAGAGGGAATGTCAAACTACTCCACTATTTTTGTCAAGAAAACCCCAAATGGGGTCACAATGAATTGAACGTGTCTGAACTATTAAACAAAAACAACATGCCAGAGATTATGTAGGGATTACTATTCTGTGATCATTTTGTCTTTAAACAGCTTGAGTCTCTTGACTAATTTGTGTCATCCCAGTTACCTGCTGCCGATCACATGCTGGAATAGACAAATCCTCCATTAGCTAAGTGGCTGTGACCTGTTTAATAAAGACCATTTAACCATCCCATATTTCTATGGCCTGGGCTCAGGGCAAGTGTGCATGACTTTCAGAAAGGATGGAAAAGTAAATAAATTCTAAATGTCATAAAAACCAATTATTACACAGTTTTTTTTTAATCTGGGTATGTTTTTAGGAGGATTTTCCATTATCATTTGCTGATGATGCCTAAGCAAAGGACTCACCATCCTTTAAGAAGTAAAGTAAGCACGTTTCCATTTGCAAGAATCTGTTTAAGAATTTTGCAACAAGTTGAAGGAAATCACGTCTGCGCAGCTAAGCAATTTGGTGTCTGTTGATAGCCAAACAGACTGGAAAATTATCTTTGCCTCAGCTCACCCACTGTGCTAGGGAATGAGGCTGAAAACTAGGCTGCTTCCAAATGCCTATTGTGTGGAACTCAGCTGAATAGTGGCCAGGGGAGAAGTGGGTGTATGATTTAGCCATCTCCCGATCTGTCTGCTTCTCTTAATGAATGATAACTGCCAAGCAGCCCTTGTGCTGTTCTGATAGCAGCACTTTGACTGTTCCTACTGTCAGGGTCTTAGGATGCAAAATGGTTTGGAAATAGCCATTAGAAACTGACCCTGCTTTGTAATTAAACCACATGAAGTGATTGGAAAGATGCAGATGTTTGATAAATCCCCCACATGTGAAATGTTTATTTCCTTTGCTTTTTAATCTCATTTCATATAATGCATGTAGAACTAGAGACATGATTTGCAGTATCCATCTGTTTTTTTAAAAGTAACAACATCCCCTGCATAGAGAGGTGATAGAGAAGAAGGGAAATCAGTTTCTGCTGGCAATGATTGGTAGGCTATTGTTTGTAGCATATAACTGTTACCTGGATATCCTTTCCCTTGCTTTGGGAGGTGGGGTTGAGGGTGAAACTTGGGGGAAGGGGGACAAATGATATCCCTGACTCTTCCATAGGTATGCATTAGTTAAATGGTAAAAATGTAACCCTGAGAGGAAAGGTGTTTAAAGGTGAGGTTTAACTGAGCATCAGACTTTGAAAAATGCTAAAATGACAGTAGAAGATTTCTCTAAAGGGAAGCTTTACTTATCCTAAGCTGAGGTGACATGAAATTGTGGTGTAGCAGGGAAATGCTATGTTGTTTTGTTTGTTTGTTTGTTTCTTCACTAGGTGTGGGAGTGAAGTGTGACTGCATTATCATAGGTGATGGACCTCCCTGCCTACTTGTAGCATCCAAAGCTTTATAGTTTCTAAATATAAGCAGCAAAATATAGTTCTTACTAAGAATTTATAGTAAGAAGAAGAGAGGGAAAAAAGAGCATGAGAACTGAGTCTGGTACCTGAGATACTGCTGCCTTTTTCATGGAATTGTGGGATTTGGGAACTGGCAGTGAGTTTAGAGATCATCATAGAGTCTTCCTAATAGTATCTTTCCTTGTAATTTTTCTTTATTTTTCCTCCTGTAAACATCTTAAATGCCACACAACCAAAGCTGAACTCAATATCTTTCTCTCCAAATCCTCACTTCTTCCTACCTTTCCTGTTACTGTTGAGGGTACCTTCTTCCTCCTGGTTACCCAGTCTCACAGTCTAAGTGGTGCCATCAATTCCCCTTCCCTCTCACTGTCCATCTTATAGATAGATAGACAGACAGAGAGATAGACAGACAGACAGTACATAGATAGATAGATAGATAGATAGATAGATAGATGATAGGTAGATAGAGTGTATGTATGTATAGATGTATATGTATATATTTCAGAAACCACATGTATGCCTGTGCAATATATAGTATATATAATATATGTACATATTATATATATATACATATATATATATATCCATCACACATACACACACATATCCTATTCTCTGATAATTGCTAGTACCCTGGTACAAGCCCTCATCGTTTCATGCCTGGACTATTACAAGAGTTTTCTGATTGGTTTCTCAGCCTCAAGTCTCTCCCCACTCCAGTCTATCCACTGAACTGTCAAAATGATCTTCTTAAGTGTAGGTTAGACTATGTATGTCCTCCCTTCCCATCCCCCTTTTAATTCAGTAAACTCCAATGGCCCCCAATTACTTCTAGAATAAATACAAATGCCTTTTTACTTTTAAAGCCCTTCTTAATCCATCTCCTTCCTATATTTCCAGTTTTCTTAAACCTTACTTCCTTCCACATAGTCTATAGCCCATTGGTGCTGGCCTCCATGTTGTTATGCTATTCCTCCAACAACTCTCTCTCTCTCTCTCTCTCTCTCTCTCTCTCTCTCTCTCTCTCTCTCTCTCTCTCTCTCTCTCTCTCTCTCTCTCTCTCTCTCTCTCTCTCTCTCTCTCTCTCTCGCTCTTGCTCTCGCTCTCTGTCTCTCTGTCTCTCTCTCTCTACCTATCTCCCTCTCTCTCCCTCTCCTTCCCTCTCCTTCCTCTCACACTTTTCTCTCTCCTTCCCTCCCCCTCTCTTCCCTCTCCCTCCCCCTCTCCTTCCCCTCTTCCTCCCCCTCCCCTCTATATCTTTACCTTCTGACTTCTCAGTATTCCTTCAAGTCTCAGCTCTAGTTCCTCCTTCTATAAGAAATCTTTTCCAGTCCTCTGTAATCTTAGTGCCTTCCGTCTGAGACTCTCCCCAGTTGATCAGGCATACATCTTTTTTGCATGTAGTCATTTCGATGTTACCTCCCCCCCGTTCAACTGTGAGCTCCTTGAAATCATGGAGCAGGATTTGGTTTGGGTTGGGTTGGCTGGTTTAGTTTAGTTTTGCTTTGTTTCCCCAGCACTTAGCAGAACATAAAACGGGTTTAATAAATGCTGGTTGACTGACTGACTGGGCTCTATGATCTTATTAATGTGGATATTGCCTCTAACAGTACAGATGACTATTCACCCAAGGCTCCTCACCATGTGTAAGTGCGTCCTTGTGTCCCACTACATCTGTAACAGGGCTGTATCCAGCTTCCCAGAGGGGGTGGGGTGGGGCTTCCTCTAGATCTTTTGAGCATGTGGGATGTCTATTCATCATCCCTTGCTCTTGCCAAAGGACCAGCCCACCCTCATTTCCAGCCATTCATCTAATTTGTTATGACACCAAAAGTAGATCATAGATCTAGGTGTTAAAAGGGACTGTAGAAGCCACCTATTCTAGTTCCTTATTTTACAAATGAGGAAAGTATATCCCAGAATAGTAAAGTGACTTACCCAAGGTCACACCGGAGATAAGTGGCAAAGCAGAGATTTGAACCTGGGTTTGTTGACTCTAAAACCAGCATTTGTTTTTACTGTATCATGCTGCTTCTCCTGGTCCTGAACACAAAGTTGATACACTGGAACATAAAGGGAAAGCCAACATGGTGAATATAGGTATCATCAATGGGATGTCTTCTCATTGATCATTCTTCTTATTGATAGACTGAACTGTCATTCCCTCATTTGGTCTAGAATAAGCTAAAAAACTCAGGCTAATGAAAACAGCAGGCTGCTATATCTGGCCAGAGCATATGTGGTGTGGGAGAGTATTGGGCAGGCCTCTCTGGCGTTAATTTTCTGTACAGATTCTGCAGTTATAAGCTGCCCACTTCCCTGCTGCTTGAGGGAGCTCAATGTCCTGAGTTTTTTGGTGATATTTCTTTGTCTGACCACGATAAAAATTTGGATCCCAAAGCAAAAGGACCTGTCTGCTATCCATGAACATCTTCAACAATGTAACTGAAGTTTCCCTAGGAAAGAAGTTTGAATTGTGACTTCCATACCAATTACCTTCTCATACCATAAATAGGCTTGGACCAACAGTTGCAGTTGTTCCTCAGAAATAAATGGGTATCCTTGAGGGGGCACGTTGCCTGCCAGAATCATCTAACTTTATGTGACAGTTTCATTATGTTGACAAGTGTCCACCAGGGACTAAGCTGAGTAGCCTTCTTAGTTTGGACACACTGATCTCTAGTGTTTAAATTATTTTTAAATTTTGAGTGGTAGTGTTTTTGCTATTTTAAGTATAAATATTTCCATTAAATAGTGCAAAGTGTCCCAAATTCCATTGTCTATGCAGTTTGTTACCACACACTCTTTCCTGAGAAAGATAAACAGAGACAGTGTTAGCATCTCTTTTGGTTTATAACTTGCAATGATTGTATTTGACGTTCATTTTATGATACTAAGTTATTCACATCTCTTCAGACTACCACAAAAATTATTTATGTGAAGGAAAGTTGTTGTTTTTTAAGTCTTCCCCCCCCCCCCAAAAAAAAAGCAAAATCTTTGAAATAAAACATAGTACCATCAAATTAACTTCACACCAAATGGGAATATGTCCAGGAACTAATGGAAATGCCATGCCTAATGATGACTCTATTTCATCTAATTCAATGCCAGAATTGTTATTTACAGTAAAATAGAAGGTTCTATAGATCTTTACTCCGGTTTCACTTTAGTGTTATTCATAGAGCTTGGTCTCTAAAGGGACATAGATAAGTCTATGGATGGTATATACTAAAAGTCATTGCAACAAGGTTGTTCCCAAGTCCAGGTGCAGTTTTCTTACCATCTTATTATGGCCAAGAAAGAGACATAGAGAATACAAGCCTCCCAGTTAAGTTGTTAGCTTAGGCCCCCAGATTAGCATCATAATATTTAAAGATTCTATAGCTGGAAGGGTCCTCAAGAGATACTCTAGCCCTATTCCTACCCTCATTTCTCCAGTCAAGTAAGATATTATCCTTTATAGATGAGATAATGTCCAGAGCATGTTAAATGACTTATAAAAGACTGCGCAGTTCTTAATAGTAGAGTGGAAACTAGAAAACAGATCTCTTGTCTGCTACAGTTTTTTTTTTATTACACACAAATCCCAATCATGACAAGAATCACATTTCTTACTTATACTTTCCATTTAAAACACATGGGGTATTTCACTACATAATTTAAGAAGTAGTTAACTTTAGGAAAGTATACTGGTTCTTGTTCATTAGCTTCTGAGACCATACTGTATGCAAAACTGATTATAAAAGCATAACCCTACTCTTGAGGAGCTTATAATTTAGTTGCTTAATGTACAGTTCCCTTTCCAATCCTTTTTTGAAAAATTTTATTAAATGAGTTAGCTGCTACCAAATATTAATGTCACTTTCTTAATCCAATGACCAAGTAGCTGATAATTATTAAATATCACAGGATCTGGGCTTTGGGGGCTTTCCTATAAAGATATGAAACTTCTCACTTAATGAATTGTAGCAGTAGGGTACAGCTGCGTGGGAGCAGTACATTTGAATAAGGTATGATCATTTGGTTTAGCTGTTTGAAAACATAAGGGAGAGTACTAATGTTCTGAGACTTTTCTGTGTAAGTTATGTTTAATATATTTCAAATGAAAAAAAAAGTTTGAAGAAAATATATTTAAATTGCCTTTCTTAAAAATTAGCTATTTGTGGGGCACATGTAAAGTGGGAGAAGGTCAAAAAGAGTTATAACTGATGGCCATCTGCATCCAAATAGTAGTTATAAATTCCTACACTAGGGGAGAAAATTAATGAATAACCAATTGGATTGCTTCTACTTAAAAGTGAAGCATGGGTTGTAGGAAACTGAGAAAAATCCATGGGAATTTGTGAGATGATTAAAAATAAATAATAATCTTTTACATTTTAAAGGAGTATTTGTCCTTGAGATTCTATCCCACTTTGAAAGCAAGATAGATTTAGTCATGAATTGTTTGGAATAATTAAAGTTTTCTTTCACCTTATTCTTCAAGGGATTGTGCAATCCAATTAGTGTTCAGGAAGAACTTTGAAATTTATCAACAAAAGACACTGTAAAGGAAAGAGGAAAGGCATGCTGAGTGGAAGATTGGTATAATTGAGAGCATTCTGGCCATGTAGATGTGGATTAAATTATTCATTAGTTTATGTGAAATTAAATCACATAATTTCTTTAGCCTCAGTTTCTTTATCTACAAAACATTACCTTCCTTATAGGGTGTTGTGGGGAAAGTGCTTTCTAAACCTTAAAGTGCTATATAAACATGGAATTATATCCTGTGGAACACAGGGCCTACCTAGGCTGAACAAAGAATTGCTACAGGTTGGCTGCTAGTGTGTGTGTGTGTGTCTGTGTGTGTTTGTGTGTAGAATCTATGTATTCAATTTCAGAGTTGCTGACAAAAAGATCCTCCTTTATCATTCTCTTGTCCTCGAACTTCACCTTGTTCCACTCTCTTTTCTTTTACCAACAAAAGACGTTAGTTCTGAGATTCTAGTTTGCATTTTATTTCTAGTAATCATCAGCTGAGGTATGATATCTGGTCACTTTCATGTTGATTCTCTGGTACACATGGAGTTTGGAGCTGTGTACAATGCCCTGATTTATTCAGGAAGCATCATAGACTTATCTGCATTAGCAAAGTAAGAGAAAGATTGCCAAATCAATCAACAGTTATTGAATATATGTTATGTGACAGGCAAGTTTAGTCTTCTGCTCTACAGCATATAAACTGTCATAATGAACCACACCCATTCAGACAGTCCATACTTTCTCTAAAAGTAACATCAATCTACTGCTTCCTGCCATATCTATTTGCATGGATAGGTACATAAGTTTTCTAAAAGAAAACACACTTTTAAAAACATGTTGATTTTCAAGAACTTGGATTGGATTCCCTAATGAGCTAATAGGACAGGCTTGAAAATGCATACATAAAATAGAGATTTCTGTAGAGCTACTTCACTGTTACTTAATATGATAATGACATAAGCAATAAAGACCACAGTATATTGATTATAAAGTACTAGAAGCTCATACCGAGGTTTGAATGTTTTAAATGGGGCTGACAGTTCTCCAAACCTGTCATTTATAACCATATGGGAAGTTGGCAGAGGAGCAGGAGAGGGAAAGGAAGAGAGAGAATGAAAGGGGGGAGAGAGAGAGAGGTGGGAGAAACAAATGTGGGGGAGAAAGAGAGTGGTGGGAGAAACAAAGGGGGAGTGGAAGATTGGTATAATGGAAAGCATTCTGGCCGTGTAGGTGTGGATTAAAATATTTATTAGTTTATGTGAAATTAAATCACCTAATTTCTTTAGCCTCAGTTTCTTTATCTACAAAACATTACCTTCCTCATAGGGTGTTGTGGGGAAAGCACTTTCTAAACCTTAAAGTGCTATATAAACATGGAAGAGGAAGAAGAGGGGAGGAGAGAAAGAGGGAAAGACAAAGAGAGGGAAAGAGAGAAAAAGAGAGGTGGAGAGAGAGAAGGGAAGAGAGAGAGAGAGAGAGAGAGAGAGAGAGAGAGAGAGAGAGAGAGAAGAGTGGGGGAGGGAGGGAGAGAGAAGAGAGGGGAGAAGAGGGAAAGAGAGTCACACATAATGACTTTTATACCCTTTAAATCTGAAGTACCCCTCCATTTAAGATTTCCAGGACATGGTAAGAAGCCAAAGTAGATATATGAAGGGCACAGACAGAGATCTGGTCTCTGGCTACCCTGGGTTGTCTGGCAGTGAAAGAATTCAAGAGTTGTGTCTTTCAGAAACCACAGGGGAAATGTCAGCTGCTTCATCCAGTCTAGTTACTGCCAGCCCTTGATAGAAAGAGGTCTCCATGAGGAAGGACCCTGGTGATTAGTCTCTGAGATCAGAGCAGGCAACAAGGGGGAAGGGGCAGGAGAGAAGCCAGAGCATACTGTGTGTATGTAATCACAGTTGGTGGTTTCTGTCAGTCTGTGAGGAACATACCAGAATTAGCACATCTGGTGACACTTCATTGAGACTTTTGTGTCAATAGGCATGTCACATTAATTTGACACCCAACTCGGTACTTCAGCTAGTCTGTGGCTCCCTCCATCTTTTATCTATGTATTAACTTCGTTGTTGAATTAAAGAAAGATCATCTCCCTTCTAACATTAGAGATAACTTTCTTAGTCTCCTCTAGTTTCTCTCTTCCTCTCACTCTCAAATCCTCAAGGTCTATAAGGGAATCTTTGTACTCTATCAGCATCTAGACCCACTAACTTTGAGAAGATGAGGCAACAGCCTGATATCCCACTGAAGGCTTTGTGCTAAGAAGCAAGGTTGCTTGGCTAAGAAAAATTGACCTAGGCAGTGAAAAACAGTGTTATCCCAGGAATTAGCCTGACCAGAAGGAATTTTAGCTTTTGTTTTGTCCCTGCCCCTGTGTCAGTCGTATTTTGGAAAGTACCATTCCTAATTGTTCCAGTAATTACTGGGCTCTCTTTGCCCCCACAATTATTTCATTTGTTTAACAAACATGTGTTCCGCACATGTAATTATAAAGTGCTTGGCAGTGTCTGGCATATCGTAAACCCTATGTAAAAGTTACTACTACTACAATGACAACAATAGCTACTACTACTGAAATGATCAGATTGATTCTGTGGCTTTTTGTAAAATTGACCATATTTTCAGTTAATCAGTTTTGTTCTGTAACTGCCTAAATTATGGTTCTTTGTCTCTGAACTTAGTGCAGAATTTCAGCTGACCTGTAATGAATTAAGTTTAGAAATCTAGTTCTCTTGGTAATCACTTTTCTATACTTGCCTCAAGGAAATCTGTTATCCTTGGGGGTTTTGGGTGGACAGCAGGGAGTCTGGTCTAGTATCTAGTCTCTTTACACTGCCAAACTATCCTTCAAGGGTGTCCAGTTTTCTACTCAAAGAAGTCTGGTCCATTATCTCTAACCTTTCAGGTGGACTCAAACAATGAACATTTCTTAGTCACAGGAGGGAAGGGGGGGTTGCTGTTAACCCCTCATTTCCAATTTCCAACCAATTATACTGTCCCCCACACCTCAACTACTTCAGCTACATAACCGATGATATTGATTTCACCGTTCATAATGTCAAGTTCTTTTAACCAGTCATAAATTGTTCCCTGCCTGTGAAGCCCTGTTCTTTGTTCTATACTCCCCAAAACTGTAAAAGAGAGCTATCTCTCTCATTTGGGGTCTTAGATTTGCTGATGAAGCTGAGATCCTATTTATTGATAAATTCAAACTTCATGTTTTACTAATAAATTGATCATGTTCAGGACTTTATGCCTCAGTTTACCTTGACTGTAACAGTTATATTACTGTACCTGGCACATCATAGGCACTGTATAAAAGTTAGTTACTACTGCTATCACCACCCCCAGCACCACCACCACCACCACCACCACCACCACCACCACCACTACTACTACTACTACTACTACTACTACTACTACTATATATCAGGTACGGTGCTGGGTGCTCAAGATACAAAGGCAAAAATAAAATAATGCCTTATTTCAAAGAGCTTACATAATATTAAATAATTAATAAATACTTCGTATTAAATCTAGGTTTTGTTACAACTACTCTATGTGCATGTTTTTGTTCTATTTGAACATAAGCTCCCCAAGGGAAGAGATTGTTGAATTTTTGTCATTGCCAGCATCTGGCATAGCGTCCTAGTGAATGCTGTTGAATGAGTGGATGAGTGAGAATCCCTGATGGTTTAGATACATGGCACTAAATAAGGATCTCTATGTAGATTTAAAAAACCCTTTGGCTTGGTCTTAATTTGTTTAGTTGATGCCCTTACACCAAAGTTGGGATGGGGTGTATGTCAAGGCTGGGGCTCCATGTGATGTAATTCTGACTGTTGTTAGAAACAAATTGCACAGCATGACAAAAAAAAATGGAAAATGTGGTTTCTCTTCCATACATAGTTGTGGTGAGATGACATTGAGATCTAATAAGCCTTTCCAATTGAGCCTTGCTATCCAGCAGTTCCAGTGAAATTCTTGTATTCTCTCCTTATTCCTCATTGTGTAAGAACTAGCTTCTGACAGCATCATCCAATGACTGGAGGTTCACATTGTAGAGGCATGGGATGATCTGTTTTATTCCATTTGGATGCAAATAGCTTGGGAAACAGTTTGGAAGTCATGTCCTTTTTGTGGCTGAAGATCTCAGAGACTCAAAAGAATGAAATTGTCCAAAAGGGAAATAGAAGGATATATGGTGAAGGTTAATAGGTTGCAGCATAAGCAAATAAATGGCACCATAAGTAAAATAAAATGTGTCATCAAAGAGATGTACCACTAGAAAAGGAGGTGGGCCCATTGTGTAGCAAGCATGAGGAGTAATCGATGGTAATTAGACATATAATGTCGAGAGATCTTATGTCAAACTCAAATAAAAACAGGACCACTAAACTGTTTATAAGAATTCCTGTAGGTGCCATAGTGAATTAGAAAACCACATATTAACATTATCTATGTTCTATTGTATTTTTAATTTGTTAATATTTCCCAATGACATTTTAATATGATTCTGTGGCCCTCATGACTGTTGTGGTGGCAGTGCAGGCTGGGTGTTTGACACCTCTGATCTCAAGCACCAACAAGTTATCAGATGGCTTCCTTGTGGAGGATTTACTGGAAGATGTGGACAAGAGTCCATAGGATTAGAAGGAATAGATAAATTAGAGTCTGATTGGCTGGGGAGTGTACCCACATTAACGAGATCATAGATCTCTTCAGGTATTAGAAAAATGTCCTCTTTCTAGAAAAGTTCTTAATGAGTAGTTGCACCATGAAATACAAAATTATGTCTAGCATCCTGTACAGAAAAGAGAGGAACAGAAGGACAAAATAATGATGATAATAATTCTTTCAGCATGACAAAATGTAAGAATTAAAAGATATTTTAAAGGCTATCTAGTTAAACCCACCACTGACCAAGAATCCCTACTACCATATAATACTGTAGAAAGAACTCTGGATTTGGGATCAACAAATCTGTGTTCTAATCCTGGCTCTATCACTTTGCGGTAGGTTAGAATTATGCTATGGAGAACCATGGCATAGCAGGCATGAAGTCATAGTGAGATGCGCCTGCCCCTACATCAGTGATCTGGAGCAGTGATGGCAACCTCAAATTGAAGTGGATCATCCATAAGAATCTCTATAGGCTGCATATTGACTTAGAAAGTCATATTTATTTGTTTCTTTTGTATTAATACATCAATTCATTAAAATCATATAGGGACTACATTTTAATTTGATTTGGGCTGTACTCAGGAGAGTTATGGGTAGCATAAGTAGAGACTTGTATAAGTAGCGGTCTGGAGAGAAGGGACCTCTCTGGGGAAAATTCAAAGGCTGTCCTACCAATCCAAGGATTCAGATCTCACAAGTCACTGGGCAAATCATCTTCACCCAAGATTCTGGAGTGACCTTTGGGAAGCTACAAGGAGCCACTCAACAAAATACCATCTAATTTGAATACTCTGAATATTCCATTTATGCCAGACTGAAAAGAACCTCCTGGTTGCTCCTCTAAGAGATACACTTACTATCTGTGTGATCTTTAAAATAAAGAGGATGGATTAGATTAGGGCTTCTTAAACTTTTTCCACACCTCTTTTTGCCCAAGAAATTTTTACACAACCCTGGGTATATAGGTTGTATAGAAATCAAACATTTACTGGTAATAAATCATAAAGAAATTTATTTTAAAATAATTCTTTGGTATACATATAATTTTACCATGTATTAAAGACAAAAGCAAATTTGTATACCAACGAGATGGATGTGCTCGTTTATTTTTATATAAAAAATTAAATCTTGGCAGAATATTTAATACTGCAGAACATAGAGTATCTTCAACATTTTTCAGAGTTGACCAATATTTTGATTTTATAATCATAAATACTAATAACACCACTTTGCATAAATACTTGGTACAAAATGGCAGAAGTATGTTTAGGGCCATTTCAAAAATTGTTGGAAATTCTGTTCTAATCCCAAACCAAAATTCATTTGATTTTGAACGTACAGTTAAGAATACTGCAGTTCATAACATACAGTAGTCTTGAATCTGAACCAAGGTATTTCTGACAGCATTTGTTGGTGTTGTGTGGTGTGACGGCATACACAGTACAAAAGTGCTCATGCTCTGTATTCAGGACCAAGGCTGCAGTGAAGTTATGCAATGCCTACCAGAAACACCTCAGATTCGTTATGCATTTGATTCTGAATTAATTTTTTGTCGTCACATATGCATAAATCTTTTACTATTGCCAGATTCTTCAAGACCCCCACATTCAGTTACATGACCCTGGCATCATATCCCAAAGTTTAAGGAGAGCTGGACTAGATGAGTGCTAGGGCCCCATCCAACTTTAAATGTATGAACCTGGGATCCCTGACAAATGTTCATCCAGCCTCTGATTGAAGAACCCAGATGCAGAGGCAACTAGCACCTCTTCATTCAGCCTATCACACTTTGGGATAGCTCTCATTCTTAGGAAGTTTTATCACATACCAAGGCAAAATCTCTTAGCCTCTACCTCTCGCTCTTAGGTCCTTTTGTCTTCTGGGGCCAAGCAGAAGATATCTCTAAAACTTCTTCCCCATAATAGCTCTTTAGACTTTAAGACGACAATCGTGCCTTCACACCAAGTCTTCTCTAGGCTAACCATTCCCACTAAACAGCCCCCATCAGGCATGACCTAGAGGCCTTTCAGTATCTTGGTCATTGCCCATTTTAACAAAGTACTAAAATAAGATGCCTAGAACTGATCATAATAGTCCTAGAAGTTATGGACAAGGTCAAGTACAATAGGACTCTCACTCAGACACCCTAATTCTCTTAATGTGGCCTAAGATCACATTAGCTTTTTTATTTTTACAGTCATGTCAATTTTGACTCATACTGGACTTCAATGAAAACCCCAAATATTTTTCACAGGAACTTTAAATAACCATGATTCCCCAAACTGGGACCTGGAAGTTGATTTTTTTTTGAACCTATACTTAGAACTTTATATTTATCCCTATTAAATTTTTTTTTGTATTAGATTTGGTCCATTTTCTAGCATGTTGAAACACATCATTTGGATCTAGATTCTTTCATCATGCTTTGGCTATCCCTCCCAGCTTTATTTCATCTGTATGTTGGACCAGCATGCCATATATGTTTTCATCCAAGTCACTAAAAAAAAGTTGATTAAAAAAAAGCCAGGAATAAATTTTAAATAATGTTTTTTAAAAAGAAAGAGAAACACAGCCAAGGAAAGATTCTAAGATAACCCCTCTAATTTGGCATCAACATATAAATTACTATTCTCTCTCTCTCTCTCTCTCTCTCTCTCTCTCTCTCTCTCTCTCTCTCTCTCTCTCTCTCTCTCTCTGGTCTTTCATTCTAAATCCACCTGTCTCTATCATGCAGTGCAGCAGAGTCAAGCTCAAACAGAAATGAAGACCACTAAACCATCCTTAAGGATTCCTTCAAGATGCATACTGACTTAGCAAATCACTCATATTCATTATCTACATTCTGTTGTATTTTTATTCATTTTTTAAAGACTTCACACTTGCATTTTAATCTGGTTTCAGCCAAGCCCTCAAACAGTCACCTGTACACCCAGTGTTTGACATCTCTGATACTGCTCACTCATCTCTAACTACAGGGATGAATTAGTCAAATACTTTCTCTCTGCAATATTCCACTAATCTAAAAGGAAATGACACAAAGCTGGCATGGCCTGTTTTTAGACATGCTCTTCCAGTGATCTTTGTCTACATTTTTAAATAAATGTCTCTTGAAAAGGGTTCTCAAATTTGATCTAGCATATAAGTCAATTTTACTTACCTATAGCTTGAAAACATGACTGTTGCACCCTTTTTAAAAAAAATTAGGACATTTGTCCTCTTATTTTCTGCAGTCTTTTAAAGAGCACTAAGAATGACTCAGAGATCATATCTACTTGTTTTCATTTCCAGTACAATGGCTCCTACCTGGAAGGATGGCCATTGAGTTATTGCAAAAAGATCTGAGAATGTTTGTGTACCAGATGTTGTCATTTATTTAGGAAACAGACCTTCTTTAGATTGAATCAATGTCTCACCTGTATATCTATCATTATTTTCAAATGTTTATAGATGCTGTTGTGAAATTTTAATTTATTCAAAGGCATTACTGAAGTCATTGTAGCTTTACCCCTCCCCTATTTTATGAGTATAATGGATACTAAGACAATTACTATTGTATGGAAGAAGGGGATCTTTTAAATGCCATTGAAAAAGGGTCTTCATGGGGGTGGCTAGGTGGTGCAGTGAACAGACCACCGGCCCTGGAGTCAGGAGGACCTGAGCTCAAATCTAGCCTCAGACACTTAACACAAAAACTAGCCTTGTGACCTTGGGCAAGCCACTTAACCCCAATTACCCTAACTTCCTCCCTCCAAAAAGCAAAAATAGAAAAGAAAAGAAAAGAAAAGAGATCTTCATACTCAAAGCATCTGATGGATTTACCAGCTTATGGTATAATTTAACTGGGCTTAGTGACCTGACCTTGAACGCTCTTCTTAATCTTGAGTTTCACCTCCTGGTTAAACATTTGTTATTCTAGTCTTATGAATAAAAAGATCATTCCCATTGGAAGAGAAAATGGAATTAAATTCTTTTGGATAGTTGAATCTTCTCATTATTGTCCATTATCATCATCCTTTCTGCCCTAATCAGCAATCCTATTTCTATCCATTCTTTGGTCCTCTGTTTTCTAGCTAAAGAAACCCTTTTCTCCTTACTTAGAATTCATTGCCAGCTTCAGTTCCTTCTGTATTCTGACACTATTTCATAGGACCATGCTAATCTTTTATGTTCAATTATTTTACTCAATTACCTGCCCTTGCTTCTGTCATCCATATATATCTTTTTTTAAAATCTGAATTAAGGAATGAGCTTCCTGTGCATTCACATTAGTCTCTTTGTGGAAACCTCTCACCTTTCCCTTCAGAGGAATTATTTAATTTCTGTCTTTGAATTTTTGTTTTTGAGAATTTCCAAACCTATTGCCCTGACTTCCTCTATAGAATGTTAAGCCAGCATCCTCTACCAATCCTTTCCCCCATCTCTTTGAAATCTGCTTTCCTTATGGTTTTGTATACAATCCTCTTTTTTCTGCTTTTCTCTGTATATTAAAATGTTCATATTTGACATCTGAAAAATCCATAATAAAGAAAATTCCTCCCCCCCTAATTTTTTATTTGCTCCCCCAAGATAAAGAGTCTGTGATTGAATTTGCTTTACGTGGTCAGTGTAACAAGTATTTCTAAGTCCTTCATCTTTCTTCCCCAGTCACATCCTGTGATGATTGCCTGTGGTAGGTTCATTTCTTAGGTTGATACTGTTTAATAACTCTCTATCAAAGGCTTTCATATCTTTAAAGGTCAAATGAGTGATGCAGACAAAAATAACCTGTTTATAGAAATAAAGACAGCTTGATTCTTCTGAAATAAGGCAAATCATGTGAAGTGGGGACAGATGTTCCTGTGTATCAGCACTTTCTCCCGTTTTCTTGGCCAATTTTTTTTAGTCACTTCTTCTTACAGAAGGACTCATCAGGGAAAATAAGGCCAACTAGAAAGATACCAAGCTCAGAAAAAATGATCTTGAGAGGCAAAAGAGAAGATGCAGAGCCTCATTAGACACACAAGCAGACAGACACATCTGAGAGATCCAAGAGCCAGATATTGTCAACTGATTTTCCTGCCCAAACTCATGGGGATAGAAGACTGAATATTAAGACTTGAATGAAAACATGCTTAATCATTCTCATGAGTACATAATCATTCTGACTGAGAGTTAGGGTCTTCTTATAGGAGGTAGATGCATTAACAGTCATGAATCACTAGTATTTAAAGCTTTGGCTGTCTGGTAAGAGTTTTTGTCAACTTGGATTTCATTTTACAGACCTTTGAGAGGAAGTTCCTGAAAGTCAAATTTCTCAACACAGGAATTCTCAGCTTTGCCAATCCAAGTTGTAATTATTTTAGCCTTCAGGGCTCTTGGCTTTTCAGTTGTTATTCTAGTTAGAAACTAAAAATCAATATTTTTCCCTCCAAATTTTGCTACATTTTAGACTAATCTCATTTTAAAGACAGGAAACATAGACAATGGACAGTGTTTTGGGAAGGGATAAATTTATCTTATTATGAACGTAACAAATATGAACATTTTCATATACAAAAAAGGACTGAGAAAGAGGGTTGTATATGAAATGAGAACAGATTCAGAAGCATAAGGTCTTTTTAGGAATTTTGGTTTTTTTGTCCAGACCTTTGAAAATTTATTAGGCCAGAGCTTGGACATGGAGAAGAAGTGAAATACACTAACCTCTCTTCTTTGCAGAGATGAAAAACTGAGTATAGAAGGTTATATATACTATCAGACACTATTTAGTCCTACTAAACTGATTTTTCCTCTTTCCCTTTTTAAAAAAATTTCTTTGGTAGTTTTAACATAAATTTCTATTGGTATCTTTTATATTTTTATAATAACTACATTTCTCAATGTATCCCTCCTTGTCTTCCCAGAGAGCTTTGGAATGGGATAGAAAATCATTTATTAAGTACCTACTGTGTGCCAAATATTGTGCTAAGCAATAGGAATAGAAAAAGAAAATAGTTCCTGCTCCCAAGAAGCTCACTCACATTCTGACTGGGTGAAAAAGCACATGAAGGAGAGTTCTTGTTTCTGTTTATGTCTTGACAAGTGGAAAATTTGCTAGATAGTTCTTAGGCAGCAAGATAGGTACTATCCCCTTATAAAAAAGAATCTACTAACAGCAGACCACTCACAGCCAAAAGGAAGGGCAGTTTAACTGTAAGAGCAAGGCACCCTAAGAAATAGGTAGGAGGCCACATGTGCAATGAGAATCAAGCTACCAGCAGCACCTCAGCAACCATTTTCCTTCAGACCCTGATGGGGATAGTCCAAGACCCCTGGGATCCTCAGTGCCCTCCCACCCCAGACTACCATTCCTGCTCTCAAACCACCCCCCAAACTATCATCAAAGGGAACAACCCCTGTGAAAATGGTACCTAATAGCTTTACCATGACCAACACCAGCCACTGACCAACCCCGAGTAATGGACAAATAAGTTTGAAGATATGGAAGCACCACCTGTTCCACTTGTCTTCAAAAGACAGCTTCACAACCATCATCCAGGAAAAAAAAAAAACCTCAACCTGGCAGATGGGGCTGGAGCTGCAGCCCCTGACTCCTCAGTATCCACAGCGACTGAAGCCTCGGAAGAGGAAATTTCTCACTACCAAAGGCCTTAGAACTGTTAAATGGTTCAGCACCAGAAATAGATATGGTTTCTTATCAGTGGAAATTACGTTAAAGAAGATGCGTCAGGTGCTTTTTCACTGGAACCCAAGGACCATGAAACCTCTCTATCTGACTTGCAACTGAACCTTCCTATTTGTGTTTGGCTTACCTGATTAAAACAGGAGTTCTTTTAGAGTAGGGGATTTTCTGTCTGTGTGCTCAGCAATTAGCACAGAGCTTTGTGCATAGTGAGTGCTTTATTTTTTTTTATTCATTCTCTCTAAAGAAAGGAGAGAGGTTCCTTCTTCATATCCTCATTCAAGCCATGCTAGGTTCACAATTATAATCTCACAGGATTCGATTTCATTTGCTTTGTTGTCCTTTGTTACACTTTTTTTTCCAATTCGCAATGGGGTAGTCATTGTTTATATGGTTTTCCTGGTTCTGTCATTACCATGGTGGTCACCTGTCACCTCCAGAATCAAATACAGAATCTTCTGTTTAACTGTTAGAGCTCTTCATAACATGGCATCCTCCTACCTTTCCAATTTTCTTATACCTTGCACCACATGCACACACACACTCTGCAACCTAGTGCTATTCTTCAAGAGATACACTCCATCTTCCTACTCCAGGCATTTTCATTGTCTGTCCCCTATGTGCCTGGAATTCTCTCCCTCCTCTTCTCCATTTCCTGGCTTCCTGCTTCCTTCAGGTTCCAGCTAAATGCCCACCTTCTGCAGGAATCATTTCCCAATCCCCTTTAATGCTAGTGCCTTCTCTATGTTGATTATCCCCACTTTATCCCATCTACATCTTGTTTGTTCATAGGTGTTTTCATGTTTTCTCCCTCATTATACTGTGAGCTCTTTGAGAACAATATATTTCACACTGCATACATAGAAGGCCCTTAGTAAATGTTTCTTCATTGATTTGGCTTATGTCACTTTACATCAATTCATGCTTCCCTGTATTCATCATATTCGTTGTTTCTTACAGCATAGTCATATTCCATTGCATTCCTGTATCAAAACTTGCTTAACCATTCCCCAGTTTTCAATTCTTGCTACTCTAAAAGGGGCTGCTAAAATATTTTGGTGCTTTATAGGGTTTTTTCTTTTTATTATTGACTTAATTCAAGTAAATGCATAGCAGTGGAACCTCTGGGTCGAAGTTCATGGGCATTATAGTTATTTTCTTGGAATAAATCCAAATAGCTTTACAAAATTGTTGTATTTGTTCACAGCTCTGCCATTAGTCCATTAAATGTGTGCCCATCTTTCCAGAATCTCCCCAACATTGGCTATTCCCATCTTTTGTCATCTGCTAATTTTCTAGGTGTTAAGTAAAATCTTAAAGCTGTTTCAGTGTGCATTTCTCTTATTGTTAATGATTTGAAGCATTCTTTCACATTCACATGAAAATAGTTTGTAATTCTTCTTTGGAGAATTGTTTGTTCATGCCCTTTCACCTTTTTGTCTTTGTTACAAGGGGTGGCTTGCTGGGTAAGGGGAGGGTGCATATTTGGAGATGTATTCTTCAAAAGTTTCTATAATTTCTGGCTGTAAAGAATAAAACATCTGCAGAACAAACATCTGGAACTATAATGGAAGATAATATTCTGAGTTCTTGTCATGTTGGCAGAAGCTGCTTGGAGGGAGGGAAAAATATTCTCCTTGTGCCAGCACCTTTTTCATAGGAGAAACAAAGAACTTTAATGAAACCCATTTTTCTAAGACAAGATTTTCAGAACTCAAACCTGAAAAAACATGGCAGAGACATCCTAGGAGCAATCAGATAATCCTCTGCAATTTATAAGAGGGGTTTGTTTTGTGAGAATAGATTTGTAGATCTTATATTGTTTATCTGAAGGACCCTGGGTAACTTCCAAAACATCCATTCATGTCCTTGTCAACTCTATACAAAGCACAGGTCTACAGTTGGATCACTTGCTCAGAGGAAAGACTCATAAGTTTCTTGGACAGGTATAGACTTGGACTTCCTTTTGTAAATGACCTTGGCATTGCAATTTTGGGGCACTTAATGAGATTCTGATAAACTGCCCTTTATTTGCCCAGTCAAATAAAGTGACAATGTTATTTGACTGAGAGATGGCTGATTTGGAAATTTTCTTGACTCACCCAAGCCAAACCATTCTCGTTCTTCTGAGACATGGGAGCAAAAAGAAAAATAACCTATCCATTTGTCGTATGGTTATTAAGAGAGTTGAATCTTAAATGACATCAGAAACCTGGCAGAAATAAATCAAATTTAGAAAACTGAAAAACAAGGCTATAAATAGACTGTGTTTATTCCATTTTTGTGTATCCTTGGGCACACAGCTGTGTGCTCTCCAGGGCTGGGATAGCAATCATTCTGCCAGCTCCTCCTCTCTGGGAGTACATACTATTGGGCTAATACCTGACCTAGAAATATTTCCCTGCTAGACTTTGCATTTGGTCACTTCTTACCCTCTTCAAAGACACTTTGTCCCCATATTTTTCTGATTTGGTTGGGACTCAGAAAAAATAAAAACTTTTAGTTGTTCTTTCGGACATTATAACTATAATTTATTACTTTTAAGAAAATGATTATTCTTGCACCTAATCCATTAATTGTTCATGTGGTCTGATTCTACTTACTATACTGCATTAAAATACCCTAATTCTCAGTTAGAACCTTGCAAGTATAAAGAGATGGATTCAACCAGTGGCTAACAATCTGTTATGTCTGACAAAGAGAAAGAGAGAACAGGAACTCTACTTGTGTCATAAGGATGGTCTGGTAGTGGCAAATATGCTTGAGAAATCACACATAAGGAGAGAAATAAACATAAGGGGAGAAACACTATAGAGAGGAATGAAGAAATGTAGACAGAATATGAATATTCCCTTTCTTTGTGAGGCTAAATAAAAAAGCCAGTTAAGGTAACAAGTATTTAAGCACCTACTATGGGATAAAGCACTAATGTGCTTTTTTTCCATTGTAGATTGCATTTTGTTCAGTCTTTAGGTATGGTGTATGTAACCATTTGGGTACCTTCCTTTGCCTTTGTCCCATTATCCATAACACCACAATAGTTCCTAGTAAGAGCTATTTACATCCTCAGGTAGATGCAGAGAATGGAAGGGTCAGGGACCAAGCAAGCCAAGACAAGATGGATAGTCTCATCCCTAGTTGAAAACAAAACAGAATGCTGATAACCCACTCAAATGTGAAATAACTATAGTCTGTTAGCATTAATGGAGTGGAGAAGTTAGGGTTGAAACAGTCGTCTGTCTTCTACAGAAACGCATTTTCTTTTAGAACTCAGTCTTGTTAGGTCAGACCAAATGAAATGCTAATCTGACCTGGGAAACTCAGGAGGCCAACAGAACTGAGGCCGTTATCTAGCCTGACTCTTTGTTCTCATTTTAAGCCAGTCTTATGGAAGAGAGCCAGTATCCAATTATTCCTGATTCCCAGCAGCTTATATAATTTATTATGCTAAGAAATAGAGCCTCCTGTCTTCTGAAAAGTACTTTCCTGTCCACTGGCTCCCAGGGTTGCACAGAACAGAAAAGTGGGGGTCATGGAATATCAGCAGGATTACAAAGACTAAGCCTTATTTTTCTATGAATAAATATTAATTATTTTTCTTTGTTATGATGTTGTCATATTGTCATTATGTATGTTATTATTACTATATAATAGAATCCTGAAGCCCGATTTTTTATTCCCCCTCCAAAGCTCAACCTGTTTGTGAAAGTCATATGGACTATGAGGCTGATAGGCCTGTAAGACGGTATTCGCTTTTGTGCTTCAAATCTGGCCTTATTTTCATGATTTTATAAAATGGTAGCATACTTTGGAGATTTTCAGAAGAATTTCCTGGAAGTTCATTAGTCATTTCTTCTCTATTTGTGTATACACATAATTATATTTTATATGTAAGGCTGCACTCTACAAACATAGATATGTATATATATATATATGTTTGTGTGTATAGATATAGATAGACATATATACCCTTATGTTTATCTCTTTTCTTAAGTGTGCTTTCTTACGCCAGTTTACAACTACCAAACCAACATGAGTTTCTATTATCTCTCATAATCCTATGTGTATATGTATAGATACGCAGACATCTTTGTGTGTGTGCACATATGTACACGCATACAGATATGTATGTGTTCATTCATTCATTAATCTATCTTTCCATTCATTCATTTATTTATTCTTGTGTGTATTGTAGGGAAGAAAATCTCAGCACACACTTCAGAAATACTAGGCCGTTGCTGTCTCAAAACTTCATTCCTCTCTACAATGTTTTCCCCTTCAATGTATATCTCTCCTTATGTGTGCTTTCTCAAGCATGTTTACCACTACCAGACCATCCTTAGGACACAAGTGGAGTTCCAGTTGTCTCTTGATCATTGTCAAACATAACAGATTGTTAGCCCCTGGTTGAAAACATCTCTTTACATTTGCAATGTTCTAACTGAGAACTAGGCTATTTTAATGCAGTAGAAGAATCAAACCACATGAACAATTAATGGATTAGGTGCAAAAATAATCATTTTCTTAAAAAATAATGAAGATTGTGATGTCCTCTGAAACAGCAACTAAACAGGGTGATTTCTTCACAGTGTGGCATCACTTCTGTCAATCTGCAGGTTAAACTTTGTTAACTCAGCACAGAAAAGGTCCTTCCCCTTCCCCCCACACCTTGAGTACTTGGTTTGAAATTGTGAGCTGCTGTCAGGTCTTTATCCTAGTTTTAGCCTTATGGTATAGAATAGATCATTTGATTTCTTATGGGTGCTTGTAGATGTGGCTGGTTGACACTAAAAAGAGAGGTTAGCATTATTTTTTCTCCTCTGGTCCTTTTTAAATAGGAAAAATAACTTTTACTGACAATTAAGCATGCTAACATTAATGATAAGAGTGATAATAGCTGCGTTTATATACAGCCCTTAAAGGTTTGCAAAGAGCGTTATGTCATTAAGGAGAAATAGGTCTTGGATATACATCTATTAGACTGATTTAAATCAACAAAACCCAAGTATAAGTAAATACTTTTTTCCACAAATGATTAGCTGTTTGCAGTCTAGTCTAATTTCTAATCATATTTATCTACTTCTCTCAGATCACGTCCCTGTAACTCACCCAGATTCCCGTGACTTGGAGGCAAAATATGTTCCCAGTGTGGCTACAACCGTTCAGTCAACTTCTTTACTAAGTCTGGGGTTTCTTTTCTAGGCTTTGAGCCGTGCCTTAGTTCAGCCCCAAGTGGTTTTGGCCATGGAACACTTTGGGGATTCAAATATATTGATGGAGCTCATAAATGTTAGTCTGGAAGATTATAAGTTTGGAATATACTCAGGACTAAGGGGGATCAGAGAAACTTTGTAGCAGTAGATAAAATTAATTATGTCTGTTTTTTATCCCCTTCCCAAATGTACATATCAAGTGTTTTTGATCCTTTAGTATTTTGGTGGGGAATCTGTGTTCATTTGTACAATGAGGGACTTGGACTAGATAGCCTTTGAGGTCCTCATAGCTCTAAATCTATACACCTGTAATCCTACAACCAGGGTAGATCTCCCTCAGAATCACAGAATTTCAAGATTGGATGGTACCTGAGAGAATGTCTAGTACAACCTGAGCAAGGATAACCTCTCCATTATACCCAACAAGAGCTTAAAGACCCATTGGGAACAGTGGGTCTTCATTACCTTCTAAGTCTTCTTTTGGATAGATGTAATTGTTTTAGAAGTTTTTCCTTATCTTAAAGCCTAAATCTGCCTTTCTAAATAACTTCCACCCATTGCTTCTGGTTCTAAGAGCAAGGAAGGAGGATGGCATAGATTACTAGAGGATCAGGCTTGGTGTCTAGTAGTGCCTTTGACACATGCTAGCTGCATAACCATTGGCAAGTCTCTTGACCTTTCAGTATCCTAGGTACTTTAGAAACCAGTTTCTAATCTTCAGTTGCAGAGGGAGTTTCTATACCAGAAGGCTCCTACATTGATGAAATCATAGAATGCTCTGCTTTATACCATCTCCAAATGTACAAAGCACTGTGCTAAGGATTAAGGATTCAAAAACAAATTCTATCCTTTAGGACCAAACAAAACAATTCTAATCTGTCTTCCATATGGCAGGACCTCAAGTACTTGAATACAGCTATCATAAATCTTCTCTTCTCTAAACTAAACTTTGCCATTTCCTTCAAAACATCTTCAAAAGACCTGATCTTGAGGTACTTCCAGCCTACTTCACCTTCTCTGGATTCTACCCAGCTTACCTATATTCTTCCTAGAAACCATGGTACCCAGAACTAAATTCAGCACTCCAGGTATGGTCTAACTAGGACATACTAAAGTGAGACTATTCATAACTTTCATAGTCCTAGAAATTGTGCATCTCATAATGTAACCTATGATTGCATTAGCTTTTTGGCTGCCTTGTCATACTGTTGCATTATTGAATCAGTTAATGAGTTTAAAGGACACTGAAGTTCATGAATTCTTTTCAGACCAGTTGCCCTCTCCTACCATGTATTTGTGAAGCTGATCTTTTGAACCTAAGTTTAAGACTCTGGGCCAAGTTCAATAAAATGAAGCTTAATCAGGATGAGTATAAAGTTCTAGCCTGCCAAGATCTTTTTTGGATCCTGGCTCTGCCATCCAATATTGGCTATCTATTTAACTTTGTGTTATCTGCAAGTTTGATAAGCATGCCTGCCATTCATACTTTTATTCAGTTCAGTGATGAAAATGTTAAACAACAGAAGGACAAGCACAGATCCCCAGAGAACTCCATTAGAGACCTTGTTCCAAAACGGCATCCAACAACCAAAGACAAATATTTGAGTTCCCCTAATTCAGCCAATTAAAAATTCTCTTATTCTTGTAGTATTTGGAAGGTATCAGTATATTGCTTAGACTGTCTCATCTCATCATCCTCTCACTGTAGTGCTGAATTCATTAAGTTTGAGAACATGGTAGAAAAAAAATCGGGGCGGCCAGGTAGCACAGCGAGTAAGAGCACCGGCTCCAGTGTTGAGAAGACCTGGAGATCGAATCCCGGGCTCAGACACTTAGCACCCACCCAGAAACACCTGGCCGTGTAACCTTGAGCAAGTTACTTAACCCCAATTGCTTAAGGGCGGCCAGGTGGCTCAGCGAGTAAGAGCACCAGCTCCAGTGTTGGGACGACCTGGAGATCGAATCCCGGGCTCAGACACTCAGCACCACACCCAGAAATAACTGGCCGTGTAACCTTGAGCAAGTTAGTTAACCCCGATTGCTTAAAAAAAAAAAATCAATAATATTTCAACAATTTCAAAACAGTCTTCCCTTGGCTATTTCTCTCTCCTTGTTAAGATTTAAGTGTTTACTTACCTGAGTTGTTTCTGAGCTCTTAGGGCATCCTCATTGTGGCAGCGGCCCTGCATTGGTTAAATGTCTCTAGAAATTGTGGCAGCCAGAATACCAAATGTCTTCTGCAAACTTCCATTTTTAAAAGTGGAGATTTTGAAAAGCTAATTTAAACATACAGAGTTGGTGATCTCACACAATATATTTTTTCTCATCATGTTTTTTTTTTAATTTTCTAGTTGGGTATATGCTCTAACCTTTATTCAAATTCAGAATGTCCAAAATGGACTTTGTCATCTTTCCCTTCAAGCCCACTTCCCTTCCAAACATTTTTCTTGCAGTTGAAAATACCACCATCTTTCTAATTACTTTCTTTTTTAAAATTTAGGTACTCTATTTTTTCCAATTACATGCAAAAACAATTTTTTACATTTTTTGTTCCAAATTCTCTCCTTCCCTCTTCCTTTTTCACTCCCAGAGATGGCAAGCAATTTGATGTAATCATATGTAGTCATGTAAAACATAATATTAGTCATTGTGAAAGAAAACACAAAAACATCAAAAAAGTAAAAAACAATATGCTTTGATTTGCATTCAGACTCCATCAGTTCTTTCTCTGGAGATGGATAGCATTTTTCATCATAAGTCCTTCAAATTTGTCTTGGATAATTGTATTGATCAGAAGAGTTAAGTCATTCACAGATGATTATCTTACAATATTGCTGTTAAATGTTCTCTTTGTTCTGCCTATTTCACTTTGCATCAGTTCATGTCAGTCTTTCGAGGATTTTTTTCTGAAAGCATCCTGCTCATCATTTTTTATGGCACAATGGTATTCCATCACAATCATATAATGCAACTTGTTCAGTCATTGCCCAACTGGTAGACATCCTTTCAATTTCAAATTTTTTGCCACTACCAAAATAGCTGTTATAAATATTTCTATACATATAAGTCCTTTTCCTTTTTTCATCTCTTTGGAATATAGACCTAATAGTGGTATTCCTAGGGCAAACGATATGTACAATTGTATAGCCCTTTGGCGCATAGTTCCAAATTTTTCTCCAGAATGGTTGTATCAATTCACAACTCTACCAAGAGTACCTTAGTATCCCAATTTTCCCATATCCCTTTCAACATTTGTCATTTTCCTTTTCTGTCATATTAGACAATCTTATAGTTGTAAGGTGGTACTTCAGAGTCATTTTCATTTCAATTTCTCTAATCAATAGTGATTTAGAGGATTTTTTCATGTGTCGGTAGATAGTTTTAACTTCTTCATCTGAAAACTGCCTTCTCATATCCTTTGACCATTTATCAATTAGGGAATGACTCTCATTATAAATTTGACACAGTTCTCTATATATTTGAGAAATGGTGCCTATATCAGAGAAATTGCTGTAATTTTCCCCCTAGTTTTCTTCTTTCCTTCTAATCTCGGCAGCATTGGTTTTGTTTGTGCTAAACCTTTTTTATTTAAAGTAATCAAAATTCTCCATTTTGCATCCTGTATGCTCTTTATCTCTTGTTTGGTCATAAATTCTTCCCTTATCCATAGATCTGACAGGTAAACTATTACATGCTTCCCTAATTGCTTATGGTATCACTATTTTATATCTAAATCATGTACCATTTTGACCATATATTGGTATATGGTTTGAGATGTTGTTCTATATCTAATTTCTGCCAAATTGCTTTCCAGTTTTCCCATCAGCTTTTGTCAAATAGTGAGTTCTTGTCCCCAAAGCTGGCTTCTTTGCATTTATCAAACACTAGATTACTAGATTCGTTTACTACTGTGTGTTATATATCTAATCTATTCCACTGAGTCACCACTCTATTTCTTAGCCAGCACCAAATTGTTTTGATGGTTACCACTTTATAATACAGCTTGACGTCTAGAATTGCTGGGTTACTTTCCTTCACATTTTAAAAAAATTAGTTCCCTTGATATTCTTGACTTTTTGTTCTTCCACATGAATTTTATTAATTTTCTACCATTATAAAATAATTTTGGTAGTTTTGTATGGCACTGAATGTCAGTCAATTTAGGTACAATTGTCTTGGCCTGAACATGAGCAATTAATATTTTTCCGTTTGTTCAGATCTGACCTTATTTGTGCAAAGTGTTTTGTAATTGTGTTCATATATTTCCTGGGTTTGTCTTGGCAGGTAGACTCCCAAGTATTTTATATTGTCTGCAGATATTTTAAATCCAATTTCTCTTTCAATCTCTTGCTTCTGGACTGTGTTCGTAACATGTCAAAATGTTGACGATTTATGTGGGTTTATTTTATATCCTGCAACATTGCTAAAGTGGTTTATTTCAACTGGTTTTTAGTTGATTCTCTAGAATTCAAGTATACCATCATATCATCTGCAAAGAGTGATATTTTGTTTCTTCATTATCTATTCTCATTCCTTCCACTTCCTTTTCTTCTCCAATTGCTATAGCTAGCATTTCTAGTACGATATTAAATAATAGTCATGATAATGAGCATCATTGCTTCACCTCTGATCTCATTGGGAAGGCGTCTAGCTTATTGCTATTAGAGATAATGCTTGCTGATGGTTTTAGATAAATACTACTTATTATGTTAAGGAAATTTCCATCTATTTCTATGTTTTCTGGTGTTTTAATAGGAATATGTTGTATTTTGTCAAAAGCTTTTTCTACAATTATTGAGATAATTATATGGCTTGTGTTGGTTTTGTTATTGATGTGGTTAATTATGTTCATAGTTTTCCTAATATTGAACCAGCCCTGCATTCCTGGTATAAATTCCACCTGGTTATAGTGTATGAACTTTGCAATATATTGCTGTAATCTCCTTGCTAATATTTTATTTAAAATTTTTGCCATCAGTATTCACTGGGGAAATTGGTCTGTAGTTTTCTTTCTCTGTTTTTGCTCTTCTGGTTTAGGTATCAGCACCATATTTGTGTCATAAAATGTATTTGGTAGAATTCCTTTGCTTATTTTTCCAAGTAGTTTATATAATATTGGGATTAATTGTTCTTTAAATGTGTGGTAGAGTTCACTTGCGAATCCATCTGGTCCTGAGAATTTATTCTTAAGGAGCTCATTGATGGTTTGTTCAATTTCTTTTTCTTTCTAAGGTGGTGTTATTTAAGTATTCTATCTCCTCTTCTGTTATCCTTAGCAATTTATATTTTTGCAAATATTCAACCATTTCACTTAGATTATAAGATTTATAGGCATAGGATTGGGCAAAATAGCTCTCAACAATTGCTTTAATTTCATCTTCATTGGTGGTGCATTTACCCTTTTCATTTTTAATGCTGGTAATTTGGTTTTATTCCTTTTTAATCAAAGTAACCAATGGTTTATCTGTTTTATTGGTTTTTCATTAAAACTATCTGCTAGATTTGTTTATTAGTTTAATTATTGAATTTTATTAATCTCTCCTTTAATTTTCAGGATTCTCAACTAGATATTTGATTGGGGGGGTTGATTTGTTCTAGTTTTTTTTTAGTTGCATGCTCAATTCACTGATCTGTTCTTTTTTATTTTATTTATGTAAGCATTTAGAGATATAAATTTTCACCTAAGTACTGCTTTGGCTGTGTTCCATTAATTTTGGTATGTTGTCTCATTGTTTTCATTTTCTTTAATGAAATTATTGATTGTTTTTATGATTTGTTCTTTGACTTACTCATCCTTTAGGATTAGATTATTTATTTTCCAATTAATTTTTAATGTCTTCCCTGATCCTTTATTACATGTAAATTTTATTGCATTATGATCTGAAAAGGGTGCATTTAATATTTCTGCTTTTCTGCATGTGGTTTTGAGGGTTTTATACCCTAATACATGGTCAGCTTTTGTGTAGGTATCATGTACTGCTGAGAAAAAGGTATATTCCTTTCTATTCTTATTCAGTTTTCACCAGAGGTCCATCATGTCTAACTTTTCTAAAATTCTATTTAGTCACCCATTTTCAATGCTTTGGCATTATCCTTGACTCCTTATTTTGCCTTACTTCACATAGCTAATTATTTGTCCAAATGTGTCATCTCTATCTCCATGGTATCTTTTTTTTGAGGGGGGAAAGCAGGGCAATTGGGATTAAGTGACTTGCCCAAGGTCACACAGCTAGTAGGTGTCAAGTGTCTGAGGCCGAATCTGAACTCAGGTCCTCCTCCACAGTATCTTTTGCATCTGTCACCTTGCCTTTATTCATACTGACAACATCCTAATCCAGGTCCTCATCAGCTCTCATTGAGACAATTGAAACACCCTTCTAATTGGTCTCTGCCTCACATCTCTCCCTTTTCCAATCCATACTACACATGATTACCACAGTGATTTTCTAAAAGTATAGATCTGAGCATGTTACTCCCCTGCCAATAAACTCCAGTGTCTCTCTATTGTCTCTTGGATCAAATATAAACTTCTTTGCTTAGCTTTAAAATTCTTTCACAATGCAGACCCAAACTATCTTTTCAATTTTATTATATACATTACTCCTTTTCTTACACTCTGTGATCCTACCAAATTAGACTTCTCTCTGTTTTTCACACAAATCTACCATCTCATACCTTTGCATTAGCTGGCTATCCTGCCTGGAATTCACTCTCTCCTTATCTCTGTCTCTTAGAATCCTTTGTTTTCTTAAGAGCTATATTCCAGAGATACCTTCTACACAGAGACTTTCCTGATCCTTCTTGCTGATAGAACCGTCTCCCCAATCCCCCCAAGAACTTAATATTGAATTTATCTTGTTCATATTTCATGTGTAATAGTTTATGTACATATCTCACTTGATAGAACATAATTAAGTAGAGGAATTATTTAATTTTTGGTTTTGTATCTCTAATGCTTATTAAATAGCAGTGTCTTATTAAATGCTTGATCTCATTGATTCTCCTTCATGTAAACACTTCATTCTGAAATGACCACTGTGCCTATAACAAGTTTTTTTTCCTTTATTTGAAGATAAAGTCATTTTCATATGTCATGATGTCATTAAAGACTATTTCCATCACTCTTCTTAAAGAAAGTATTAATGATGTACAGGTGTAAGACATCTGAGGGATTATAAGCCTTTCACCTTTTATTTTTTTCTTTTTTTGATCCCAAACTATATTTTCCAACTTTGATTTTGCTTTTTTCACCTGTGCCTGCTTTTGCATTGAAGTGCCTAGTACCAAGGTACATATTAACTTCATTTGGAGGGGCTTGTCAAGTTCTTCATATAAATTTTCTTCTTCTTCATTCTCTACAGCAGATGTTGGCACATAAGCTGTAATTATCTTCAGCGGCTTTGTTTGCTTACAGCCACTGCAAGCACTACAAGGCGGTATGACCGAGAGTATTCCATGAAATTATATTTCTGGTTTCCTTTAGGGCACACAGAGAAAACAACTCCTGTATTTACCTCTTGACAGAGAACCCATAAGCCTTTCTTTCATTCAGTAGCATCTTTTGTGCTCATTTCATTTATGGTAAGGATGACGAATGTGGATATGACTGAGCTCCTCCAGTCATGGGTCAACTCTGGTTCCTGAACCAAGATTTCCATTTACTACCAACAGTTAAATTCATATCTATAAACCTATTGAGAATTGTGTGATCCCTACAACTTTCTGCATCTAGTCATGTATATTTAAAGGAACCTTGGATTTAGAGGTCTATAATCTATGAGTTCAAATGATATATACATATACACACATATATATGTACATATATAGATGCATAAACACAAATATATACATACATATATGTATATAAGTGTGTATGTATATATCTGTGTGTATATATTTATATATGTAATTTGGGGAAGATAACTTTGCCTCTTCAAGACTTTTTACAATCCTCTAAAGTGAGGAGATCTGTACTATGTATACACACATATATAAGTGTATATTTTTGTTGTTATTGTTCAGTCATGTCCAATTCTTCATTACTGTATTTGGCAAAGATACTGGAGTGGTTTGTCATTTCCTTCTCCAACTCATTTTACAGATGACATAACTAAGACATGGGGTGGCTAGGTAAATAGAGCAATTAATAGAACACTGGCCCTGGAGTCAGGAGGATCTGAGTTCAAATCCAACTTCAGACACTTAACATATGCTAGCTGTGTGATCTTGGGCAAGTCACTTAACCCCAATTGCCCTGACTCCCCCCCCCCCTACAAAAAGCAAAAAAAAAGAAAAGAAAAGAAAGAAAGAACTAAGGCAAACAGGGTTAAGTGATTTGCCCAGGGTAGCACAGCTAGTAAGAGCCTTAGGTCAGATTTGAACTCAGGAAGGTGAGTCTTCCTGACTCTATCTGCTATACCACCTAGCTTCCCAGTGTGTTTATACATATATATATGCATATACACATACATACATACATATATACTTGCATATACTTCTTCACACACACTCTAAATCCTATCACCTAATTCCTGTGATTCCTATTACCACCCCCACAGTGGAAGTGGCCATATGGGAACAAAGGCTTCTGTTTTATATGTGTTTTTGTATGTTTCATGTGTAGGTATGGTTCAAAAATAATCATTACCTGCTAGTCAAACCTCTATCAATGAATCCATCCGTACTTAGTTGTGTCCTTGGAACAGCAAACAGACTGTCTCTTATTGGACCCATACTTTCTAGCCTGCTAGAGTGTACTCATCACTTACAGGGTCTCCTGACTTCAGTCCATACTCCAATCAGCTGTCAAATTAATCTTCCTAAAGCACAGATCTGATCATGTTACCCCCATATTCAGCAAACTCCAGGGGCTCCAGACACTCCAGGATCAAATACAAAATTCTCTGTTTGGTTTTCAAAGCCCATCATGACCCAGTGTTTTCCCACCTTTCCAGTCTTCTTTCACGCCTTACCTGCCTTCCACCAACCTGCTCCCCACCTCATCATGTACTCCACAGCCCAGTGGCACTGGCATCCTTGATGTTTTTCACATAAGACACTCCATCTCCAGACCCCAGGCATTTTTTCTGGATTTTTCACATGTCTAGACTATTCTCTCTCCTCATCTCCACTGTCCTGCTCCCTGCAAATCCCAGCTAAAACCCTACCTTCTACCAGCAGGATTTCCTGATCCCCTATAATACTACTACCTTTTTTCTATTGATTCCCTGCCTTTCCTATGTAGTTGTTCTCACGTTTTCTCCCCTATTCAACGATGAGTTCCTTGAAAGCAGAGTCTATCTTTTATCTTTCTTTGTATCCCCAGAAGTTAACAGAGTATCTGGTATGTATTAGACTTACTAATTGTTTAATACATAATTATTTAGACTTATAATTATGTAGTGACTCACTGATTCCCTGACATAGTCTTTTACTTCCTGGGTCCTTTCTGCTCTCTCCTGAGGTATCAGAGTAGGACTTCATGAAGGAGGTATTTTCAGCATATCATATTTTATATCTTGGGGGATGGCAGGGATATGACTAGCATTGAAATTTTCTGACAACCTAATCATATCATATGGAATGCCAGGATTCAGGGGATCAAAATGTGGGAAGTGTCTTCTTAAATGAAGTGAAATTTGAATTTGGTTGTCCCTTAGCAACCAGCGGTAGAACGACCTGTTCCTGATTCATTTTGAGGTTATAAGAATCTCAGCTTATTCATTCATTCAAATTAAGCACTTATTATGTATAATATGCTGTTCTAGGTGAAAGAAGAAATAACAATGATAAATAAGATATATTCCTTTGCCATTTTTTAAAACAACATTTCAATGGAAGACTAACATGATTTTAAAACAGACAAAAAGTAGTTTCACCATCAGAAAAAATGTACATATTTTAAGTAAATAGGGATAATCATTGACTTACTTTAGAAATTTATTTTATTCTACTGGAGCCTAAAAATTATTATAGCAACTAGATTTGGAGTATAAGGACCTGGGCTTTGAATCAGTTATTTTACTTACTACCTATATAAACTTGGACTAAATAGGCCTCAGTTTCCTCATCTTTTAAAAAAAAAGGAGGTTGAAATAAAGTACTAATGTCTTCTCCAGCTCTTGGCCTTAGGATTCTGTGGATTGTTGCCTTTTTCCAGAATTGTTCAAAACTCTGTTGACCAATTCCTAGATAATTCCTATATTGAGTATACACTCATGTGCCTACTGACCAAGTCTCCTTAACTCTACCTATCCCTAAGTTACTCCAAACATTCTAACACAAGATTTTATTTGAATGAAAATGAATAATTGAGATCAGAAATTGACAATGAATCATAAGAAATGTGATTTTAGAAAAAGGTATGTGTCTAAATTGCCACTACTACCATCATTATCATAGAAAAATTCAAGAAGCACAGATTCTATTCTCCAACTTGCCCCTAATACTTAAATCAAGTTCTGAGAGTCAATTAACTGGGTTATAGAACTGAAAACCCTCAGTGAGTAGACCTGGCTTCTTCGCTGCTACCAGTAAGACAAGGAAGCAATACTGTAAGATTTTTGAATGCCAAATTTATTTGTTTGTTTTTCCTAATCTTTGGCTTTGAAAGAAAGTAACTGGTAACCAAACTTTAATAATTATAATGATAGCATACAGCTTTGAAATCTATAAGAACTATGATTGGTACAAAGACTATCCATGACTCCAAAGGAACCATGATGAAAATGTTCTCCACTTCCTGATAGACAAGTGATGGATTTAGGGTACCGAATGAGACATTAATTTGAACAGAACCAACAAGAGAACTTGTTTTAGTTAACTGATGCATATCCTTCCCCCCAGTGGGTGAAGACAGATAGGAGAGAAAATATATTTCTGTTCATTAAAAAATACTTTTAAAAAGAAATGTTGAGAGAGCTACAGGTATGGAATGCTTCATGCCCTTTCAGATGAGATCACTGTATTGCCAATTTTATTTATTTATTTGTTTGTCTGTCTACTTATTAGTTTTGCTTAATCATTCTGTCTTATTACAAGGAGGAACAATCTTAAAATATTTGTAATGTAAAAATAGAACACTTCAATGAAACTTTAAGAAGGGAAATCTAAACAGATTTAAGTAAAATTTCAAGAGAACAGAAAAAATATGATAGAATGGAATGATTTCTTGCCCAATAAAAGTGATAGAAGAGAAAAAACAGGGGGTGGTGGTAGGGAGAGAAATATGAGTACGCTTTGGATCCAGGACACAAGATCATAAGACTTAAAAACTGTAAGAATTCTTACACATTTATCATTTGTCAGCTTAGGAAACTGAGGGCCAGAGCCGTTGAAGTAGCAAGTTGATGGTAAAGCTGAGACTGGAACTTGGATCTTTTGACCCATAAACATAGAATACACTTATATGGCATTTTCAGGTATCCAAAGTGCTCTTCTTACAACACTCTTATGAGATATAAGTATCCTTCCCTCGTTTTTTTCCTTTTTTTGTTTTATTAATTTATTATTAGTTTTCAACATTGATTTCCACAAAATTTGGAGTTGCAGTTTTTTTCTCTCTGTCTTTCCCCTAACCCCCACCCCAAAATAGCAAGCCTACTGAATATACCTTCCCTCAATCTCTTCTCTCTTATATCCTCCCCCATCATTAACTAACTTGCTAGTAGGGCAAGATGGATTTCTATACCCCAGTGCCTGTGTATATTATTTCCAAGTTGCATGTAAAACAAATTTTTTTTTTCTTTTAAACATTTGTTTTTAGAATTTTGAGTTCCAATCTGCCCTCCCTTCTATCATCCCCCCTATTATTCCCTACCCCCTCATTTTCCTTTAGGGTAAGATACCCAATTGAGTGTGTATGTTATTGCCTCCTTAAGCCAAATTCAATGAGAGTAAGGTTGTCCCATTCCCTTTCACCTTCCTGCTCCTCCCCTCCATTGTAATAGTTTTCTCTTGCCTCTTTTATATGAGATATTTTACATTAATCTATCTCTCCTTTTCTCCTTCTCCCAATAAATCCCTCTCTCACTTCTTAATTTTCTTTTTTGATATCATCCCTTTATATTCAACTCATCCTGTGCTCTCTGTCTATGTATACATGAATATACATATGCCCACACTCACATATACATATTTATATATACATATACCCTCCTATATGTATATATACGTATATATTCCCTTCAACTATCCTCATACTGAGAAAAGTGTTATGAGTTACAATTATCGTTTTTTCATGTAGGAATGTGAATAGTTCAGCTTTAATAAGTTCCTTATGATTTCTTTTTCCTGTTTACCTTCTCATGCTTCTCTTGCTTCTTGTATTTGAAAGTCAAATTTTCTGTTCAGCTCTGGTTTTTTCATCAAGAATGCTTAAATATCCACAATTTCATTTAATGACCACATTTTCCCCTGAATCATTCTTCTCAGTTTTGCTGGGTAGGTGATTCTTGGTTTTAGTCCTAGCTCCTTTGACCTCAAGAATATCATATTCCAAGCCCTTTGATCCCTTAATGTAGAAGCTGCTAGGTCTTGTGTTATCCTGATTGTGTTTCCACAATACTCAAATTGTTTCTTTCTTAATGCTTACAGTATTTTGTCCTTGACCTGGGAACTCTGGAATTTGAATAATATTCATGGGAGTTTTCTTTTGGGGATCTTTTTCAAAAGGCGAGTGGTGAATTCTTTCCATTTCTATTTTGCCCTCTGGTTCCAGAGTATCAGGGAAATTTTGTTTGATAATTTCTTGAAAGATGGTGTCAAGACTCTTTTTTTTGATCATGGTTTTCAGGTAGTCCAGTAATTTTTAAATTATCTCTCTTGGATCTATTTTCCAGGTCAGTGGTTTTTCCAGTGAGATATTTCACATTGCCTTTTATTTTTTTCATTTGTTTGGATCTGTTTTATAGTATCTTGATTTCTCATAAAGTCATTGGCTTCCAATTGTTCCAGTCTGATTTTGAAGGAGTTATTCTGTTCAGTGAATTTTTGAAATTCCTTTTCCATCCGGCAAATTCGGCTTTTTAAGGCATTCTTCTCCTCATTGGCATTTTGGGCCTCTTTTGCCATTTGGGTCAGTCTATTTTTTAAGGTGTTATTTTATTCAGTCAGGCTGTTGACACATTTTCATGATTTTCTTGCATCATTCTCATTTCTCTTCCCAATTTTTCCTCCACTTCTCTTACTCGATTTTCAAAATCCTTCTTGAGCTCCTCCATGTCCTGTAATCAGCTCATATTTTTCTTGGAGGCTCTTGATGCAGGAGTTCTGACTTTGCTGTCTTCCTCCCACTCCATGCCTTAATCCTTTTTGTCCCCAAAAAAGGATTCTATGGTCTGTTTGTACTTCCTCTGGTTGCGCATCTTGCCAGCCAATTACTTGACTTTTGAGCTTTTTGCCACAGTAGAACTTTGCTTCCAGAGAGGAGAGCTTTGTCCCAAATTGCTGGGGTTTTCACAGCTGCCAGAGCTATTATTCGAGTGCCCTCTCTCAAGCCTCCACAGGCTCTGGCACCTGATCATTCACCCCAGGACCTCCACCCTAGACAGAAATCCAGATCCAAGCAGGTCAAAGCAAGAGCAATTACCCTCTGAATGGTCTCTTGGTCCCCCTACAATCTGCAGTCCAGAAGCTCCTGCGGCAGCCACACAGCAGCTACTGCACCTCTGCCAGTTCTCACCCTGGGGGCAGCAGCCGGACCACACTCTTTCTCCCCCCCCACCTCCGCCCTTCCAACAAAGTTCCACACCAACCTTTTACTTTGTCTTTGGCATCTGAGAAGTCTGGAAGCCACCACAGCTGCTGGTGATTCACTTTGTTTAAGTCTGCTCTGGCCCCCACTGGTCAGGGCTGTGCTGGGGCTAAAACCATGGGCTCACGCGGGGCTGGGCTCTCCTCCCAGCTTGTTGTGATGGACCCTTTCTATGGGCCTACCGGGCTTGCTTCAGTGGGAGATTTATTTCTCTGTCACTTTGTGGGTTCTGTAGCTCTAAAATTTGTTTAGAATCATTTTTTTTTACAGGAATTGGAGTTGTTTGTAGCTGGAGCCCACACCAAATGTGTGCTTCTACTCCTCCATCTTGGCTCTCCCTCCCCCCACCTCATTTTAAAGAGTAGGAAACAGTCTTAGCAGTTAAGTAACTTGCCAGTGGTTATACAGTGAGAAACTGGTACTTGAACCCAGGTAACTCCTGGATGGCTAGATAGCTCAGTAAATAGGTTGTTGAGTCTGGACTCAGGAAGACTCGTCTTCCTGAGTTCAAATGGGGTCTCAGATGCTTGCTAGCTATATGACCCTGGGTAAGTCACTTAACCCTGTTTGCCTCAGTCTCCACATCTGTAAAATTAGCTGGAGAAGGAAATGGCAACCCACTCCTGTATCTTTGCCAAGAAAACCCCAAATGGGGTCATGAAGAATCCAACGTGACTGAACAGCAACTCCCAAGTCCAAGTTCAGTACTCTTTCTCTTCTCAGTGGGGTCTCACCCATAGTCCCATGTTCTTTGTGCTACACTATTACTTTGTGGAAGGCAATGAAGACATCATGGTAACTACCACAGATAACCCTCATTTGGTTTATGCTTGAGGACCTAGAATTTTATATTGAAGACCAGCATATTTCCAAAATTTGTTTTTTGGATTTAACTGAGAAGTAAGAGGTAGTGGCTTGAAAATATTTCTGCAAAGGAACAGTAAATAATAAGTTCTATAGAAATGCTAGCTATCATTATTACTATCATCATTGTTATTATCATAGTTATTAGAGATAAGCGGAAGATGGTACATTTCCTCTAATTTACTACTTTGATTCTCCCTACCTTTTAGATAAACTCACACACCTTCTTAAAATTCATGTCTTTCCCTTTGATTCAGCTTTCTACTCAAGAAATAACCTCCTCCTCCTTTAAAGAATCATTGCTGCTAGTCAGTCATTGTAGTTGTGTCTGATTCTTCATGACCCCATTTGCGGTTTTCTGGGCAAAGATTCTGGAGTGGTTTGCCATTTCCTTCTCCAGCTCATTTTACTGCTGAGGAAACAGAGACAAACAGGGCTAAGTTACTTGCCCAGGGTCACTCAGATAGTAAGTGTCTAAGGCTGGATTTGACCTCATGTCTTCTTCACTCCAGCCTGGTGCTCTATCCTCTGTACCACCTATCCTTTTAAAGAATTAGACCTGGGGGGGGAGGGAAGGGAAAGGGAAAGCTTTAAGGTAAAAGTTTTGAAGAAAACACAGAAAGTGTAAAAAGTGTATGGGAAAGAAAGGCCTGAAAGAAGAAAGGGAAGACAGACTTGAAAGAGCTGGCAGCCTGCTGCTAGTCCGTCCCAGGATTTCCCTTTATTAGTCTCAAACCAAATATTTCAAGGTTTAATGTTGAGGGAAGAGTCATAAGCAATAATAAATGTGCGATCATGGCAAGCATCCAAGTGTTGATTTCCCATTAAGCCTGACCCTGGACAATTTTTGCCATTATCCCCTTTTTGCCATTATCCCCAGAATCATTATCCATATGTACAGAACTGTCAGAAATCTAGGATGGAAATTCCTTTATTTTTAAAGTTTCTTAGATTTAAAATGTGGAAGTGGGATCAGTAGAGTTGGGAATTCCTTTGGCTCTCTATTTTTCTTTATTGGCCCTGGAACAGCGATTGGCCTCAGTCAAATATGAAAACCCGTCTGCCCTCACAGCATTCTCCGTACCCCCTGAGAGCCATGCCCTGTTTGAAAGGAGCTGAAAGAAGGAAGATTGTTGTTTCACTTGGGATAAGAATATTCTTCATGGAGAGGCAGGAGCTCAGTGAAAGTAACACAATCCATATGCTTAAGCTGACTACTAATGCACAGCATATGGTCCAGTGAACTTTTCAAGTAAAAATGTGCTTCTAATTCTCAAAAAGAAAAAAAAAAGCCCCGCTAAACCTTACAAGAGCAAGGTTGCTCTTGTAATCTATTGCTCAGACACAGGCTTCTGTGTTTTATAGATTCCTTGGTTCACAGAGGACAGGGGCCTGCAATATAATATATAATATAAGGAATAGCAGGTATGGGTGTGGTTGCTAGGAATCCAGGCCGATGGGCACTGAGATGAAGGGAACTGATCTACATTTCCCACAACAGACTCTGGAAGGTTGTACAGACTCCAAACCACTGTGTATGTAGCCAAGTGTATTATTGTCTGTGCAAACTCTGTTTCTTCCTGTTTGATTGTTAGTCTGTGCTAGGGAATAGGTTGGTCATGCTGTCCAGGGAATATTTCACACCCAGACCTCTAGCACTGCAACTAAACCTGGGGAAGAATGATGGGGAGAAAGTGGTCACATTTGGTCACAAGTAGTGATTTGCCCTCACGGGCTGTCCTGAAAAGTCTTTGTTTTGTAGCGAGTTGGTCTGGGGATGGTTAAAATTTTAAGAAAAGCAAAATTCTCTGTAAATTCTAAAGGAAGGCCTCCTGACACCCTGCTGACTGGGGGAGCAGTCTGCCCTAAGAAATGTCATCCACATATCAACTTTTGGATGTGAATGTTCTAAGGCCCTGAAAACTTGCCCTGCTCAGTAGGGGAGCAATTACAGGAGAGACATGGTTTCATTTATTTCTTCCATCTCAGATCTAACTGAGTAATGGCAGTTTGCCCTCACTGTCACCCCAAGAGCTCAACCGCCTCCGTTCTATCACCCCTGAGACCTTATTTTTCAAATGCCTCCCCTCCCACCCTGCATTTCACAGCCTTCTCTACAACCTTGCCAGCTCTGCTGGGTCTCCGCAATGGCTGAATAGTGGAGAAAGCTATTCCTAATAGCCATTGGGTTGCCCTTAAACCCCCTCACTGTGCCAAGGCTGGGCAGGCCTCTTTGATCTCTGCCCTTTGCTATGGCACAACTGTGGTCCTTCCATAGAAATGAGCTTAGACCCATGACCGGCCATAGCTCTGACTTCTAAAGGCTGTCACCATGGCAACCAGCACTACTCCCATCCTACTGTGAAAATAAAATGGCTATTCCTCTAAGGAGTTCACCAAACCTCCACTTCCCAGGCTCTCTGTCCAGATCCCTCCTTACCACCCCCATCCTCCACCCCCAGCAAGTTACTTTCACAAAACCTGGATTCACAGTTGGAATTTTGCTGTTTTACAACATTCTGGTTTTAAACTGCTTAAGAGAAAGAGGAGGAAAGGCAGAAGGGGATTAAATTTGACTAAATAAAACATTTGTGTGCCTTAAATCTAGGTTCCTAGAAGATCATCTTGGAAATGCTGTAGCTGGGGACAGAATGAATGAAGGGATCTGTGAAAGCAAGGCGGATTTCTCATTATTCGAGAAGTACTGGAGTATCCTTATACTCAGATGCATCTGTCATCTCTGTGAAGGAAATGCTCCTTCCAACCCTCTGGTGATGCAGAAAGCTGCCCCTCCTTCCATGCTTGCCTGCCCCTCTTGTGAAATGCTTGTCCCTATCCTTCCCTAAGTTTGCTGGGAGTACGAGGAGGATATCGGCATGGCCTCGTGAGAAGCACACTGACTGTGGTTCATATCCTGCCTCTGACCTTCAGCAAATCATCTCATTCCCCAGAGCCTCACTTCTTCACATATAAAATGGACAGGTTGGGACAGGTTGGGACAGATGGCCTTTTCCAGCTCTATGGAGAGGTACATTCAATGTACTGAGGCCCATCCTTGCTTTCTTCTAACATCCCAAAGATACTGTTAGAGCAGGGGGTCTGTTCAAGGGTTATCTTACCTGCTCACCATGATAAAATAAAAGCTCTGCAGTGTTCAGGTGCTTGATGGAACCAAAATAATATCATCCTGAAACAGGAGTATTTGCAAAACAATGTTATTCTTAGGAATCCCTCTTCAAATTTGATCCTCATTCTGGCTCTTCTCTATGACGGTGGCGAGTATCTTTAGTGAGCATACATCTTCCTGTTTTATGTGTCACCTGATATTAATGAACAGTAGGCTGTTGAATAAGGTTATCTCTGTTGTTGTATTTGTCAAGGAATCCTGAATAGTTTTGATGTATCGGTAAGATATGCCTTCTTGGAAGAGAGCCTTTAGGATACCCTTTAACTCAACCAAATCAAGTGTGTTTTTATAACCAATAAACTAGTAAGTGTATTGGAATCTTGTATTCTTTCCATCTTCTAGTCATTTTTATCATAGTAAAGGCCTTAGAAATAGAAGGGATCTCAGAGTCCAAGCCCTTCATGTTATACATGAGGAAACTGAGGCCCAAGGAAGTTTGAGCCAAGATTTGCCCAAGATCACGCAGGTAGAAGGTTTCCTGTTTCCCTAATAATTTACTTGTCAAGTATGCTCAAAATATGTATGTAGATTATTCTTATAAGAATTTGTATATATGGAAAAACAGGAATATATTTATGTCAGTAGATTAAATTCTCTCTGCCTCCTTTCTGAAGTATTTGTTATTGTTGTTGAGGCTTTTCAGTATTGATTAATTCTCCATGACCCCACTTGGGGTTTTCTTGACAAAGATACTGGAGTGGTTTGCCATTTCCTTCTCCAGCTCATTTTACAAATGAGGAAACTGAGGAAGACAGGATCAAGTGACATGTTCAGGGTCACACAGCTAGTAAGTATCTGAGGCTGGATTTGAACTCAAGTCCTCCTGACTCTAGGGCTAGCACTCTATCTGCTGCACCACATAGGTACCCATTCTAAAGTGTTAATAAGGTACAATTTTTATACATCTTTGATATGTTTCCCTCCTTGAGATACCTTATGAATTGAAGCCATAATTCTACCTTACTTATGTCATTTCATACATGTATCTTCTCTGTGCAGTGTTGCTTGGCCCATCTTTGTTCTCCTTAGTGACATCTCTATTTTCTGTATAAGCACCTCTAGGATTATGATACTCATGTCCAAATGTGATGGTTTTGCTGTCCCTGATGGTGTAAAAAGTTTGTTATAAAAATCTTGGCAGATTTTTTTTCCTTCTGTTTGTTATACTTTGATTTTTATCCTTAAGTGCCCTCAGGGTGACTTTATTTAGCTGGATCTCTCACTAAGTTTTCTTAAATCTGATTCCACCATCCACTGCTTATATGTTTAATGTGAAAAAACCACTCAATCTCCTACCATACTTCTCCAAAAGATTTTACAGAAGTCCTGTATTAAGCCAGCATTGTCCTTGCCTGCCTATTTATCTAATTGACAAGTAGGTCATGTTGACTGGATAAGGAGTGTTTTTAGGATCTGTTGGTCTTCTTCTTTTGATCATTGATGTGCAAGTTAAATTAATGGATGAAATTATTGTGGTTTTTATCTGTGTAATTTCTTCCATCCATATCCAACTTTTGACCATCAATGATGTGTTTATTTAGGTCAGGATGAAGTTGTTTCATTTATACTCTGTATTTTTCTTATGTATATCCTTTCTTTTAGCTTTGTAGCAAATTTGAACTTCCTTCCAATGGTTGGTTATCCAACTGTACACAGATATTTAGTTCAAGAATGACTCCCACATCCGTAACAAGTTGTTACCTATCGTTAAAATATAATGTTTGATTTTTGTGATGTTACTTGTCCAGTCTTCCCCAATTCTTTTCACGGGAGTAGTGATGGTTTACAGGTGTGAACCTTCTGTGTGGTTTAGGAGCCTTTGATTTCTCTCCTTCCTTTTCCTCATTAGTGGTTTCCAATCTATTTCTTGCCATCCATCCCACCTTTGCATTGAAGTTACCAAGTTTCAATGTATATGAAGATTTAATTTGGAGGCTCTCATCTGGTTCTTCATAGAATCTTCATTTTTTGTAACAGATGTTGATGCATAAGGTACAATGACTTTTATGCCTTTTTGCAAATATTTATCGTATATACTGCAAAAAGATGACTAAATGTCCCATGAAATGATGCTTCTTACTGCCTTTACACACACAATAAAACCAACTCTGTCCATTCCTCTATTTGCCTCTCCAGGGAGAACCTGTGAACCAATTTCCTATATTTGCAATTTATTCTTTCTTCTGGTTTCATTTATAGTTCAGTGTTAGGGCTGATATGATTCATTTCCCCCAGTAGTATGGCTACTAGCTGATCATTAGACAAAGATACCACATTTAGGGTGCCAGCATCTAAATTAAAGTTTAAAGATGGGCTTAACAATTCAAACTTTACCCCTTTTCCACTATTCTGATGCCAGTAAAACTGGGATGAGTCCGCACAGGAGGAATGGACATTTTCTATATGAATTTTTATTTTATAAAAAATAATAAGCAGAAGTTCAATTTACCAGATATTTGATGAGCACCTACTATTTCTAAATTCTCTTGCTAGTTGCTGAAGGAAGTTTAAAAAAATAATAATTAGACACAGGCCCTGCCTTCAACTTAACCATCTTATATGTCATAGAGGAAAGGATGTTTGGGGATTTTTAAAATTATTATTCAAAGACATCTGACAAGAAACAGAACTCTTAGTAGACTTTACAGGCTTTTATGGGGGTGTCTAGCTTGGAGGGGTTTGTCAAGGCAGTGATGTTTGATTATTTTATCTTGCTATATGCATTTTAGACTATTTTGTTAGAAGGCCAAGAGAACATTTATTTGACATTTCTTGTTTTAGGAATAGTTTTAAGGAATTTTTTAAAACATGGTGGATTGTCCTCTAAGGGTTCCTGAACTTGAAGGATCAGATAAAGAATATTTTCCCCATAATTCTGGAGTAGCTGATCTCCTGCTGTATCCGCTTAACTGATTTGGACATGTCTCATCATAACAGGTTTGAGGGATCATTTCAGGATTGTGGCTTGGAAGAAATTGTAAAGCTGCTGTTACCATGAATCCCCAAAGTGCTGTAGTTTTATAGAGCCCTGTGAACCATTTTAAGAGGTCAGAAGCAGTCAGGGCAGAGGGCATCAAACTTCTTATCAAAGCTTTTCACAGTCTGGCAGAGGGTCAGAGTTCCCCCAAACCAGGACTTGGACTTTGTGGTTATGAAATGATAGGTATTTTATCTTAATAATAATAGTAAGACCCAGGCCCTCTCCTTTTATTTTTTCCTATTTATTCTAGTACCATAACACCAAAGCAAGACTCTTTTCTCAGAAATATCAATGCATGCTCAGAAATTTAATGTGGATTCCCCTTTTTCCAGTTTCTCTACAGGTGGATATTGTTCCCAGCCAAGGAGAAATCAGTGTTGGAGAATCCAAATTCTTCTTATGTCAAGGTAAGTAGTCTGTGTCCCCCTGGGCTGGAGGTAGAATCAAAGTTGATCTGGAGACATTTATATCAATTAGCCAGAGCAGGGGAGAGTAGTGCATGGATATGCTTGGACCACATCACTCTAGGTGTTAGAATGCTTGGGGAGGCTAAACAATTAGAAACTCTTCCTAAATTATCCAGTATCCTCCCATCTACCTCCCTCAAACCATACCAAAATATGTGTTAACCTTTACTATCTAGAGGTAATCTGAGGGAAACAATTTACTGTAGTATGAATCAGTTCCTCTTCGAGAATGAAGGACAAACAAGAAGTCTGAATCAGGGCTTCTGCCTCCCCAGACTTTTATCTTTTCCATGTACATTCTAAGTGTTCATACATTAAGATTTTCATTTCCACAAACATAGATTAAATACTCTTAATGTACATTTCGTTTCTCCTCACGTTTTCATTGGTGCTCTCAATAAGGACAGCACTGGTTCAAAAATAATGCCAAGATATTTGTTTCTGAGTTTTGCCGAGATTTTTAATATCCAGGATACTCCAAAAATTCATTCAAAGACATTTGGGTTCCAGAGTCTCTCCAGAGAGGTGATGAAAGTTTCATTCTCATTCTCTTCTTTTTTTTCTGGAGGGGGGAAGGCAAGGCAAATGGGATTAAGTGATTTGCCCCAGGTCACACATCTAGTAAGCATGTCAAGTATCTGAGGCCGGATTTGAACTCAGGTTCTCTTGACTGAGCTGGTGCTCTATTCACTGGGCCACCTAGCTGCCCCTCTTATCTTTTATGTACATGTTATTTCCCCCATTAGAATATAATTTTTTAAATAAAATTATTTATTTATTTTGGTTTTCAACATTCAGTTCCATAAGATTTTGAGTTCCAAATTTTCTACCCATCTCTCCCCTTCACCAATCCAAGATAGCCTGCAGTTTGATATAGGATATACATATATATGTATGTATATTCATATTAAACCTATTTTCATATTAGTCATGTTGTAAAGAAGAATTAGAATCAATGGGAGAAACCATGAAAATTAGCAGAGAGAGCACATGCAAATAATATGCTTCAATCTGCATTCAGACTCCACAGTTCTTTTTCTAGATGTGGATGGCATTTTCCATCATGAATCCTTTGGAGTTGTCTTAGATCCTTGCACTGCTAAGAGCTAAGTCTATCAAAGTTAGTCATCACATAATTTGGCTGTTACTGTATACAGTGTTCTCCTGGTTCTGCTCATTTCATTCAGCATTAGTTCATATAAGTCTTTCCAGGTTTTTCTGAAGTCTGCTTCCTCATCATTTCTTATAGCATGATAGTATTCCATTACAGAATATAAATTCCTTGAGGGCAAAAATAGTTTTTTCTTTTCTATTCATATTCCCAGTGATAGAGACAGTTCCTAGCACCTAGGAAGCACTAAATAAATGCTTGTTGATTGATTGATTCTCAGGCAATGTCCAGGATAAGCAGCAGGTTTGTTTTTAGCATATTAACAACCTATGGATGATGTTAATTGTAAGACATACCAAAAAAAAGCACTAAAGTTGTTTAGGGAGGGAAGGGGTTTTGTTTTTATTTATCTTTTTGTTTGAGGAAGGGGAATAAATGAGGAAAAGGGCTTCAAAAATCAATCTGATTTGCATTGAATGCGGTGACTTGTAGCTGGTGAATTTTTTTACACTCAGCTTTGCCTTCATTACAACAATTTAAATGATCTGGAGATGCAGCAACAAAGCCCACAGCACATCTTGCAAATAGCAATTTTTATTGAAAACATGATGGGCCTTGAATAGAAGGAAGGCTCCATTTCCATGCTTAGCAGCTGTGCAGGGTTGAGGGGTGGTATGGAGATAGAGACACATAGGGTCCATTGTGAAGGTATTTCCACCTGTTCTCAGACACCATCCACTTTGGTTCAGTTCTACTTCCAAGAGAAACAATCATCAAACGGGAAAAAACGTATCTTTTTAGAGGCACGTAGAAGGGAAAGTGTTGCTCTATTTCTCAGACAGTGACCTGGGAATGGACCCTGGCTTTGCTACAGCATAGGAAATGAAAATGTGTTTGTGCAGATGAGCACCAGCATGGAAATTTTTTGTAGCCATACAGTAAAGTCACTAAAATGAAAGAATTTAGGCCCCAGACTCCTCTACCTAGTCCAAAATTTTATCCCCAATTATAGAAGAGACAATTGGAATTAGCTTTCAAAAGAGAATCTGACTAACAGGTTCAAAACTCTAATCCCTGTTAGGTCAAATCTAGGTAAGTCCTTTCACTATTTGGTTTTTCCTTTTCTCATCTGTCAAGGGGAAGGTTAGTATGAGAAGTACTCAGCCCAAGTGATTATTCAGGGCTTCCCAAATTCTGTACAAGGTGCTACTATACAAATTCCATGCTAGCACATTGAAGTCAGATAGGAAAATGTCTAATATACTCTTCTGATATTTACACCTCAGGTGCCCTCTCAGCTAACAGCATTTTCTTAGTGATTACTACATACAGAGCATCCACCTTGGCCCTTTCTTTATCTGGAGGTTCCATGCCTAAACACTTTGAAAATATTCTTTTCTCTCTCTCAGTGGCTGGGGAAGCCAAGGATAAAGACATTTCCTGGTTCTCCCCCAATGGAGAAAAGCTGACCCCAAACCAGCAGCGGATCTCAGTGGTACGGAATGATGATTTTTCCTCCACACTTACCATCTACAATGCCAACATTGATGATGCCGGCATCTACAAGTGCATTGTTTCAGGAGAGGACGGCAGTGAATCAGAGGCCACCGTCAATGTGAAGATCTTCCGTAAGGGCCTCCATCTTCTCCACCTCAACTCCTTTTCTTTGGAACAGGAAAGTAGGAGGTAGTAGGCGGGTAGTAAAGAGGTTCAGGATGGTAATGAAAGAACCAGTTGAGTTCTATGTCTCCAGGTCCCAGCATGCTTCAGGGACTTAACAGGCCACCTCTTCTTTCCATTATCCTGGGGCTATGCTGGGATAAGCCCTAGTAACCTGTACTTGACCCAATTTGGGCTGTGTAAGTCACTAGTAGGCACTAATTAGAACTAATTCCTATTTACTCTGTATCACTCCATTCAACAGATTAGTTCCCAAAAAATATTAAGGGCACCCCACCTATTGTCCCCTGGACTTTGCCTCATGTGGCCTAGTTAACATTCCATAATTCAGGGTATACCCTTTTCACTTTACTCTCCCAGGATCCTGATGAACTCTTTAGAGTAGAAAATTACTTCTGAACTCTGTTATTCAGAGGGGACAATTCTTATTCTGTTTGAAACCTTGTCCCACTGACCTATCTAATGGTGGGTGACATCATTAATAGAATTAATTAATTTAATTAATGGAACAGCATTGATTGTCACAGTACTTGTTGACAGTATTGGTTCCGTTGACTCTGCTTTTCCTCTGTTCCTTCATGAGAATTCTCTGCTGTGGGAAATCAGAGGGCAGTGGGTAGCAGGGAGGAAGAGAGAATTGATTACTTCTACCAGTTGAGGCATACAATGAAACCCTTAATAGACAAAAAGAGAGGGGACAGTATTGCTCCTCTTTGTCATTCTCTACCAAGTCTGGGACTTTATTTTTGTTCCTGAATTCCCTTGCTGAAAAAATCTTATTTTCCCTCCCAAGATCCCTCCTCTCAGAGTCCAAGTAGATCAGTCAGTTAAAAAGTACATAATGAGTGATTGCATCTGGGCCTAGAACATGACCTCATGCCTCATTAGTTCCTAAACTGTCATGAATTGAAGGCAAAGTTTCCAGACTTGTTCTGTATTCTACACAGGGAGGTGTTGCTATGTAGGCATATAGTCTCTTGTCTGTGGTGTGAATTCCACACATTGGAGTATATTTGAGAACTGTGATTTTTTTCAAGGGGCACAGGTCATATAGCATGATCCTTGTTACCAGAGAACTTTTGCAAAGATTCTTGTCTTACAGTGGCAAGTGGGGAACATAGCTATTTTCCTGCCTCTGCTAATTTTCAGAGAAACTCATGTTCAAGAATGCACCAACTCCTCAGGAGTTCAGGGAGGGAGAAGATGCTGTGATCGTGTGTGACGTGGTCAGCTCACTGCCCCCTACCATCATCTGGAAGCATAAAGGCCGAGATGTCATCCTGAAAAAAGATGGTGAGAATCCTGCTCCCCAGCAGCTACTTTTCCCAATGGACCCTTGAGTGTCCTACATTTTTTCAGTTGTGCTCAGTCTCTGAGTTATTCTGGCCAAATGTCAATTCTGTAGTTCCATGATCATGTGACCACCTGAGAGAAATTATTCTTAATAACCAACTATGAGGGAGACCCAAGTTTTATCCCTCTCCTGTTTCCTTGTTTGAAGCCTAGCTTTTGAAGGATGTTATTGACTTCTGCCAAAAACTTACCCTTATCTAGGTGAATTCTTGCCCATTGTGTTCTACTCCGGCTTGGTATTTAATCAAATTCTTTGATTAAATCGCCCAAGACTTGTGTTATTTGAAAGCAAATGACATGATCAAAGTCATGTCCCTCAGCCCCTCATTAGAATAGGTCCATCTTTCATTATAATATTCATTCTCTCATTACTTGTTAACTAGTCAGAATCAGTTACCACCCTCAGAAACACCCACCCTTTCAAGGTCATATAAGCACTGAGTGAGTTCCATGAAGGGTCTTTGGCATTGACAATGTCACTGACCCCTTTTATTAATAATATGCTAACATTATTAATAAAGTGGTTAACTACCCAGAAATTATGTCTTTCAAACTTTTTAAACATCACACTGCCAAAGCCTGGGCAGACTTAATCTTTGAAAGACCCTTACTTTCCCCAGAAACAAAAGATTTTGTTGTTGCTGTAGCTGTTGCTGTTTCTTAGTGCAGAACACTAGGCGACACATTTCCCTAAGTCAAATTAATTATCCTGCCTTTGAGAATATCAAACAAGGGAAAAGGAAAGGGTCAGGTGAGTGCCTGAAGATGACAGCATTCTCTGAGTTATCCTTGGGTGAACCTACCTTTTGTCTCTTCTAGTCAGATTCATAGTCCTGTCCAACAACTACCTGCAGATCCGCAGCATTAAGAAATCAGATGAGGGGACTTATCGCTGTGAGGGCCGGATCTTGGCCCGTGGGGAGATCAACTTCAAGGATATTCAAGTCGTTGTAAATGGTGAGATCTGTTCTTCTTCCCTATATCCCTAGTCATGCCTCAGCTTAACTCCTATATCTCCTTTAATTATCCGTAAAAAAACAAAACAAAATCAAAAATCCCTGTGCCCTCTCACATACAGTTCATCCAGAATGTTTCTACCATAAACTTCAATGCCTTCCACAGATACACTCATTTTTGTGTCTTGCCTAAATTATGGCACTATAATGCAGTAATCATATTTCCTTTCTTGTCCTAGAGCCTTGGAAGCCTTGCTCATGGTAAATCACAAATTTTTAGTCATCGTTACTCTCACCAATAAAATAATGGTGAATCAGTCCCCTTGGTTCTAGGTTCAAAGAAAATATTTCAATCAATTCAGGTTCCAGAATTGTCAGAATCATGGCCCATGGGTTTATTAATCTTAATTTGCAGTGTCAAATAAACACACCAGTAGAATCGATCTGACATTTACAAGATGTTTACAGGAAATTATAATGTCAGTACTAAGAAATAAGTAAATCATGCTTGAATTATTTTGGCTTGGAATATATTTTTCTCTAAACCTTCTCCCTACCATACTCTTTTCTTTGGTAAGGGTGCTTCTACACAGTATGATTTGTGAAAAATTCCAAGGGAATTTGGCCAAACATCTCTTGCTGGGCAAGTATATTTTTGGTTATCATTATTTGCTAGGCAGCTAGGTGCCAAAGTGATTAGAGATCTGGGCCTAGAGTCAGGAAGACCTGAGTTCAAATCTAGCCTTTGACACTTCTAGTTGTGTGACCCTGGGCACATCATTTAACCTGTTTGTCTTAGCTTCCTTATCCGTAATAATGGGGATTAAAAAAAATAATAATAGCACTTATCTCCCAGGATTGATGTAAGGATCAAATGAGATAAAGTGTACTTTTTAACACAGTGTCTGGCCCATAGTAAATACTATATAAATATTTATTGTATTTTATAATACTATAATAATAATAAAATAATGTCACAATACAGTTATTATTTTAACAAATATTCATTAAGAACCCCTTATGTACAAGGCACTGGTGATGTGGAGATAAATATAACACAGACTTTAATCTCAAGGAATCAATCCAATGGGGAGGAAGGGAGAGAGTAGGGGAAATGGTATGAGTACAAAAGATTTAGACAAGCGAGATCTGACAAGTACAAAGAAATCTGACTGTCCAGAGTGCTATGAGAAATTTGAAATGAGAGAAGTCTCTTTCAGTTAGGGGCAGAAGATCAAGAGTTCACAAAGAAGGGCACCCATCCATCGAGCCTTGAAGGACAGGATACTTTAGCAGACAGAGATAGTGAGCAGGGGGTCAAGAAACGTAATCCATTCCAGGAAAGAGAGAGCGTGAACAAAAGCATGTGGGTGGGAGAGGGCAGGGTAAAATCAAGAAATGGAAAAGAGTCTAATGTGGCTAGAATAGGACAAGAGTAGGGACTGTACCTATGACTCCATTAGTATAGGAAACTCTTGGATGAATGATTCTCTCTAGTGATGTAGGTTAGCACCCTCTCTGCAACCTAAGGTCTTAAGAGAGCTAGCTAGAATACTGAAACATTAAGCAACCTCCCCAGGGTCATACAGCCAGTATGTGTCAGAAGTGGGACTTGAATTCAGGTCTTTCTGTGTCTAATGGTGACTCTATCCATTAAGCCACACTCTTCTCTCATGACTGGAATACTGGATATGTTGACTACGTTTGTAACCGACTAATGGGAAAAATGAGAAATCTTTCTGCCTATTGTATTGGTCCTTCCATTTCTTTCACAACTAACCCTAAAATAATCTCCTTCCTTTACAGTACCACCTACTGTTCAGGCCAGGCAGAGCACAGTGAACGCAACAGCAAACCTTGGCCAGTCAGTCATACTGATGTGTGAGGCAAAAGGTTTTCCAGAACCCACGATGAGTTGGACAAAGTAAGAAAGTGTGTCAAGTCATGTTACTTGGGGTTTATAGAAGACAGGTGAAGAAGAGAATGTTACAAAACACACTTCGTTGGGGCATTTTAGCAGTAGGAATGTAACACTCAAGATTAGGGCACTGAAGGGTAATTGGGCATCTGAAGAATGCCACCTTACTCTGTGCCAGGCACAAGCTAGGGTATAGATAGAACAAAAATGGAATCACCCCAACTTGCAATGAGATCACATTCTAATAGAAGAGACAAGTGCATACACAAATTTATATAGCAGAAATATGAAGTGAATAAATGTAAAAACATATTCAAAAGTACTTCAATTCAAGGTAGCTTGGGGGGGGGAGAGCATGAGCAGGTCAGGGACTCCAGAAAGACTTCATGTAGAAGGTGATGCCATCTTCCTATATGCAGTCAATGGGTTCCTTAAATTTCATGACTTAGAAGGAAACCGAATTCTGTAAGCATGGAGATGGTGAAAGAGTCCCTCCCACCATCTGCTGGGAAAAATCAGGAGATCATAGGAATAGAAACAAGATTATAAGAGGAAATACAACTCAGCCTCTTTACTTAGAAAGGCGCACAGCCTCCCTGGCTCAGGCTGCATTGTGTAAAGATGAATGGGGAAATTTAAAATCTAAAGTTTGTTGCCAAAAAAAAAAATTAAGAATCACTGTTTGGGGTCCTATAGGGATGGAGAACAGATTGAAATAGAGGAAGATGACAAGTATGGCTTCAGTGAAGACAGCTCTGAACTGACCATCAGGAGAGTGGACAAGAGTGATGAAGCAGAGTACGTCTGCATTGCTGAGAACAAAGCAGGAGAGCAAGATGCTTCCATCCAACTGAAAGTCTTCGGTAAGTGTTGGCGGCTTTGTTTTCACTGCTCTGAGGAACAGGGAGATGCCACAATGCATAGAGTGCTGGTCCCAGAGTCAGGAAGACTTGCGTTCAAATGCAGCCTTAGATACTCACAACCTATGTGACCCTGGGCAAGTCACTTAACCCCTGTTTGCCTCAACTTTTCCAGTAAAATGGAAATAATAATAGCACCTACCTACTAGGGTTGTTGTGAAGATGAACAAGACACTAATTGTAGTGTCAGCTCGGTGCCTGGCACATAGTAAGTTCTATGTAAATGTTTGCTACCATTATTATTAATACTCTCCATCCCCCCCCCCCCACTTATAATCACATGGTTTGTTACCATGCTTGTCTCTCCACTATATATGGACTTATTCCATGGGAAGGAAAGAAGGAGGCTCCTATGTTATTAAGAGGACAAGACTGAGTTAGGAGGCTTTGGCTCTCTACCGGGATCAGCAGCTAACTGACTGCTTAATGTGGAGCAAGCCACGGAAACTTTCTGCCTTAGTTTTTACATCTGCAAAATGGGAGATTTTATTAGACGACGTACGGAAAAGTGCTTTGTAAACTGTAACTAGGCAGACATCTGGTGCTGTTATCACCTTATATTCATCACTGGGAAATCTTCCTTAATCTAGGGACTGAATTTTGCCCTTGCCTGAGGAAGACAACAAGTACATAGACAGATTTTTGCATTATATACATCCTTTCTTTACTCTTCATGAAGAAAAGCTTTACTAAGTAAAGGAGTGGTAAATACGATCTTAAAAGGGAATGTTTAAGGGGAAAAAAACCTTAAAATGTTCTTTTTAATCATAGTACCTTGATTTCTTCTAATCCATGTTAACATTTACTATTAAATTAGCTGCTTTATCCTTCTTGCATTACATCACCATACTTGTGGGTGAGGGGAAAAGAAAAATGAATGAGCTTAAAAATCTTATCCAGATCTCAAGAGGTCAAGGTTGTTTAGCCCATTTAAGCAATATGTGAGATCAAGGGGTATCTGGCTGCTATGACATATAACACAACAGATAGGTTTAGTTAAAAAAACAACAATAACAAATTTTAATTTGAACAGAGGGAACACACTATATTTTAATTAGTTCCTTCATGAAAATAAACCTTTTTAGAGACTTTTCACATCCATTGTTCCTATGCAAGTATTTACTGCTAATGACAAATGAGACTTAGCAAGCTGGACTCAGAAACCTCTTCAGTTCAAGTTATTATATGACCTTGAAATTAATTTATCAACAAGCATTTATTAAGCACCTTCTGTGTACCAAACAATACACTAGATGCTGAGGGTACAAAGACAAAAATTAAACAGTCCCTGTTCTCAAGTAAATTATAGTCTATTATATTAAGGCTTGAAAAAAGTCTATAATTCATACTAGTCTCCTTTATTAGTATTACTAATAATTATAATTCAAATTTATATGATTTAAAAAGTGTTTTTCTCATAACAACCCTCCATAGAAGACAGTATAGTATTGTTTATATGGCATTTAGATGGTGCAGTAGATAGAGCACTTTCTGGAATCAGGAAAACCTTAGTTCAAATCTGTCCTCAGATGCATACTAGATATATGACCCTGGGCTAGTCACTTAACCAGTGTTTGTCTTATTTTTCTCTTCTGCAAAATGGTGATAACAATACCACCTGCCTCTCAGGGTTATTTTAAGAATAAAATGACATAATATTTGCAAATCTTAAAGGGCTGTATGAGTGCTAGCTGCTATTAAGTATCATTCCCATATTACAGATGAGGAAACTGATACACCGAAAAATTAAATGAAAACATATGGCTATTACAAAGAGATCTTCTTTTAGAGGTATTACTTATATTCAGAAGTAGTCTATCTTCACAATAGTAGACAAACACATGATAACCACTGTCATTCAGATAACACTTGATCTGTGGAATGCTTCCAGATTTTTTTTTCTGGACACAGGACCACCATGCAGTAAGAAAGGAAAGAAATAAAACCCTTATTTTACAGATCACAAAGCTGATTTACAGAGAAACTAAGTGATTTGCTTAGACTACCAAGCCAAACAGAAATGTAACCCGTATTCCCTCAGTCCTCATTCAGGACTTTCTCTCCTTTGCCATGTTGTTTTGAGCATTTGGCAGGACTATATCCAGCCGGTCCCCAGCTGACAAAAGGAAATCGGCTGTTTAGAATTCTGAATGCATTTCCCCATAGAAACAGTGTTATACATGGCAATTGATTTCCCTGGCCAGTCCACAACAGCTTGTTTAACCCAAAATGTAGCACCCAGCCTGTAATAATGGTTCTCCAGAACATCACCACCGATTCTGTTGGGTTCAGATCTCCAAGATGGCATGTGAAGAGCCCATGTCCTCTCGTAGCTGCCCTATCAGGGGCTTGGGAGGTTCTCCTTGTTCATATTCTGTTCTGCTTCTTAGATCAAGGATTTCAGTAGGATTAGGATTAGGGCCACAGCCCAGTTATGAAGAACTCTATGGGCAACGGAGGAAAGAAATGAGTGGATACTAAACAAAGAGGAATAACAGCTAAAAGGGACTCTGGGGCAGGTATTAAGAATCCGTGGAGGGGCGGCTAGGTGGTGCAGCGAATAGAGCACCGGCCCTGGAGTCAGGAGGTCCTGAGTTCAAATTTGGCCTCAGACACTTAACACTAGCCATGTGACCTTGGGCAAGTCATTTAACCCCAATTGCCCTCCAAAAAGCAAAAAAAAAAAAAGAATCAGTGGTAGGTGGGGGTGGAGAAGAGGCAGCTAGGTATGCAGTGGATAGAGCACTAGTCCTGGAGTCAAGAGGACCTGAGTTCAAATCCAGCCTCAGATACCTACTAACTGTGTGACCCTGGGAAAGTCACTTAACAAGAAAGAAAGAAGGAAAGAATCAGTGAGTAAAATAGTTGCTTTCTGATCTCACTGGGGGGGCGGGGCTATTTGTGGAACAAACAAAGGACAAAGTTTATTTTCCCTTTCTGCATCTTCTTTCCAGAGACTATAGAGATTGGGGGAATGGATAGCTGGCCTGCACAAAGTTTACCGTTTTTGTCACAGTCAAGTAACTGTAATTTATTCTCGAAGTGAAAACTAGTCTTTCTACTAGGACAGAAGGTGAAAGGGCTTGAAGATTATCTGCTCACTATTCAGATTATCATTGTTGAATGAAATGTCTTAAAAAAATAACAACCCAGAAATAAAAGGACTTCAATGTGAAAACAAAGAATAGGGATCTGAAATCAGAAAGTAACCCTCATCTATGTCAGGAGGTTGGAGGTTGGAAGAATATGCCAGGAAAGAGAAAGAGGAGAAATGAAGTCAACAAACATTTATTAAGCACTTACTGTATGTCAAGCGCTGTGCTAAACTCTGGGAATACAAAGAAAGGAGTCTTTGCTCTCAAAGAGCTCACAGATTAGTTGGGGAGCCAACATTCAGGCGATTAATATGCAAACAAGATACACATGCGATAAATTGGAGGAAATCGCACAGGGAAAGCACTAAGATTAAGGAAGACCAGGAAAAGCTTAAGGAAGACCAGGAAGAGCTTCTTTGAGAAAGTAGCTGAGATATCAGGGGAGCCAGGAGGCAGAGATGAAGAGAGAAAGCATCCCATGCATGGGGACGGCCAGTGGAAGTTCTCAGTCAGGAGACAGGATGTTCTAGGAACATCAGAGAGCTGCATCACTGGATCTCATAGTAACTTAAGGGGTATGAGGAATAAGAGGACTAGAAAGACAGGAAGGGACCTGGTTATGAAATGCTGTAAAGGTCAAATAGAGGATTTTGTATTTGATCCTGGAGATTAAAATAGGGAGCCACAGGAGTGTATTGAAGAAGAAAAGACGATATTCATAGCCAGACCTTTGCTTTGAAGAGATCTATCTGATGTGAAACAAAGTAACAAATCTGAGTCTCTTCTCAAAGATGAGGGAGCCAGACCTTCTGAGAATGAAAGTGCTGCCTATTCTCCAAGAGTATGACGATGTAAATCCACAGGTGTCATCCCATGAGACAGCATCTGCTAAGTGTTCAGAGGCAGAAAAAAAAAATCCAAGTTATGGTGATTGGAGACTCCCCGCCGAGAGATAATGAGGCAGCTATTTGTCAACTCGATATTAACAGGAGAGGGGTCTGCCATCTTCCCAGGGCACATATCCAGGAAGTGCTGGAACGCCTTCCAAGACTCATCAAACCCAATGACTCCTCCTGACTTCTGGTGATGCTCAAGGGTGTGAACGAGACTGCCAGAAGGAGTCTAGGAAGCCTTGGGGAAGATGATGAAGTTTTGGGTAAGAAACTGAAGCCCTAAAGACCACAGGTGGTATTTTCTCAACTGCTGCCAGTGAAACACAAGGACTTCAGAAGAGAAAGGCAGATGGGAGAAGTACATAGCTAGTTAAGAAAGTGTCTGAAAATGGGATTTGGAATTCTACAGCACAGCTTAAAATGTAGCATTTGTGGCTTTCTAGCCAGGCATGGAGGGCCTCTACAAAACTCTTGTTAATATCCTTGGAACTGGGGCGGCTAGGTGACTCAGTGAATAGACAACCGTCCCTGGAATCAGAAGGCCCTGAGTTCAAATCCGGTCTCAGACACTTGACACTAGCTGTGTGACCTTGGGCTTAAACCCAATTGCCTTGCCTTCCCCTCTCCAAAAACAATAAAATAAAATAAAATGCTTGGAGTTTTGCAACTCTAATACTGAAAGAGAAAGAGCTGGAGAAGGTTAGCAACCAATAATCACCAGGCTAGATGCCTCCAGAGGGTAGGAAGAACAATAGCAGTAGAGGCCCTCACCACTGAAGATCAGTTCTAAGAAAGGAGACAACAGCATGACAATAATAAACAAGCAAGCAAAAAACATTTACTAAATGCCTGCTGTGCCATGAACTTTGCCTAGCTAATGATAGCTAGCACTTAGCTAGGGCTCCCAGGTTTGCAAAACACTTAACACATATTATTTAATTTGATCCTCACGATGACCCTGGGAGGTAGATGCTGGTATTATCCATTTTACACATGAGGAAACCAAGGCAGGCAGAGGTCCAGTGACTTATCCAGGGTCACAGAGACTGGATTTGAAATCAGGTCTTTTTGACTTCAGGCCTATTGATCTACCTACAATAAAAGTTCAAGAGCTTTCAGTAAGGTTAATAATATGGGTTAATAATAAAGTATGTATAACAAAAGGCAGCCAGGTGGCACAATGGATAGAGTACCGGGTTTGGACTCCTCTTTGTGAGTTCCATTCTGGCCTCAGACACTTACTAGTTGTGTGACCCTAGGCAAGTCACTTGATCCTGTTTGCCTCAGTGTCCTCACCTATAAAATGAGCTGGAGAAGGAAATGGCAAATCATTCTAGTACCTTTACCAAGAAAACCACAAAATGGAATCAAGAGGAGCTGGACATGACCGAAACAACTAAATGACAACAAATGTGTGACGAATGAGATCTGCCAAAGATCCCAATGCAGTAAGATTTAATTTGACCCAATAGATATCACTGAGTCTCAGTGGAATGAAAGCCATTATTTGAATATGGATCCAGAAGGGCATACCTTACTTAAAATGGACAGTATAGTTGAAGGAGGGGAGTAGAGCAACAATGTTTATCAAAAAGATATCTCTATGTGAGAAAATCCAGGTACCCGAGTGGGGAGCACGAGGAAGGGTGTTTATGTGAAACTCTTTGAAGGCAGAAACTTGCTATTGGAGTTTATCATAAACTACATAAAAAGGGGAAATACAAAAGATGATTGGAAAATAGGACACAAACCTAGAACAGAGACATCATGTAATACGAATAGACATCTTCAGTAATCTGGAGCTGGAGTTTTCTCTCATTCACTGGCAGAAGTGGAATGGTTAATAATTTCTTCACTTGGCTTAAAATAATTTCCTCCTGCAAAAGATGGAGGAACCAAAGAGGGAAACTTCTACAGAGATTTTTTTCACTGGTGATTCTATTTTTATTGGTGATTCTCACCAGCAAAAAATTGGTTGCTTAAATAGAAATAAGAGGAACCCCAGGGTAAAACTACTTTTTCTTCTTGGAATTTGTGAAAGAAAAAGGCAGACATAGTCTTCCACATCCCTACATTTGGGGAGAGCAGATATTAGAAGGTTCAGAGGTGGTCTAGGGTCATAGGATTCCGTGAACTAAAATTCTACAGGGAAAGTCAGCCCAGAGATATAGAAGGAGCTCGTGAATTAACTTTGCAATCAGGAAGAGACATACTTCTGATGAGTACGTTGCTTAGACTGATAAGATTTTAACAAGAATTCATCAATCAATTTAGATTTTGTTTTTGAAGATATATACAGAAAATAGAAGCAATAATAGGTAGTAGAAAATGAATACAAAAGCATGGCCTTGTAGGAGTAACATCAGATTTATACTTAGAAAATCCTAGAGAATCAACTAAAAATGACTTGAAATTACTAACAACTTTAACAAAGTTACAGGATACAAAAATAAATCCACATAAATCATCAGCATGTCTATATATTACTAACAAAGTCCAGCAGCAAGAGAAAGAAAGAGAAATTCCATTTAAAATAACTAGACAGTATAAAATGTTAGACAGTCAACCTGACAAGACAAACCCAGGAACTATATGAACCCAACTATAAAACATTTGTCACATGTATAAAATTAGATCTAAACAACTGGAAAAATGTTAGTTGCTCATGGCTAGGCCAAACCAATATAATAAAAATGAAAATTCTACCTAAATTAATCTATTTATTCATTGCCATAATAATCAAACTATTAAAAATTATTTTATAGAGCTAGAAAAAATAATAAAATTTATCTGGAAGAAGCAAATCTGAAGGATATCAAGGGAATCAATGAAAAAAATGCAAAAGAAGGTGGTCTAGCTATACCAGATCTCAAACTGTATTACAAAGCAGTAATTATTAAAACAATCTATTACTGGCTAAAATTAGAGTGGTAGATCAGTGGAATGGATTAGGTCCAAATTTCATTATGGTATTATATATTGTACTACATATGACCATAGTAATATAGTATATGATAAACCTAAAGATCCAAACTTTTGGAACAAAAACTCATTAATTGACAAAAACTGCCAAGAAAACAGTATGGCAGAAACTAGGTATAGACCAACATCTCACACTGCATACCAAGTTAAGGTCAAAATCGGTACATGATTTACACATAAAGGGTGACACCATAAGCAAATTAAGAGAGCATGGAATAGTTTATCGGTCAGATTGATGGATAAGGGAAGAATTTAGGACCAAAGAAGATACAGAAAGCATTGCAAAATGTAAAATAGATCATTTTGATTACATAAAATTAAAAAGGTTTTGCACAAACAAAACCAATTCAGCCAAAATTATAAGGAAAGCCACAAACTAGGAGGAGGGGAGCAGAAATTGCAACAGGTGTCTCTGATAAAGGCCTCATTTCACAAATATATAGAGAACTGAGTCAAATTTATAAACATACAAGTCATTCCCCAATTAATAAACAGTCAAAGGATATAAACAGGCAATTTTCAGAAAAAGAATATAGTCACATGAAAAAATTCTCTAAATCAGCACTTCTTAAACAGTGGGTTGAGACCCCATATGAGGTGGTGAAAAAATTGAGCAACAGTAAAAGATTTCTGAATGTGCAATGACCAAAAAATTAATTAAAAATAAAACACATAAAGTGTTTCTGGCAGTGCTGGCCCATGTTATGTTGTGCAGCTTCGTTGGCAGCCTTGGTTCAGAACACAAAGCATGGGCACTTTGCACTATGCATGCCCTCAGTCCATGCAAGTGCCCCGCTGTGAATCACTATTGATTAAAAAGGGAGATGGGGATAGAATTTGAAACTCAAAACTTTAAAAATGTTAAAGAATAGGAAAAAAGAATAACATCAAGGGTTAACTTTGCAATCAGGAAGAGACATACTTCTGATGAGTACGTGGCTTAGACTGATAAGATTCTAACAAGAATTCATCAATCAATTTAAATCTTGTTTTTGAAGATATATACAGAAAATAGAATGAACCAAACCTAGAGAAGGAAGCTAAATATAACAAAAGAGTTTGGGTGATTTTTGTTGGATTTTTGGTATATTGGGGAACAAATAGAAGAGGATTAAACAGGACCTGTCCTTGGAGTGAATGATGATGATGATGATAAATGACAGAAAGAAGAAAGAGCTGCTCAGCTCCCTCATTTCCAAGGAGTCCAGCACCTGACTCACTATCTCCTCTCCCCCTCCCCTGTTGCTCCTCTCTATCATGTTGATGCTCTTTCTAAATCCCTCACTTTCCAGGGCATTGGTCTCCTTAAATCCTATCCCTTCACTCCAATTCAGCCCTACCTCAGTTGGTGACATAGTACTGATCTCATGATATCCTCCTCTTAAACACAATCTTTGCTCTCACTGGGACCTGCAATCCCTTCACCCATCAGTGCTTTCTCAGGTCATTATCCTTGCTCTGACTTCCCTTTGTTTCCAATCATGACTATAAGTAGGGACTAAGAAGGAGGCTTTTAATGGAGTGTCCCAAAGATCTGGACTTGATCCTATACTATTTAACATTTTTTATTAATGACTTAGATAAAGATGTACATGGCATGCTTATCAAGTTTGCAAATGACATGAAGCTATGAAGATTTGCTAATATGCTGAAAGATACATCAGGCAAGAGTGTAGTATATAGTAGGAAAGGAAGGAAGAAGGAAAGGGAAGGAAATAAGATTTATTTAGCATCTACTCTTGTGCTAAGCACTTTTATAAGTGGTATTTCCCTTGATCAGGCAGAAATAATACTTTATTTGGTGCCATAGAATTTGTGTTCAAATCCCAACTTTGCCACTTACTTGCTATCTGATGTGGGCAAAGCAATTTACCCTGTCTAGACCTCCTCAATTTCCCCATCTACAAAAAAAGAGAATGGATGATCTTTAAGGTTTTCTCTAGGCCAAACCTATGATCCAAGAACATTGGAATGAATCTAATAAGACGGAATTTGTTAGGGACAAATGTAAATCTTATTATTAGTTTCAAAAAATCAGCTTCACAAATTCAAAATGTGGGAGGAATAACTAAGCCAAAGATTTTCCATAAAAGGTATAAGGATTTTAGTAGACTTGAATTTCAATGTAAGTTACCAAGAGTATGAAGTGGAAGCTAAAAGGGCCAATACAATCTTAGTCTACAGTAAAAGAAGATAATCATTCAAGACCAGGTAGTCAGTAGTCTCATTGCCCTATGCCTGTGGGAGTCAGGACACATCTCGAGAACCGTGTTCACTTCTGGGCTCCACATTTTAGGAAGGACATCAGTAAGCTAGAAAATGACAAAAAGGGAACAAGCAAGAAGATGGGAGAACCTTAAGATCAGGTCATACAATAATGACTTGAAGGAACACCCTGGAGGAAAAAAATTATTCCAAGGACTTGAGTTGTCTTCATGTGTGTCATTTGGAGGAGAAATGTCATGTGGAAGAATTATACTGGTTCTTCTTGCATTCAGAAGGCAGCATGAGGAACGACAGATGGACACTAGATAGAGACAGACTCAGGCTTCACAGAATTGGAAAACTTAGGAGATGCCTCAGGAGGTACTATGTATATTAACTGGAGATCTTGAATTAAAGGCTGGACAACCACTCTTCAGGCATGTTGGGTGGAAGGGATTCTTATTCAGGTATTGGTTGGGCTAGGTAGTGTCTGAGGTCGTTTCCAACCCTGAGATTCTATGAGTCTTTCTCTTATGATTTTCAGCTGTCAATGAATCCAGTAGACAGAGGAAAAGATGTTAGGACAAGTTTAAATGTCCTTTTCCCTGCCACCAAATCCCCACCTCCTTCTCTGCATCAGGTACTAATGATGGGAGAAAAGCCAAGGTTAGAGTTAGGAGAGGATCCAGGAAAGTAATTTAATTCATGGTACATAAGAAAAAGACAGGGGAAAAAATCGCTAACTGTGGCACTAGGGAAGGAAGTGTCTAGGATCACTGCATAGAGTGAGTTAGGAACTGTGTGTAGTTGTTATAAACTGCCATTATTTCTGAAAAGAAATGTTTCTACCATATATTGTAGATACAGCCTTGTTGGCAGATAGCAGTGTTTTCTGAGTAGTTGTACCCAACTTTTCTTCAAAATGAGGAATGAGCTTTCTTTTCATCCTTCCCACGAATCCTTCATGAAGCATTGTAACCTGCCGGGGTTTCTATCACTTGTGTAAGTGACCACACGATACTCAGACCAGTCACGTTTGTCAAGGAGATAGCTTCCCTCTTCCTTCCTATAACCTGAATAACTGATACAGCCCATGAGGTGGAGAGCAAGGCCATAAGCATGTGCTTTCATTCAGACTCAATAGCAGTAGTGGTAGTTATTTTTTGGTGCGGCCCTTTCCATCCCCTTGTTCATGTGCTCTTAGTAATCAACCATCTAATTAATGGAGATCCCAAGAACAAATAACCTGTGAACTCATTTATTCTTGGTCTATATATTTTGAACTTCGAAGACTGCTGTATAGAACTCAGTTTTCAGATGCTAGAATCATAGAAACTTACCTTCAGAAGAAATCTAGTCTGCCTGCCCCTTCTATAACCTGATGGCACTTGTCGTCCTGGAACAAAGAAGACCTGAGTTCAGATATGACCTTAGACATTCTTTAGCTGTATGATCCTGTCAAATCACTTTGCCTCAGTTTCCTCAACTGTAAAATGGAAAAAAAATAATAACACCTACCTCCCAGGGCTACTGTGAGACTCAAATGAGATAATATTTGTAAAAGTGCTCAGTACAGTGCCTACCTAGCAAATGCTAGGCACTATATAAATGTGTATTCCTTCCCTTCCCTTCCCTATCACCTGTGAGCTTTCTTCCAACAAGGAATCATCCAGCCTTTAATTAAAGAGTTTCATTTTCATCGTCTTTCCTAGGACAACCCATGAAATTTTTGAAGTTCTTCATTATATTAATACTTAATTTCAGTCCCTTGTAACTTCCTTATAGCTTTGATCCTGGTTCTCCCCTCAGAGCCCAAACAGAACACCTCTAGACATCCTTTCAGTGATATATAATAGTAATATACCCTTAACTTTTCTTTTCTCCAGTCTAACATCTCAGGGTTCTTCAGACCATCATCACATGGCATGATATCATATCTCTTCTTCATTCTGGTTGTGCTTCTCCAAGCAAGCTCCATATTGTAAATGGCTATACTATGTGTAATACCCAAAACGACCATCATACTCTAGACAAGGTCTAGTCAGACCAGAATACTGTAAGATTTCCATCATTCTTCCTTATGGACACACTATTCTTCTACTAATTTAGCCTCAGGCTGAATTATCTTTTTCAATTCAATTTTCAATTATCTTTTTCACATTCATACATTTGACTCTTACTAAGCACCATTCCATCAGTCTCCTTTTATGTGAACTGATGTCTAAGCCATCCTGTGCTTGTACAATTGTTATTTAAGCCCAAATATAGGGCTTTACATTTTTCCTTACAAATTTTATCTTACCAAATTTGTACCATCATTCTAGACCATTGATCTCCTTTTGAATCCTGAATCTGTCATCTACCGTATTAATTAAGAATTCTTCCAATTCATAGAATCGACCAACTACATCTTCCTCCAAGTTACTAATAAAAATGTTGAACTGAAAAATGCCAAACACAGAACCTTATAGAACAACATCTAAGACTCTCTAGGTCTGGTCACTCATCAAATTTAGAATTTAACAAAATATTCTCAGCTAGCTCACATCTCTCCATCTTACACACAGAAATAGCATAAGATATTTTGCTGAATACATTGCCAAAATCAGATGTGCCATATCTATATTATTTTTCTCAACCAGTCTAATAATCCTGTCAAAAAACAGAAGTTGGTTCAGTCTGGCATGACTTCTTAATGAACCCCTACTGCCTTTTAATGATGTCTGTTTCCCTTCCTAAAAGCTTACAAATATTAACCACTCATTCTCAGACCTCTGTGATGGTAGAACCATCAACTTACACAAAGCTTAGACAGAACTTTCTTAATAAAAGCACTGTCCCTGCAGTCAGAGAACATCAGTTCATATCTCAGTTCTGCCACTTGTTACCCATATGACCTTAGCAAATCACTTAACCTCCTTGGGCCTCAGTTTCCTCAGCTATAAGATGAGGGAGTTGGGCTTGATGGCCCCTAAGGTTTCTTCCAACTCAGGATATGTACTGTTGTTTTAGTGTGTATTACTTTTGACATCAAATAACAAGGGCTAGAATCAAAACACTTTAATTTTTCAAATCAATTTTTCAAGATCTAACAACATTACAAACCCCTTGCCGTGAAGGATATGCTTATTTGCTATCAATAAGCCTTTTTTTTGCTTTTTGGAAGGTAATTGGGTTTAAGTGACTTGCCCAAGGTCACACGGCTAGTTTTTGTGTTAAGTGTCTGAGGCCAGATTTAAACTCAGATACTCCTGACTCCAGGGCTGGTGCTCTATTCACTGCACCACCTAGCTGCCCCTATAAGCCTTTTTTTTAATGGGAAAATTAGATAATCAACTAAGATATTGCACAACTGCTTTTCATTTTCTGCTTTACTTTATAAGCCAATGTATCTTGAGAATCATACTTCCATTTTTTAAAACTTGATATTTTTCTATATAAATTTACTGTGTTTGTCCATGAATGTCTTTGTAATACTCTAGGAATCTTTTTTTAATGGGTAATATAACACATGGTTGTTGTACTTCATTTTCAAAGAGGACCACAATGGCATCACTGTGTCAGGGTCAATGTGTGTTCAAGTTGGCTGATCAGACCAATACCAGCTCAGAAGACTCTAACACAGATTGGGTTCAGATAGTCCATATGGACATTTAGAGTGAAGATGGCTCTAAATTTGTGCATCTCATGTTTCTTTAGAGCTACTGTAATTCTACTGTGCTCATAGAGCACAGCACCTTCTTTGATGTGGGCATGCCATACTGGGCAGTCCTGTGTCACAGTCTCCCATGCCTCCCAATTGATTCCAGAGTTCTTCAAAGAGACCCAGAGAGCGTCCTTGTGTTGCATCTTCTGACTCTGCGTGAGCATTTGCCTTGTGTGGTTTTTCAACATTGGGATAACTAGAAGTAAACCTACCCTGGGGGGAGCTATCATCCTATTTGCATTTCTCTTCTATTTGAGATTTGTTGCTCAAGCTGCAATTACAAATGTTTGTTTCATCATCAGAGCCTTGATTATTAGCACTTTTGCTTTCCTGTCTCTTCAGACTTCCTGATTTTACCCAATTATCCTTAATATAGACATTGGTACAAAAATTATTTTAAAATATCACTAGTGACATAATATAACAACATAGTGTGCACTCTGGTTATTTTACAATCACTCTGCTGAAACATGCCAATGATCTCTTGTATTTCTACATTCTGTGTTTTGGAACCTGTTCTGTAATTGACTCAGGAAAGAAAATTTGGGGTCACATAGTTGTTACCAGTCCTGCTGTGATGCTCACATAGGTTCTGAACCTCTGAGTCATCTTCAACAATGTACTCTTCCCCACCCAAAATATCCTATCACATGTGAGTCCTTCTAGATCTACCTCACTCTCATAGGCCTCACTTTACGAGTCTTAAAGTAGTATGTAAATGACTATCATCGTCATCGTCATCATCATCATCGTCATCAATTATTATTTGCCTACAGTTACCAGATCTCCAGTCTGCTGATTACTGCATTCCTACTGAGCCCAAGCAATATTTATAGAGCAGTAGAGGGTTGGGCTGGTAAATGTTTAACAGCTGGGCTCTCTGAAAAAAAAATGTCAATTTTTGTCTTTGTATTTCCAGTACTTAGCATACAGCACACACTTAAAAAAATACTTGTTGATTGGTTGATTGATTGGATTTCCACATTGCATCAACACACAAATTGTGTACTTCCAACATATCTGGCAAATTAGACTGGTTTGTTGGGTGTGATTTTATGCCAGTACAGCTTTTTTTTCTTTGTGAAGCCCCTGACTCTTTTTTGTAACTCCAGAATTCCCCAAAACAAAGTTTGAGAAATGTTATATTTATTCAACCATTTTAGAATTTTTCCAGAATATTTTGCTCCAAAACATTAGATGCCCATAGCTGTTAGTTTGAAGATTCTACTTTCTTTCCCTTTTGAAAATTAGGCCATGTGCCTCTCTAGTTCCAAAGCACTTCTCCCATACTCTACATGTTTCATAAACAAGTTATTTCAGTACCCAAGAATGTAATTCATTTAGGCCAGATGGGCTGAGCTCATTTAGGACAGGTGCTCTCTTACCATCAGCTCAATTACCTTGGATTTCAGTTTTTCCTTAACTAGTTTTTGTTGTATCCTTCTTTATATGAAGATAATTCTCTAGATGGAGGAAAGAAAAACAAAATAGGAATTAATTTCTGCTTTTTTGTGTCATTTTTTACCATCATTCTATCCACCCCAAGCAGCAAACCTATCCCTTCTTGCCTACAGTCTATCTTTTTTTAAAAGACCTTCTTTTCCTCCTTTGTATTTTTTACAAGACTGACATGTTTTTTAAGGAATGTAGTGGTCTTTTCTATTTGTCTCTATAATTTGCCCTCATTTCCATCTTTGGTATTTATCCTTTTAAAAAAAATCCAAATCTAGTGCAGAGTTTTCCTTACAGTCATCTCTTTAGATATCTTGTTTTCTTTCTTATAGGAATCATTTGCAACTTTGTCTTTAGAATTTTGTTTATGAAAGGTTTCCATCCTTCGGTAGACTTCTCTTTTAAGGTCACACATATCTTTTCCTTGACTTTTATTAAATCTGTCTTCTTAATGCCTAAGATACATGTTAAACTGTTCCTGGCATCCCCTTCTTATTTTACCATGAACTCTAAAATGTCATGGTCATTTCCTATCTACATTTCCCATTGTTTCTATTTTAAAAACCAAGATATCCTTGTCTGTCCAAATCAAATTCACAGTAGATCATGTTGTATAATTCTGTATCTCATACAGAATTAGAGAACATTAGGGAAAGGGAAAAAGAAAGCAACCTTAAATACCATCTAGTTGACCCCCTTCATTTTCCAGATGAGAAAACTAAGTCCCAGAAAGTTGAAGTGACTTTCCTAAGTCAACAGAACTAGTTAGTTTCAGAGACAAGGACTAAAACATAGACCTATAGCTCCAAGTTTCATGTTCTTCTGGTGTTGGAAACTTAGCCTATCTCTGATGATCTCCAGACATCGAAACAACAGGTTCATGGAGAAAAAAAAATCAAACTAGGTATTTTCCAGATACTTAAATAACTGGGTACCAGCAACAGAATATTCACAGCGCCCACAGTGGCTATGAACATGATGGTGTAAGTGTCCATCACAAAATGTTACAGGCTCTTCACATGGAGGACAGAACCAAAGCATTTATTCAAATACCAGAAAACTGAGTCCCAAAACCAGAAAGTCAAAGTCAGAGTAACCACAGAGTTGGTACACATAGTCAATGCAGCAAACACCCACATTCTCAAGCATTCAAAACAAAACAGGCTCCCTCAATCAAGGATCCTCCTCTCCTCACTCATGGTAGCTCCTCAGCCTCCACGCTACTCACTCCTTACATTCCGGCTTCCAGTAGTTCTCATTCCCAGCAGTTCTGGCTGGCTCTCAGAAGTTCTCAATTTGGTTCTCAGAAGAAGTTCTCAGTGGAAGTTCTGGTTCTCTAGCTTGGGCTTTTCCTTATATATGGTATTAGCTCCTTCTTGTTCTGCCCCTTCCTGTTACATCAGCAAGTTCATCCCACTGTGGGATTCACAAGTTCTGGATCTTAATATGTGACACAATCAAGAACTTGAAACAAGGTGCAAAGTATCTGTTTGCTTGCCAATGCAAGGGGCATGGAAGATCTTAGAATACCATTGCCATTACACTGGGAGACTGATTTTAAACTTGCCAACTGCTGATCTTAACCTAGATAGGTGTAGAAATAATATTACCCTCTGTGCGACGATACCTAACATTGAGCTTTCTGGGATTGTGAAGATCAGTGAGAAAATATCTCTATGGAGCTACTACCTTCTTGGAATGAATCTTTCATAAATTTATGGATATAGAATGGGATGGGACCTTAGAGGAAAACTGAGGCTGAAAGAGCCCAAGGTCTCTTGCCTTGGGTCTAATAGTTAGTAGGGAACAGAACCAGAATTTAAACCCAAATCTTCTATGAATCCAGCATGCTATCAACTGTACTGCAAATTTATCAAGCTAAAAACATAATCTTGCCATATTAAAACCTCATTAGTTTGGAATTTGTGACCATTTAATCACACTGGATTAACAGCCAAATTTTAATACCTACCAAAACATGATTTTCTAAGCAAATTATTATCAATAAAATCATGGGTAGATATTTAAAGTGCTTTTGGAAGCAAATCTTTCTGGACTTTACAAGCACCATCTTACTACAAATTGAAAGATTTTAAAACCTTTCCTTACCAAAATCCATTCTAGCAGGATATTTTAGCTTAGTTTAAGATACTATATGAACTTTGAAAGTAATTAAATTTGAAAAATCATTGTTCAAAAGTAATCTAATAAGGCATGTCTATAGTACTCTTAAGATTTGAAAAGTGTTTATAAATATAAACATTGTCTCATTTGAGCTTTAAATTAATCCTGTCAGGTAGTCAGAACTGTGGGTACCCCCATTTTTCATGAGAAAACTGACCCATAGCAGTTGTGTGACTTTCTTGTAGTCACACAACTAGTAAGTGCTAAAACCAGTATTCAAATTTAGTTCTCCCCTGACTTCAAATCTCACTCTCTTTCACTACTCCAATTTGGAATTAAGAGTTTTCATTAATCCCCTCCCCTCTCCAATGAGTGAAAGTAGTGAGGTTTTCCAGTATTATCACGTTCTTGTGGGAAAGGTTCAGTGCTTTCAGGCTATGATTGTTTTAAATTGAGAAAATTCAATTTTCTCTAATGTTTAATTTGGCTTTTAAATGTTTGTATTCATGTGCATACACCTGAAACATTTAGGAAATGAACTCATCTTCCCCACTAAATCAGCTCTGCCTTCTAACTCTCCTATTTACATTAGTGTTGGCAACATTGTCCCAGTCACATAGATTTAAAACATCGGAGGTACCTTTGATGCTTCCTTTATCATTTTCCAAATTCTGCCATTTCTTCTTTTGTAGTCTAATATACACGTCTCTGATCTCATTCCACCTGACACAACCCTAGTTCTGTCTTTTACTACCTCATACCTGGACTTTTGCAATGGTCTCTCAAACATTTTCCCAACCATCCTGAACACAGCGGTCACAAATTCATATTCCCTAAATAATGCCTTTATTGTGTTATTCCCTTGTTTATAAACCATCCATGACTCTCCAGTGATAAAAATTAAAAAGTCTTAGCCTGGAATTCAAGGCCTCCCTCCCCAATTTGGCCTTACCTATCTTTCCAACAGTATTTCATTTTACTTTCCAACATGAACCTTTCACACTAGACAAAGTGTTCTCCTTAATATCCCCCAAACCTGCCTTGTTCTTTTCTCTGTTTATACCTTTATTTCCGCATAAAATGCCCTCACCCTACCATATCACCACCTATTGAGGTCTTACCCATTCTTCAAATGTCATCTTCTCCCAGTGGAAAGTGATTTCTCATTTGGGGCCTCCTATAATATTTATTTTCTATCCCACTCATGTGATGCTTACCCAATATTGCCTTCTATTATAGTTATCTTTGCACACACTGTCTCCTTTCCTAGGTTGTAAGCTCATTAAAGATGGGGAACACGTCGCTGCATTTTTGTGTATTTTATGGTGTTCATTGCAGCAAAGATGAAACTCAGATTAACTTACAAAAAATATTTTTCTCTTTACAGCAAAACCCAAAATTAACTATGTGGAGAACAAAACTGCCATGGAGTTGGAGGAGCAGATTACTCTTACCTGTGAGGCCTCAGGAGACCCTATCCCCTCCATTACCTGGAGAACTTCCACGAGAAACATCAGCAATGAAGAAAAGGTATAATGTCTCCCAGGCTGTCAGAGCCTTGGAACCTAGACTTGAAACAACTCAAGTCTGCCACAGTGCCTGGGCCTCTCTGGTGAGCAGAAAGACATATTATTGTCACCAGGGCACACAGAGTAGTCCCAGTGCCTTCCCGTCCCCATTTTGTCATGTCACCTCCTTGAAGTCCAGTCACAACAGAGCGGGGCAAAATCTTTCCTGTATAAACAAAGCAGTAGGCAGCTGCTGGATACAGAGTCAAAGAGTAAAAGACTCTGGGAGAAGGAGGGCTGGGGAGTTTCCATCTCAGGGGTTATGAAGATGTGAGGGATGAGGAAAAGCCAAGAACCTGACCTACCAAGTAACAGTGTCAGGCTGCTTCTCTCCATCATCACAGGGACCAAAATGAACCTGTTAATTCTGTTCCTTATATATTGTATGCTCATGCTCTCTCTGTATTGTATGCACAAAACCTTGGTTGCCTTCGTGTCTGCCTGTATCGTTGGTCACATATCAATATCATTTTGTTCTAAAGGCAAAAATAATTAGCAGTTTCAAAATAGTATTTTTCCCCGCATAATTTGTTACACAATGTACTTTACTATATTCAGTGGACGTTTAGGGAACATTTCAACACACTTTGCAACTCAGTGGAAAAGGTGGTTGAAAACAGTTGGCAAATTTACTGCTAGGGCATTTAAAGTTGTATGCCACTGGAAAGTTCCTTTTTGTTATCGATAATCTACAACCCATCCCCCAAAATAAAGTAACCTCATTTTCATCTGATCCTTAATTGGTTTTAATGAGGCCAAATGCAGAAATGCAATTTTAAAGCAAAATGTTACTGCTTCTGTGCCATTTAACCAGTTTAACAATGTCCTTTGGGGCTCCATCTTTCTCAGCCAGGCAGAAATAGTACAATGGGTAGAGTGGACGTGGAATCAGGAAGACTCGAGTTTACATCTTGTCTCAGATACTTCTTAGCTGAGTGACTTTGGGCAAGCCACTTAAACTCTCTCGGTCTCCTCATTTGTAAAATGGGAATAATACTAGCACCTACCTCCCAAATTTTTTGAGGATCAAATGAGATAACATGCAAAGTGCTTTGCAAACCTTAAAGCACTATATAAAAACTATCCATTATTATTAGTTAGAACAGCATTATTAACTCAGAAGCAATCATCTTAGCTGTGTGAAACACTGACAGCGAATTCCTTAGTGACTAGAAAACCACAAATCATAGAATTTCATTGGCCTTCCTGACTGCAGATAACTCTTTAGAAGGATCAAGTTAAAAACAAAAAGCAGGGTGGGCACCATATCACTGTGTCAGGAATTTCCATTTGACATGTATGCTTCTGAAAGAAGCTCCCGCTTCACCATCAGATAGCCAAAGAGAAAACCCACTGGTCCAAAGAGCCCTTTCCCACTTTGATCCTCATCTGAAAAACTGCTAAGTATTTTTGGGACTTTCACATGTGCTGTTTGGTATGATAGAGACAATATTAAGGAAATTTGGTGTTTATTTTGAGAAGTTCCTTCATTCAAATTGGAGTTTTTAAATCTCCATTTCGGATTTCACCTCTAAGCATGTTTGTTATATGGATTGAGTGTCTGTTTCAGGGCTTAAACCAAAGGGTCTACTGCTTAGTAAATAAATGTGTCCAAACTGACCGGGGGAAATGTATGTCTTTGATCTAGGTCATCACCCACAGTAGGACACTGAAATGTATCTCTGTCCCAGGTGAACAACCATAAACTAATTAATTTCTAAATTCCCTAGGTCTTAGGTCAGAGAAACATTAATAGGCCAAGACAGACCAGAAAAACCATTAAGATTTGTGTCCATGCTGCCTAATTTAATCAATTAATTGTCCTGGATTAAAAATGTAAATCTATTTTCTGTATAATGGAGACAAGAAACCATGTACCTAATATAGAACCATGAGCATGGTGGGTAAACAGTAAATATAATATATAATATGTTCATATAAATATGTATATATAAGACATATATGTGCCTTGAGCATAATATGAAATCATTTTTGATGTGATTCAGCGTACCTTAGTTTATATTACCAGTTTTCCTTACTGTTGAATAATTAGGAGTATCTTAATAACACTAGCTTTATAATAGTTTATTTGAATATGTATCACCTTAACTTCGATGGAATGTAACATTAGTGATTGTCAGCAGTTCTCTCCACCCCTAAATATCATGACATAGTATTGTTAACATGTCCATCTTTGAGAAAAGTGCCAGATACCTTATGACATAGTAACGGCACAGAGGAAAGATGCTTAATCTTGTTGTATGAGTGACATTTAAGAAAATTCAAATATGGGCTACCAGTTCTCTGCTTATAGTAGGAGTGTTCTAAGCAAGTTTAATTCCAGACAAAGTGAAGGATAATTTTTTTAAATTTTTATCCACATGATATAAACATTACCAAATACTAGTAGTGATCTGAGTTTCTATAAAAGACGACTCTTTTTCCTCATTAAATTCAGGGGCATGTTCCAGGCAGATGAAAAGACATAATTTTTACTAATTATGTAAGTAAGGAAGTCTTCTTCAAAACATACTAAAGAACTGGATCAGACAGAGCACTGTGCACATTTGTTGTTATTGAGTTATTTCAGTTGTTTTGGACTCTTTGTGACCCCATTTGGGGTTTCCTTGGCAGAGATACTAGAGTGTTTTTTTTTCATTTCCTTCTCCAGCTTATTTTACAAATGAGGAAACAGAGGCAAGTTAAGTGACTTGCCTAGGGTCACACAGCTAGTTCAGTGTCTGAGGATGGATTTGAACTCAAGTTTTCCTGACTCCAGGCCAAGCCCTCTATCCACCACACCATCTAGCTCCCCTTAGAATATTAAAAACTGGAAGGGAGCCCTGATCAGGAATTCCTTCTTCATTGCTCATACCAAATAACCATGCAGCCTCTCCTTGAAAAGTTTCAGTAGAAGAGAGCTAACTTCATAAGCTTCTTCATAGTCAGTCCATTCTGTCGTCAGACATCCTACTCACTGGAAAGTTCTTCCTTATTGAAGTTGAAATCTGCCTTCCTGTCACTCTGCCATGCCCGCCTGAGTCAACTCAGAATAAGTCCACTTGTCATCATGATGTTTCGTCCCTTGAGATCTTTGAAAGCAATTACAATATCACCATTGTCTCAAATTTTCCAGACTGACATCCCCATGGTGACTCCATAGTGCACAGAGTGCCAGGCCTGGAGTCAGGGAGACTCATCTTCCTGATGTGGCCTCAGACACTTACAAGCTGTGTGACCCTGGGCAAATCACACTGCCTCAGTTTCCTCATCTGTCAAATGAGCTAGAGAAGGAAATGGCAAACCACTCTAGTGTCTCTGCCAAGAAAACCTCAAATGAGGTCACAAAGAATCAGGTACAACTGACAGGGCAGAAAAACAACTCCCCATTAATGTTTCTGGGATGTATGTGATGCCCTGAACTGAACACAATACTCCAAATGTGTTCATACTGTGCATAGTGGAAATACTCCTGTATTACTCTGGACACTACACTTCTGCTAATGTGATATAAGATTGAATGAGTTTTGTTGTTGCTGTTTTTCAGCTGTCAAGGCTTATATTGAGCTTATGATCTTTTTCCTATACAGTCCTATCAAGCCGAGTTTTCTACATCCTCTCCTAGTACAGATGTTTTTTTTTCCAACCCAAATGTATGGCTTTATATTAATTCCTATTACATTTGTTGTTGGCTTCTCCCCATCATTACAGATTGTCAGCATCTTTTAAAGTCTTGATTCTGACATCCACTGTAATAGTTATCCCTTTCAGCATTTTGTCAATTTGGTAAACATGTCTCTAACTTCAACTAAATAATTTGTAAAAATGTTGAACAGGACAGAACCAAGTATAAAACTGCACAGTATATCCCTGGAGATATTCTGTGGGCAGATAGCATAACTTTAGTCAGTACTTTTTAGGGTACAGTAATTTAAGCAGCCACTTATCCACTTAATTGTACTATCATCCAGCCTACTTTTCTGTATCTTGTCTACAAGGATATTTTGACAAATTTTCTTTAATGCCTTTCTGAAATCCAAATACACAGAATTCCTCTGATCTATCAAAAAAGAAAATGAGATGAGTTTGGCATGATTTGTTCATAGTGAACCCGTGCTGCCTCCTGATGATTACTACCTTATTTTCCAAATGCTTAAAAACCATCTGTTTAACAGTCTGTTCAAAAATAGGATTGGTCGTGCATACCTATAATCCCTGCTACTAGTATGCTGAAGCTGGTGAATCACTTGAGCTCAGGAACCCTGAATCTTAATAGCACTATACAAAATCTGGCATTTACACTGCACTTCCATGCTGGGTGAGATAGGAAGATCCAGTCTTGAAAAATAAAATAAAATAAAATTACAATAACAGTAACAACTATAACAATAACAGTAATATTCTTTTCCTAAAATTTCTCTGGATTTATTACCAAATTTGCTAGTTTACAGTTTGTATTATACCCATTTTTCAATTTTTTGAAAACCGAGACATAGTTTACAAGCTCTTTTTCATCCTTTATGATTTCTCTAAGATTATAGACAGTGAGCCTTATAATTCGCAGCAGCCCAAGATGAAATTCATGCCAACCTAGAGATGAATTTATTTAAAGGGACTGGATACTCTTACTATCTCCTTACTACTCATGGGCTTCAATTCCATCTTAAACAAAGTATTTTCTACCTTTTCCAGCTTGGCTTCAACAGCTATATAGCTGGCTTAAACAGTGTCTAATGAAGGAAAGAAGGAAGATAAGAAAAAAAGTCAGAAGGAGAGGAGTATTTATGGGAAGATGTATTAAAGACAACAAACAAAAACAGTTTTTCTAGAAGAGAAAAAAATCATAGGATTTCATATTTAGAAAGAGCCTAGTTTAGCTCCAGCCGTTAGGAGAAAACTGAGTCTGAATATGTGTGTGTGTTTGTATAGACACACATACACAGTATTTCTATATTATGAATGTATATGTGTGTATATGAACACAAAAATACACACTACGTACCATACATCCCAATGAGTACATATGTGTATATAATATATATGTGTGTGTGTGTGTATATATATATATATATACATATATGTATAGTCAAACCACTTAAATGAATTTATCCAATGTTTTAACCAGAGGGAAAATTATACAGCAAAAAAATTTAAATCTATATAGCAATTTTTAAATAGATTCTTATTATTTCAGTGGAATGTTAAATACTTTCTTTAATAAAGTGAATTACAGTATGAGCCAATAGAAATCATCTTTAGCTGACAAGTCTTTTATACCAGATCTTGACCAATTCTGCCCCTTTACTTCACATCTGAGTTAAGCCCTGTATTGGCTATAGTTAGAATCATGCAGTCAGTGACTTCCTAATCAAATACTTAATGCCTTCTTAGTGGAAGTGCCACAAGCCTAGAATTAAGCAAGCCCCAAGTCTTTTTTCATATAAATAGCTCTAGTATATTGACTTGTTTACAGAATTGAGCTCTAAACAGTAAGTCAAATTGAGTTTTTTTGTTTGTTTTTATCAGAGCAGTTGAAATAACAGACCAATCAGTTTGTTTTGGATCATCAAGATTACTGTATCAGAATCCCACTGTTTAGCAGTTGACTCCTTAGTGATCACCATGACAACCTCTCACAGTTTAAATTGCCATTCATAATGGTTAGTTGGGTCATGTATAGAAAGGGGGTCCTTTGCAATAATCCTAATCCATGCCTAGTTGATGTTTCCATACCATCTTCATAACACCCCCTTCTATCCAGATCCATTTGTGATTTCGCCACATTTTGAAATGTATATGTTGTTACATACCAGACTTCTTCATTATCTAGAAATGTCTATGATTTAATCAGTGTTGATATTCAATCTACCTAATAGGTATTGTTCATGGGTTCCAATTTTCATGGGGGAAAAAAAAAACATTCAACATCTGGTGGTCAATTTCCTGCTGGTGAGCTTCTCTAGACATAGCTAAGCCAGTCCCAACTCATACTCAAAACCTGTGTATGTCAGTAGAGCCTACAGGAGCTGGCACTTCACTAATGTAAGCAACCTTTGGGGAACCAGGAATGCCAGGATGAGGCATGGAAGTAAAACACAAGTGCAGGATACCAAAGAAATGTTCACATAATGATGGATTGTCTTTACATACACCCAGAAAAGTAAACCCAATCTCAAAATAAGTCATTAGTTTTATCATTAATAGCCTACTTGACCATTTGTATGACTTAAAAAGGATTATAAAGGTGGGGAAACAACAAGAAAAGGAAAGAAAAATTTCCTGAGGGCACAGAGCAAAGAGGATAGAGCAAGAAAAAAAAAAGAAAGAAGCCAGACTGTTCTGATGAATTGAATGCTTAGGGTAAAAAAAGTTCATATCTAAATAATACAAATAAACTAGATACGATTATTTTAAAAATCAGCCCAGTTTACTATATATTTTTTTCTTAATCCATGGAAGAGCTACCCATAGCAACTTGAGCTGATTTATTTAGCAGTCTTGGTGTGGTACGTTATAGTATGTCCATGCCTAAATTTGCTACTTAAAAATAGTTGAATTCTTTTAAAATGTCAATTATAAAACAATTCACACCCAGATTTTCTTTCTGTTTGGCTATTTGCAACATAAATTTTCTTAAAATAGGTCACTTCTAAATTGTAATTGTCTTATCAAGACCAAGGCATAGTCTATATAGGTATGGGAGATCAAGTTGCAGAAATCAGACAATATTATTACAATTAATGGCCACTGAGGCAGCTAGGTGTCACAGTGGATAGACCCTGAAGTCAGGAGAACCTGAGTTCAAATCCAGCCCTCAGTTTCTTACTAAGTGACCCAGGGCAAGTCACTTAAGCCCAGTTGCCTCAAAAAAAAAAATTTAATGGCCACTGGATCTTAAATATGTAGAACATTACAAGGAGAATCAGACTAGAAAGCCTACCTCATATGAAGATAACACTTGGACACAGTTTCCTGAGAAAGGCAGCCCTGGCATGACAGATAAGCTTCCGAATGATGTAGAAATTGGTGATTTTGTTTGATATTTTGACACACTATATTGTGTCATTTTTTAGACTTTGCATGTTCCTCTGGTCACCTTTTCTGCTTCATTTCAAAATCATGTAAAATAACACAACATTAGCATCCTCATTCCATCTAAAGTGCCTTCCTTGTCTAGAGTGGGCTTTCAATACATTCGCTAACTGATGTTCCACAAACTCCATCTCTGTGTTTCTCATCTCTTTTCTGTCTTCTTGCTATATGAACATCAGTGGTATTCATTCATCCATACCACCCAGCAAAAAGAGCACTGCAGCTGTGAAATTAGCAGGTGACTTTTGATTCCTGGCTAAGTGAAGTGGATTCCCAAGTTCTAAACTCATCAAAGAACTTAGATATTGGTAGGATAAAAGTCCAAATACCGACATTAGTGTTTCCGAGTTGGCATTATTAGGGATGATGGCTCGATCCAGAATAGAAACCAATGTTTCTTGCTGAAAACAGTGTTCTTGTGAGCCTGCCTACCATTCATGCAACACCAGAAAAAACCTAATGGCCTCATTGTAGCATTAATTGGTGTCTGCAAAGCTTCCCAACCCACAATCTTAGGAATGATGCAATTCCTATTCCCATTACTCTTCTCTTTGGTTCTTGCCTTTTTTAAAGATGGGATTAATTTAAATTTTTTTTTGACAGAATGCATGCAAGAAGTTGTACAATGCATGAGCACACAACACTATTATTGTGTCTGTGTGACACCATGTAATAAAATAAAAGAGCAAACTTGCTCTATAAATATCTCAGGATCGTGTGTTCAGGACTATTAGACACAGTCCAATGACACCCCGAAGATGTATTTATAGATGTTCTGAATGTGCAGTCTAATGTGTTATGTGCCTATCCACATACATACATATATGTGGATACAAGATGCAAAAGAACAGAGCATATCATCTTGAAATTTTTTTTAGCTCTCCAAAGATTATTCAGCTTAAATAAATGAGAAAACCTTAAACGACAAAGTGGGAAGTGAACACACGACTGAAAATGGGCCCTTGGCAAAAAAAAAAAAAAAGAAAAAAAAAGACCTGAATTGAAAGGAAGCTGCATGTGCACGGAATGCAGTGTGATGCATCTACTACCTAAAGCAACATGTTGTAAAATTTTACTGCTTTCTTGTTGTGTTTTATATCTGTTCTCTCCAGGCTTCGTGGACTCGACCAGAGAAGCAAGAGGTATAGCTTATCTGACCACTAGCCAGTTCTTAGCATTCGAAAACATTATAACTTAACCCAACATTACTACAATAATTAGATATACTCAACTAATTAGTTATTTAGTTTGATTAAAGAATAGGTCACTAGTATATATAATAATATATTCCTTGGCAATAGTGTCATTTGGAGTTGAGCAAGCAAGCTGTGTTGGGAGTGGATGGAGAAGGTTTGTTTTTCAAAGCTGAATATGATTTTGAAACTACCATATCCCCCTGGTGTGCCAGGGAAATTATATCCTAGGAATCATGTTTATAAAAACTAATTTCCCCAATTCATGATCCAGGCACTTTTAAAATCATAGAACATTTTGTGTCCCCCCCTCCCCTGACTGGGATGACTTTGGATCTCAAAGAATAACATTTCAGTCACCTGACAGCAGCTTATCCTTGTTCCTTCCAGCTCAACTCATCTCATTGCTCATATCCCTTATTACCAGAAATCTCTTATTAAAATGATTGCATCACATTCCATCCCCAAAACAGTGCATTGGCAACTCTTGGTAGGTGTTTACCCATATAAGTGTTTCCAAACCAATAAATTTATGTTATTTTTAAAAATTAAATCCATGATTTGGTGCTAACATCTTTGTATTTTTCACATGTGTACTTTTAAAAAAAAATTAATTTGATGTGCGATTCACAAAGAAGCTTCTTACTTTGCCTGGGGAAATGTGGCATATAGTTCCAATACTAAAATCAAATATTAGTCTATTAAATTCCCATTATTATTATGAGAGACCTTTGTGACAGCTCGAAAAGTGAATGCAAGTATTGGTTATTATATTCCAAGTGCTACATTCCCAAGTCCTGATTTGTGAGCACATCTGTCATTCTCATTGGTCCTGTTATTTTAATGCAGTACAGGCTAAAAGCTGATTCTTCAAATGACGATCAAGCATATAGCACCTACCATTTCACCCAAGTATGACAAAAAGAACCCCAGTATTTTTTTTCAGGTTAATCTTGATATTTCAGCCCCAATGAATGGAGTCTATGGAAACCCTAAATCCTGTTTTGCTAAATTGCATGCATTCATCCTCCTAAATTTTCAGATGTATTGATAACTATACAGACACATGACTGACCTGTTCAGATCATAAGTAAATTAAATATTTAATGCTGTTTAATATTTAGACTCTACTGCCTTCTCCCAGGTATTAATATTCATTTCTGCACTTGTACATGCTGCCATAGTTGTATCTAATTCATTATGTCCTCTTTTTGTATCATACCTTCTTTTCTGTCAAAAGGAGTGTGGTTAAGTGCACTTCCTCTCTAAAACGCTTCCCCTCTTTGACCACAGGAATTGCTTAGTTCTGTCACATGCAGGATGATTTATTACCTCAGTCATGAAATTATTGGGATTATGGAAAAGAAGAAAAAATGAGTTGTTGTTAGCCACTCATGGACAGCTACAAATCTCCTTCTGCCTGACCCTGGACATTTTTTTTTTCCTGAGCCTGGTGGGGAAGGAGAAAAGGGAGTAGAGATGAAAAGGAAGGGAGAGGGACTAAAAGCATTATTACTTTAAATAAATGACAGTCTCTTAGCCCAAAAGAAAGCAGAACTCTTGGTTTTCCAGAAGAGTCCTTAGGTAGCATATTTCATTCTTCACATAATTGTGTTCCTGGCGAATGATTCCCCAGGGACCTGAATGTTGCTTCTTCCCTTCCCCTCCATTTTGTCTCATTTAGAGACAGAGGCCAATATATAGAAGAAAACTGTTTTTTCATAATGTGGGGTCCTAGGATGCTTTGTTTTCATATACTTTGTAGGAAGTAAGGCAGGAAAGTGATTTGAATGAAAAAATAGTTATACCCCTTCCTCCCATGTCCTTGACTTGTATCCTTCTCTCCTTCCATTTTTATCCAAATATTTGGATAATAATATACCTCTGGCTTAATCCTGGTGCCCAAATAAAACATTTTACCAGGAAACAAGCCTAGAAGTACTGAAATCTTTGTGTATCCTCTCTGAGGGAGACCTGAACACATCGGGTACAAATCCTTATAGTCATTTCTCTCTGGGTTTGGTTTTTTTTTTGGGGGGGGTGTCACTATCACCTGTTAAGAACTGCTTCATATAGCACACCCAGAAGATCTGTTGATAGGAATTCAAAGAAATTTCCATACAGAAAAAGTTGTGTAAAGGAAAGGAAGCCTAGTAGACTATATTTTAAGTTCCTTTTAACTTTTTTTTTTTACTACATAGCCTGAGCTTCATTCCCCAATTTTCTTTACATTGTTTTACCCCCATGTTCTTTTTTTCTGTGGAAGATCCTTAATCTCTTCCTCTACAGTATCTTTTAGAGATATTCTCTTTACATAAGGAATAAAAAACCACCGTAAAATAGATCCTATCTGTGCATCATACTCCTGTTTCAGTCACTGATTGAAGCCAGTGTGCTAGACTGAACCTTTGTGCTCAAGGGAGTAACAGACAATCTGTGACATTGAACTGCTGAGAGCCAAACCTCCATCTTCCTCATCCTCAAGCAAGCAGGCCAAAGGGACCCCAAAGTCAGGACAGTCTTTCATTCCTAGAAGCTCTAAACAAAGCAATGTAACACCCAATCAGAAAGCTTTCTTAAGCTCAAGAATAGCATCCTTTCAGAATGCCAGCCTCTTTAATGATGCAGACTTGGGTGGCATATCCAGAAACCCAGTTGTACCAAATAATTTTATCTTTTTACACCTTTAAAGAGGAAAGCCCTTATGACAACCCCAGTATCCATTGACTGAGCATAATTCTCTTTTTTTTTTCCTTATTGGCTTGTAATTATAATTGTGGAACCTTCAGAAGCAAATTGTAGCATCTCATTTCCAAGGAGGAGCATGGCAATGATTAGGATTTTCAGGTCTTTGCCCAAGACTATATTTATGAATATTGTGATGAGCCTGTTATACTCTTGGCCCTACATTCAGCATTTTAAAAAATTCTAAATGAATATTTTGATAGAAGAATGAAAGGGACAGAAAACAGAAATATCTTGTGAAGATAGGGTTTTCCCTGGCAAGTTTTAGGCATTTGTATCATAATTTTCTATAGAAGGATTCCAATTGCTTAGAACTGAAATTGATGGGCAGACTACTAGAAAAACAATCTACAGGCATTGTTTACCATGTGCTATACTCTGGGGATACAGAAAGAAAACTAAAGTAATCCTTGCCCTCATTGAGCTTACAGACTCACCAAAAAGGGGGAGGAGGATGGAGATATGTTTCTGAGTCTTGGAAAAACCACCATCCAGAACTTTGCCTTAAGCATGATTTACCCAAATTTACAGAATATAGGACTCTTTTTTCCTTTCCTCCTCCTGAAGCTCTTACCACACCTAGTTTTTGTCCGATTGGTGCTCACTGATCCCCCAAAACACTGCTTCAGTATTTTGGGCACCATCATGAGCCTCCCATAACTTCTTAGTGTGCAGCTCAGACATATTAGGACAGGGGCAGCAGGGGGAGGGTCAGAGAATCTAAAATTGATCAAAAGAAGAGAAATCTCCACCCTCTTAGACTGCTTCCTCCCTCCTTCCCTCCTCCCTTCCTGTCACTTACCTCCCGCAGCTCACTTTCTGACCCTCTCTCCCTTATCCTCCCCTCAGACTCTGGACGGGCATATTGTGGTAAGCAGCTATGCGCGGGTGTCATCGCTGACACTGAAGAGTATTCAGTACACGGACGCCGGAGAATACATCTGCACAGCCAGCAACACCATTGGCCAGGATTCCCAGGCTATGTACCTCGAAGTACAATGTGAGAAACTGCTTGGGAGAGGGTCAGGGATATAGAGGGAAGGGGCAGCTCATCACTGCTAGGATTTTGACACTAGGCTCATGTTACCTCTGGGCGACGTTGCTCATATCCTGGGGAGGATACTGGATGCATCGTCCAGGCTATGGGAGAAGGATTTTGCCCCTTGCCAACCCTTTGAGTCTAGTTATATTGCTTCTTATGGTCACATAAGTAAGTCAAGCTCCCCAGATGCCCTGAGTGTAACCCTTTCTTATTTAAGGAATATTAAGTGCTTCCAAGTTCTCCCCTCTACACCAGCAGAGAATCTCTTGCCAGGCTACTGAGGTCTTCATTTGTTGCAGATGCCCCCAAGCTTCAGGGCCCTGTGGCTGTGTACACCTGGGAAGGGAACCAGGTCAACATCACCTGTGAGGTATTTGCCTATCCCAGCGCCACCATCTCCTGGTTCCGAGATGGGCAGCTGTTGCCAAGCTCCAATTACAGCAATATCAAGATATACAACAGCCCCTCTGCCAGCTACCTAGAGGTAAGGGTCAGGGAGGGAAAAGAAGACACACAGCCTAACTAGGGGCAGACTCCTGTTTGCAGCAGACGTTCTCACTCTCACTCATCCAGCTTAAGATAACCACTGGCTGGAGAAGAGCCTGAGCTTGACCCTAGATGACCCACATCAGCCATAGTGATCCCATTTCTGGAGTCAACTCTACCACATAGTCAAGGCTGGGGTACCTGGCCCTATCCCTGTAGATGTGGAAAGAAGTCCTGTCTCCCTCAGGCTCTTTTCTTTACTCTGCTCTGATTTAAGTCCAGAATCAATGCATTTTGCTTTACAAAAACCTCATGTCATATAGAGTCAACCTAACCCATTACCAGCAACCCTTGTGGCCACCAACATGGGACACTGATAACCCCGATCCTTCTGCTCCTCCCCCTTAAGGTGACCCCTGACTCTGAGAATGACTTTGGAAACTACAATTGCACTGCAGTGAATCGTATTGGCCAAGAGTCCTTAGAGTTCATCCTTGTCCAAGCAGGTGAGTGTCACAGGATCCCTCATGTATCTTAAAGGTATTTGGACTATTTGAATGAATAAGATAGGAAGGGTAAATAATGGGGAGGAAGGACCTCTTTTTGCTGGGAGTAGGAGCAGCCCTGAGGTCACAAGAGGAGAAGGTAAAGTATTATAGAAGTCAGGGCAAAATTGGAGAGCTATGGGGTTAATAGCTTTTAAAATTACTTGGTTGGGGCAGCTAGATGGCACAGGTCCTAGAGTCAGGAAGATCTGAGTTCAAATCCAGCTTCAGACACTTAATACTTACTAGCTGTGTGACCTTGGTCAAGTCACTTAACCCCAATTACCCTACCTTCCCCCCTCCAAAAAGAAAAAAAACAAAAACAAAACAAATAAAATGGCTTGGTAATTAAGTCAGGAGGGACACACTCTTTAAGGAAAGAATATTCTATAAGGAGAAAAGATCAGATTAATGGGAGCCCTGGGCAGTAGTACAATGCAGGCCTGGCATCTCCTTGGGATCCTTGCACCCTCCATATCACCAGCTCTGTCCTCTCCACAGATACTCCGTCTTCACCATCCATTGACGAGGTGGAGCCGTATTCCAGCACAGCACAGGTTCACTTTGATGAGCCTGAGGCCACAGGTGGGGTGCCCATCCTCAAATACAAAGCCGAGTGGAGAGTTGTGGGTGAGGAGATGTGGCATTTCAAGTGGTATGATGCCAAGGAAGGTAAGATCAAGGGATAGGCAACTCTTTAAATTATCTCCATAGTCACCAGCCCCCAGCAGCTTGCTCAAATGATTAGTCCCTAATTCCCAAAGCAGATAGAGCTGTTTGTCCCCCATGCCACTGCCCCAAAGCCATAACCTGTGTTCTTCTGCCTTGAAGCCTCATAGCTTTCTCCAGAATCCTACCAGAGTGATGTTACAAGCCTAACCTGAGACAGGTCCAGACCTCCTAGTGCTTCAGTGTTTAACTCAGTAATCAGTACCAGGTCTTTATGATCTCAGTTCAAGCACATGGAAAGCCAATAAGAATAGGCCCTGGGAGGCATTAGCCTTGAGATTAGGAGATCCAGGTCCACAGCCTGGCCCTGACATTTCCTATGTAACCTTTGACAAGTTACTTCATTTTCTAAGCTTCAGTTTCTTCACTTGTGAAATGAGAATTATAAAAGTATTACATTCAATTCCACAAGCATTTTTTAAGAATCTACGATGTCTGGACACTGTGGTGGGCACCAGATACAAGGGCAGCAAGAAAGCAACCTTGGCCTCATCTTACGTGCTCCATTACCTCCCTCGCATCATACAGTCCTAGAAAGTAGGGATCGTTCCATTTATTTGTATTTGTATCCCCAGTGTAAGGCACAGAAGAGGTACTTAATCAATGCTTGTGGGTTTCCTTTCTAAAGTATCTGATACAAATTCATAACCCTTTCCATCCTGCACATTCACAGATTATCCAATTATCAGATAATGTGAATTTAGCAAATGCAATTTTATTTTAACATAAAGCACACAAACACAAACCTGGTAAAGCTAGTTAGCATACATATAGTCCTAAAAAGTGTTCCAAATGATTTTTAGATGATTCCTCCCCCACTCAAGCCAGGGGTGGGGAACCTTCAGCTTCGAGGCCACATGTGGCCCTCTAGGTAGGTCCTCAATTGAAGCCCTTTGACTGACTCCAGACTTCACAGGCCAAATCCCCTTAAACTCCCTAAACCCTTCCTACTTTCCCTATTACTCCAGAGGACAACACCATTCTGGATCCCTCACTATCCACGCTCTCATATCCAATCTTTTGCCAAGGCCTCTAGATTTTTTGCAATATCTCTGGCATACTCCCCCATCTCTCCTCTGACACTGCCACCATACTGATGCAGGCCTTCACCTCAGCCTAGATTATTGCAATAGGCTGATATGGGTCTGCCTGCTTCAGTTCTGTTCTCCCTCCAGTCTGTCCTCTACTCAGCCACTAAGGTGATTTTCCTGGAGCCCAGGTCTAATCATGTAACCTCCCCCTACTCAATAAACTCCAGCGGTTCCTTATTGCCTCCAAAATCAAATAAAAATGCTCTGTTTGGCATTTAAAGACTTTCATCTCCTCTCCCTCTCCAACCTTTCCAGTCTTCTTACTCCCCAACATGTATTCGTCAATCCAGTGACACTGACATCCTGACTGTTCCACAAAGAAGACACTTCATCTCTCAGCTCTGGGCCTTCTCTCTTGCTGTCCCCTATGCCTAGAAGACTCTCTCTCCTCCACTCTGACCACTGACCTCCCTGGCTTCCTTTAAGTCCCAACTAAAATCACACCTTCTGCAGGAAGTCTTCCTCAACCCCTCTCAATTCGCTCTGTTAATTATTTTCTTTTTATCCTGTATATAGTTTGCTTTGTATATATGTTTGCATGTTGTTTCATCCATTAGATTGTAAACTCCATGAGGGAAGACTGTCTTTGGCCTCTTTTTGTATCCCTTGCATTTGGTGTGGTGCTGGCACATAGTAGGCACTTTATAAATGTATTTTGATTAATAGGCGATCTGTTTAGGATAGCACTATCCTCTTCTAGCATGACTGAAGAGAGTCAATTTATATAAACATATATATTCATATGTATACATACATATATATGTATATGTACATATATATATTTAACCTCTTCCTAATTCTAACCTCCTTCAGATTCCATCTTAATGTTATAGTAAAGTAGGTTTCATTCACTATGAGAATCTGCAACTGCAGGGTAGGATCTGAGTGGCTTTAGAAGAAAGTGAGAAAGCACCTTAGTTTGGACAAATAAAGTCAATATACATAGCCAGAGACTACTAACCACTTTGTATGGTAGATTAATTCTGCCCAGGATACTTTCATTGACCTTTTTCAGTTTCATATTTTAGAATGACTTCAGGGTTGGAGTGAGAAAGAAACCACAGTGCTAGGCCTTTCAAACTCTCCCCTGAGTTCTCTGTGATATTGTGGCCTGTTCCTCTGGGTTATGGTTTAGCTAAATATCTCTTGGTTCATTTGTGATCCTTTCCTCCTCTCCTTTGTTCTCTTGTGTGCTTCCAACAGCAAACATGGAAGGTATCATCACCATCATGGGCCTGAAACCAGAGACAACTTATGCCGTCCGACTGTCTGCCCTCAATGGAAAGGGACTAGGGGAGATCAGTGGGGTCTCCGAGTTCAAAACACAGCCAGTCCGTAAGTAAAGCCAGCTCACCCGCCTCCTTCCCCACTGTCACACTTCCTCTCCTCATGAGCACATAGCTACCCTGAAGACCATAGCTGTTTCTTTTTCAGATCTCCCCATTCATGGTGGGCCCACCTCTCAGTTCTATGGCCCACATTGATTGTCAATGTACATCTTACTTTAATTCTCTCCCTCTCTCGAGGGAACGTTGTCATATTAGCTAGTACAGTTTGTTAGAATGGCAGACAGCAAGGAAATCCAGCAGCCTAACAGTAAAACAAACAAAAATTAAATAGCTCGTCACATTGGGGTTTGCTAGTTGTAACTTTAACACATCACATGTACCTCAATATCCTGCTACTTGAAGAGTGAGTTTAGGCACAATTAAATTTCATTGCTATCCAGAAATTGTTCTTACTATATGACTCCATCAGTTCTCAGGTTTTTGAAGCACAGCATGGATATGAATTTGCCCTAAAACCAAAAATCCTTGAGGCCTATAGGAACAAGGGCAAAAAGACATGTCAAGGGCAAATCAAAAGATGGAGAAGCAGCCCACTCTTGCTGCTTAATATCTCCCCCTCCTGTACCCAACCATGAATAGTAGAATTTAATTTTGTTCAATATTCCTTCCATTAAACCTTCATCCAAAACTTAGGATCCCTAATTCTTCCTGGCTTCACTGAGTCTTCTTTCCTTTCAACATTTCCTTCTATTCATTTTCCCCAAGGGAAATAAAAAAAGAAAGAAAAAAAAAACCCTGCATGCTGTTCCTCTCCTCACCACCAAATGTTTTCTCACTTTGCTATGGTAATATCCTACTAGAGTAGTATCCTCTTCCTTACACAAAGACCCTTGCCTTGGAGGTCTCCCAAGCCTTGGAAATCTTCCTTGTTTATTGAACCTTTCTTAAATGGTCTCAGAGTTCCCAGGACACCCTCTCTGACTGCTATAATTAGAGAATACCCTTTGGAATCTGTCAAGTCCTTTTCTGATGATACCTGAGGCTGTAGGAACAATCAGCCACACCCCTGCACAATGATAGAAAATCTGCCATATCTTCTTTCTGCAAGAATTGTATCTTTAGCTGAATTTTCACTGAACACAGATATGAGTTTGATTTCCAGCTCCATGCGCTCTGCCGATTCTGTTCATCTCTTTTACATCTTATATTTTTTTTTCCCTTGGGTCTGTCTTTTGTCTTTTCTTTTCTTCTGTGTTCCATCCATGGGAAATTGCAGACACCCCTCCTTCACGTAAGTGCCTCTTCATACCTCTCTGCCTGTTTCCATAGTATTATGTTAACATATGTTTGTCATAGTTTTTAATTTAGTTCGAAACCTCATTTTTTGCCCTGTAGGAACTGAAGTAGATTATATTGTCCAGGTCCTAACAAAACTGACACTAGTGTAGCCATTGTGTTCTTGTTAATGTGACTGTCTTGGTTATACCAGGAGGCTAACAACTCCCATTTTAGAGCATGCAGTATTTTAATGTGTATTTTTTTTTTGCTTGTGACAGTTTTATGGCAAGAACCACTGCTTATCTGCAGTGTGTGGCAGAAGACTGTCTCACAGTACAAGGAATAACCAAGTAGCATATAATCATCCTTCCTAATGTTAGTTAATTGTCCAGAAAAGAGAACATAGTTTTTTTTTTCTTTTCTCTTGCCCTGTCCTAGTATGTCACCTGAAGTTACCCAAAGGTCATAGCAATCTGGGGAGATTTCCATGTTCACTCTTAGGAGAGAGAAATGAACTTCATTTACTATAGACTATCTCAATGGCAGCCAAGAGGCATCAACTCAAGGTAATAGAAATTCAGTCGAAAGAGAAGCTGGTTGTGGAAGGTCCAGGCAACAGCTGGATTTGTGAAGGTGTAATTGTATGCATACAACGCTGACTTCATGTGCATGGTGTGTTAGACAACCCAAGAAATGGTGCAGCATTATGGCGGTGGCTGTTTAGGAATTTGGACTCTCAGCTCCAAATAATTTTATTCTCTGGTTTCTGATCATCCCAGGACTTTCTGCTATTAAGTAAATGATGTTCATTGATTTACAACCTAGCTGGTACTGGTCAACCAAGAACGAAAGACCATCCCTATTAATGCTATGAGGTTTAAGTAAAGAGCACACACAGTGACAAGGGAAGAGAAAGCCATCCTCCTCCACAGGGTGCCAGAATTATAATGTGAACCCGAAGGAGGGAAATCTGTAACGTGAATGAACCCATTCTTGCTCTCTAGGTTGGGTTTACCCTTTCTACAGAAGCAGAATTCCATAGGATAGAGGAAAGAAGTTCAGTACAAAACTATGCCAAAAGAAATATGGTCAAAAAATACCTTGAACTCCAGTGTTAAAGCTAGTGTTGCTAAAGATTTCAGACCAGTCTGTTTTAATTTATTCCAGAGTATTGCAGCAACAGCAAAACCTTAGTAGTTAAGTGAGAATGTCCTCAAATTTCTAGTGTGTTAAATTCACTCTCTCATCAGAGTGAGGTATGAAGACAGAGGTATGAAAGAAGGCAGAGTGGAGGAGAAGGAGGTGTCAAATTAGGCTGACAGTGGTTATAGACTGGTATTTTATTCTATTAGTGGGTCTAAGAAAAGCAGGTTGGGGGTGGGGAAGAGAGAGGGAGCATCTTTCCTAAATGGACAGAGTGACTTGGCTGTTCCTAAAATGGAATTCCAGGTTTCATCTCTTGACCGAATGTTAGCTCAGATATGTTAAAAAAAAAAAAAAGAGGTAAGACCTTCTGAATCACCAGCTCAGTAGTTCATGACTTAATACCAAATAACTTACTATGTCTTTGATTTTGTGTCTTAAACAAAAATGCCAGCAAGAAAAATTTAGTTTTCTCAGAAAGCTAGTCCACTCCTTGATTAAGTGAAACTCTTAAATAGCTAGCTAAACTTTAAAAGACTCTTTAATAAAAAGGAGAGACATTTAAATTCTTAGTTTTTCTAGTGGGATGAAAATGTATCATTGATGGTTTAAGCCTTCAAAAATCTGATTTAGAAAATGTTGGGGTCAGCTTGCCAGTCCATGCAATTGATGAGGCAGCAGGATTTAAATAGCTTTTAGATTCAGGACCATTAGCTGAGCAATAAAAGTGGATCTCCCTCAATCATATCTTAAAATTATAGCTAAAGAGTTAAAAAAGAAAACTGCACAAGTCACAGTCATAGAGATAAGAGAGTGATTTTTCATTTCAGCAGAGCAAAGAGTGGCCTGAGGAGGGGCAGAGTGGAATAAAGGAAATATCTCTGAGAAACAGAACTAAAGATGTGCTTTCAAGAGGTGTCTTACCTTTCACACTCAGCTTAGGAGAAAACTTAACCCATGGAATAGTCCACTGCTATCCACACTGTCCTGAAGAAGGATAAATGAGACAAATAACTGTTTTCATAACTATGATGAAACCCTACATACCCTTTCTAGGAGGGAGTAACAAGTTTCACTATGACTGAATCATACTGAATTCAATCCTTGGAAAACAAAAGGGTTGTCTGAGCTAGCATACGCAAAATCATACATGCGTGGGCCATCTATAGAAGATGGTGAGGTGCTCAAAAGGAACCCAGTCCACTAAGGGCTTTAATTCAGAACACTAACTCTGATCATAGCACTAGCAGACCCCTCCTATAAAGGATAAAGACAAAACAGAAACAAAATGCATAATTCCTTTCTACATTAAAGGTATTATTCATTGATTGGACCCCAATCCTCAGGACAAGGGAGCTATTTCTCTCTGAGAGAAAGAAAAAGTGGAATCTGACATCTTGACTAGGGTCTAATTTTCTGTCTGAGATCTCAGAATTCAGGCATTCTATTAAGGCCAGTGCTATGTGAGCTTGAGCAAGTTAACTTCTGTGGCCTCAGTTTCCTGATCTGTAAAATGATGGAGTTGGACATTATGACCAACTCTAAATCTGTAATATTTCTGCATCTACATATCTCATGAGAAAACACTGATTTTAAATGTCTTTGCTGTCAGAAGATGACCTGGTCACCAGGAATGACCTTTTTGAGTATGAGGGACTAGGGTTTGAATTCCAGATTTGTCACTCATATGATCTTGAGCAAAACACTTGGATTAGATGACCTTTAAAGTCTCCTCCAGCTCTAATTCTGTGGTCAACAGCAAAGTGACTGATCTTCATGGGCTTCTTTATTGTAATCCTCTGTTCCATTACCATGAGAAAGCAATGAAGCTTCTGCAGGGTATTTGTAAGTTAAACTTACCAGGGTCACAAACACCTAAACAAAACCTACCCTCCTCCTGAAATACCAGCTTACTAGACTTCTCTAACCTGTTGAGTAATGCCCTTGGTGGCACCTCATGAGTCCAGGGTGGTGGTGGTGATTGGAGGAAGGAAGGGTAGTCATTCCAAACATTTAAATAAAGCATGGGCTTTGGAAATGGGCCTCATTTCACGAGCAGCATTTGTGTTTTGTTTTTAGCAAGTGTCTTGTGTGCCAACAGATTCTTTCTAGATGAAAAGCACATGATCCAAGCTTGATTAAGAAGAGGTTGATTGCCTTTTTGGAGCTGCTAAGAGAAAGCAGGACTAAAGGGATGGTGTTAAAATTTGTCATTAGAGTCTTCCCCCATGATTGAGTCACTAACCTTTAGAATTTAATTGCCTGGGTTACTACTACCTCCTCACTTGCTGCTGTGCCAAGGACCAAAACAGGAAAAATGGCTTCCTATAATGGAGATGGAGAGCCAGGATAACTCTGTAATTTAGTGTTTTTCTTTGCATGGTACCCTCAAGATTGCATGGTTTTAAATAAGAACAAAATGCAGAGCAGGCTGTTGTGGTAAAAGCACATAAAAATCTAATACTTTGCATAAGTCAAGCATTTAGGCAATTATCCCAGTAATTGAAGCCAAAATTTTTACTTTTGCCTGGGTTTTCTAAATCTCAAAATCCACACTGTGGTAATTGTATTTCTTGTTTTGATTTGAATGGATTTTTAATTTCATGGTTGAGGTGCCCCCCTCTGGAGGTACAATGAAGACCAAATCATGAGTTTCTTGATCTAATCAAGGCAGTGGGATGTGTTGGTTATATGTTAATGAGCCTTTCCTTCTACCTGGTCCAAGTTGGAACCCAGTTCCCAGAAGGAGTTCAGCCATTTGTTATTCAGTGGGACATCCTTTATATATTCAGTGTCTAAATGTAGAAGCTACTGAACATTGTTCACATTTTTTAAAAAAGCCAGAATTGATTGTCTTTCCTCCCACCTTTCTCAACCTTTTTTTTATGGGAAAGTTAGGGAAACATCTTTCAGATCACGAGTCATATTCTCCATGGCTATTCAAATATTCAGAGTTTGGCACAGGGGATGTTTTTCAAGAGGGTCAGGAGGTGGAGGTATGAGTGTACACCTCAGTAGTCCAAAGTGTAAATAATTTCATTAAAAAATAAACATTAAATGTCTACCAGTTGACAATAGTAAAAAATTAAATAGCTTAACTTCTTCAGATGCCATATCTGGAAAATCCTTAAATGGTAGAGGAAGGAAAGCTATAGGTCAGGTCAGTGGGAATGTTTGACCCCAAACAAGGAGCCAAATTGTTGAAAGTTCATTTCCCCTTAACCCTACCTATCCCAGACTGAATTTAAAATAATCTTCTGTATACCTCCTTCCCCCCTCAACCCAATATTTTTCAGTAACAGCTGCTCCTATGGAGCTGGCTTCTTTTTTAGGTGAGTTCTTATGGCCCCAGCAGATGTTCCCAAATGAAACCTCTTACCTAAGTGACAGGATCTGGAACCTGCATGGTTTAAAGATAGTGAGACTGTGGCCCTGACTGTGTGTGTGTGTTTTGTTCCTAGCCTTGTTTTCCTGCACATCCTTGCTCTTCCTCCCTCATACTGGCATCCCTGGGTTTTGCCTTTCTGGCTTCCATACTGTAACTGTGTGTTTTGGTGAAATGACTTTCCTTTTTTACCTTCATCTCTCTTTCTTTAGTGACTCCTGCTAGTCCTTCCTCCCATGCTACATTGTCTGCCTCAGACAGTGAGTATCATTTCCCCCCATCCATCTCTCTGCATGTGGCTTTCCACCAGCTGCAGTGTAGTCTGCCTAATGTGATCTCCTCAGCCAGGTAATGATTAAACTCCGTTGGTATCTGGATGGTAGATACCACAGATTGGACTTGAGGGAAGTAAACCTCGTGACAAAGAGGAATCAGGCCTCTCGGATTCCTGGAAAATGAGCTTTCCCAGGAAGAGAATAGTTAAAATGCATTGCTCTGCGCAGGAAGCCCCTGCATTATCTCTAAGACCACCCTTGTATTGCAGTATCTAGTATATCCTCAGTGGAGTAGGACCAGAACTGACATTTGGAAGAGAAACTTGGCTTAACTCCCCTCCCCAAAAAAAATAGTCAAGAAAAAATGCATGTACTGAGGTACAGGGAGGAGAGAAAAATCATTTGGGGTGGCTTTTTTATGCAGTATTTTAATTAACATAGTTGAGTTCAGAACTTAAAAGTAGATAATGAGTCATATGGGTTTTGTCTTACCTAAAAATATATCTATTCTCAATAATATTTGTGTCAAGGACATAGGAGAGGAAAACCTGGCCTAGTGTTTGAACATAGTTGCGCCTGGCAATTAAATTACTTAGAAACAAATCACCCTAGTTACTTTCTGTGTGCCTCAGTTTCCTTTTCTGTAAAATAGGAGTAACAGTTCCTTCATGAGTTATTCTGTGGTGGTAATGATTACATCTAACGTTTTCAAACCCCATTTTGCCTGCCCTGAACCGCGTGCTGACCGGCCGGCCTATCAAGGGAATTTCCTAGTCACTCTAGCTGAGCCTTGCCTGTCTCTCATTCCTCTGCAGATTATGGTTGTTGTTGATTTCCCTCAGGGATCCAGGGATCCAGATCTATTCTGCTAACTTTAGAGTCCCCACCCCTCTGATTTCTAAAATGTCAGTTTGGGCAAAAGCAGATGCTGGCAGACAGGTACATGGAAAATAATGATTGTCTCCTGGTACCGCAGCAGAAGGCCACAGATGTGCCAGGGAAGGGGCCACCACTGGACTGTTTGAGCTTGCCTCCTCCGCTGGAGGCATGAGGCAAGCCTGCTGCCGTGGCAGGGTTTGGGGACAGGAAGACAGTGGAGCGTCTGCTTTAGAAGAACCCCTCTGCCCTTCTCCCCTTGGTCTAGGATCATCCCACCACTTCACATTTTCTTCTTATTACTTCCAGGCCTTTTCATCAAGATACCTAAATCATTTCCATAAAAAAACACCCATTTAATATTTATAAATCCTTCCCTGGGAAAAAGAAAGAAAATTTCTCCTTAACTGTCACCATCTTTACCTGATTACAATACTTTTAAACACACTCATACAGACATATAAAATCTATAATTTATCTCCATGCTTTGTTTCACCTTTCTATGTCCCTTCTATCCTTCATGTTTCCATAGCAACCTGGCCTTCTCCTGCCCTTCCAGCCACAGACCCAACTAGTGAGTACGCAAAATAGCTGCTCTCAACCAGGCCTCTGAGTGTCGCTTGACAGAGAGCAGACTTTGGGTTTAAAGCAATGAAGCTTCCCCCTCACCCTCCCCACCCTGACTTACTCATTCATTGAGCAGCGAGTTCTAACTGCATGAAAGCTCTGAGCCTGGCATGGTCACCTAAGCATGCTGCTCTGCCTCCTTTGTCAAGGGGGCAAGCACTCCTTAAGCAAGGAATGCCTGGACTGGTGATTACTATGCCTATGAAGTGTCAATTCCACATTTACTCTCAAGCTGAACCAAGAAAGGGGCCAAGAGAAGGAATGAGATAAAAGAAGAACATCTCCTGGGGGGGTTCTCCCCTAAACAAATGCAAAAATGTTTGTAAAGTGAGAGGGAAGGAAGGAAGCATCAGGGAGAAAGGACATTTTGCAGAAAGGGACTTGAGAATCAGGGTGCAGTGAGGAATCGCTGCTTTCTGGTCTGCCTTATCTCTTTGTGTCCATGGCCCAGGAACAGGAGCCCACATTAGTCAGGGGGAATAATCTGTCTCCTCTCAAGCTTTCATATTATTTGCCATCAAGAAGTAATATGCAGAGAAACCAATAGACTGCATTTTTGTTTGTTGTGAGCTACTTGGAAATTGAGAGGACAAGTAGAAATAGTTCTACCCATGTTTCCCCGATAATAAGACACTGTCTTATTATTTTTTTGGACAGAAAAACACCAGAGGGCTTATTTTCAAGGAAGGGCTTATTTTAATGAACATTGACAGCAATTTTAATAAACAGGTAAATGTGAACAAAAAAATGTACCTTTATTCAATAAGCAAATCACTGGGGAAGAACAGAATGACACGCTCACTGCTGCAGCTCTGATTGGATGCAGCTCGGAGTGCGGCGTGCGTTTCACCTGGGGGGGGGGGACAGTGCATACAGAGGGTACCGTAATGTAGCGTGTAGTGCAGGGGATCACCTTCACTACAGTAGCAATCTCAATAGGGCTTATTTTCGGGGGAGGGCTTATTTTAGAGGAATCTTACACAGTAAGGGGAGGGCTTATTTTCGGGATAGGTCTTATTATCGGGGAAACACGGTATATTATATATTGATATTTATAGAACAGTATTTTATATCCTCCTGATCATCATCACAGCTACAAATGAGACATAGTAGATAAAGTGCTGGACTTGGAGTCAAGAAAACCTGAGTTCAAATCCAGCCTCTGACATTCACTAGCAGAGTAACCTGCTGTAAGTCTCTAAAGAAACTCCCCTAGGGCTTCTCTTAGTAGATAAGATGGAGGTATCTTAGTAGATAGATGGATCATAATCTATCCTAGTACCATGAATTCCCTACACTTTAAAAAAAATCATAAGGCCTTTTTGTGTTTGCATACACAGATCATATACTTAATGTTCTGCTGAGCTTTTATATTGGGGGTGAAGTTTGACTGCTCACATTCTACTCCAAGCTCATATTTATTCATAATGACATGGTAAAAAGGATCCTGGATGTTGAGGACAGGTGTGCATTGCAGTGAAGAAACTATAAGGAAAATAGTGGACTTGTGTTTTTAAAAATTAACTGTGTGTGGAGTGAAATTAAACCATATTCATCCTTATATATGATGATACGTTTTATGCTTGAGTGTGAAAAGCCAAAAAAAAAAAAATCAGAGATATAAGGCATGTATCTTTCCACAACCTCTCTCCTCACCCTCAAGATTTCCATTCCATATGAACAGAGAATAAGAAGATTTCTGTGGTTTGATGTGTTGCATGAAATTGTTCTTTTTCTGCTCGAGAACATGGCTTACGGCCTCTTTTCTCAGCATTCTCCCTGTGTGTGCACCACACAGAATTTTAATTCCTGATGCTTTTGAAGTAGAAGTGTTTCATTTTGCTAGAGAGCAGAGCAGAGAGTAGCAATGAGTGTGTGTGTGTGTGTGTGTTTATATCTCTGCTGAATTCAGGCTATGGCTTTTTGCATTTGGATAAAGAGTACAACTAACAGCCTTCATTTCTTACAGCAAAGGATTTTGTTCCTGTCCTTTTCCAATTTGAGTTCAATATGTGTGTCTGTCATGAAGTAATAGAATTCTAGATGTTACACTTGAGTTTGTACAAGTTGCTTTACATATTACATCCTGAATCATTTTAGGTTAAATGTTTTCTCCTTAGAAGAAAAGAAATACACCCAGATCTTCCTTTTAGAAGGAATGTCTTGACTTTTTTTGTTGCTTTCCCCCGATTTTAGGGGGAAGGGGGGTTCAAATCATCCTTTTCTATATTAAGATAATTATTTGTAGAATCAAGACTTTGTATAAATGTGACCTTCCTCATTTTTATTTTTATAATGACTTGACCCTCAGAATTCTAACTCCTGGTAGAGATTGTGCCAAAATAAAACGATCACAGTTTAACACGATCATTGCCACTGACAGGAAGACAAATTTAAAAACAAACAGACAAACAACAGAAAATTATTGTGGAATGAAGAGGATACCTGTGGGCAAATACAGGAGAAAGGGGGATTTGAGTATAAATAAACTATTTCAGTTCCTTTTTTTTTGCACTTTGGCACCTTTTATAACTAATAGCGACCCAAATGAAAGTAGAAGACACATAGTATGATGTGTCTCCCTCCTGCCTTATGTGATTTGAATTTTCAGGGCACTCTTACTGTGTATACTAATAAGTCCTGAGAACTAGGGAGCCAGATGAACAATCCTCTTCAGCTCAGACCCTGAGTCACAAAATATTGAAGCTGGGAGCAGATCTAGGTCGGTGGCAATCATACATACTGGTCTTCCCAAGAAAGTCTTCATTTCAAAATAAAGAGTGAGCTTTTAAGGATGCTGTTCCATAGGAATACTTTTATCAGGCCATGGCCCTGATTTGAGGGTTGGGAAATGTGGTCACTATTCCCATGTCTTTAATTAAGTCTCCTCCTTTGACTTAATTAAAAATGGTAGTATGCTAAGAAATCTATCCTGGACTGCCTAACATCCCACCCACTTGGATACTTCTCTTCCATGGCAATCATGTTACAAAATAGCACTGCGAAAACTGCCCATGGCCTATATAAGCTGAAGGGAACTGAGGCCTGAAATGTTTGGAAATGTCAGCTTCACTCCATAAGCAGAACAAAGTGGAATTAGGATAAATTCAGCCAAGGGCAACTATCCATTCCCTTCATCCTCCATATTGTAAATATTGAATTGGGAACTTGACAACATAGCCATTCATCTAAAAACATATATCAGACGTTTTATCTGCAGTCCCATGTATTTGTTTAAATAACAAATTCTCAGCCAACTCAGTTGGGCTGAGGGTAAGATTTCTGCTGTACAGAGTAGACAAGAACAATGCATTTTTGTCTTAGCCTTCCACAGTGAGTGTTGACAGAAGCTGTAGTTTGAACCCCTGAGGAAGAACCCACTCCCTTCTTTCCACTTCACTTTGTCTCTGATGTGGGTCTTGGCATCTAGAATCTTATGATTATGAGGGAGAAAGACATTTATTAGTTGTCTGTATACACAGAAGACGGTCACAAAATTGTTTTATTAAAAAGAAAGCCTGGTGGGACATTCATCTCTATACTAAACTGAGGGCCAACCAAAAGAATGACCAGTGATCGCTAGAGTAAAAGGAAGTATAAGTACAAAGGAAAGAAATGGACATCTTTTTAGCAGAGATGAAAAGGTGAAAGAGATTAGTCAACAAGGCTTATTAAATATTTACCATATACCAGACGCTGTGCTGAACACTACAGATTTCACAAAGAAAAGTATTGGCAATAAAGCCAGTAAATAATAAAAAGGGGGAAAAAATCTGACAAGGAACAAAGATTTAAAGGGTTTTTCTTATCAATAAAACCCAATCTGCTTAGCCATGTGCTCCTGGTGAGTTAAGTTTCACAAATGTAATACAATGAAAAGAGCACTGGCTCAGATGAGCTGGGTATGAATCCTGTCTCTGACTGATTATCATCCATATGACTTTGGACACTTAACTTCTCCTCACTGTTTCCTCAAGTGTAAAATGAATGAGGGGATTGGATTAGATGGATTCAGAGGTGCCTTCTAGTCTTAGAGCCTATAATCTAATACCGTTCTGTGATCCCATGATCTAACCTGTAGAGTTCATGGAGTAAGGCTTCTCCACCATCTTGGGAGCAAAGGGTACTGTAAAAGCCATTCAGAATTCTAAGCAAAGCTTCCCCTTCCTTACTTCAGGCCTATTCCAGGCTCTCTGAGCATACCATCCATTATCACCAAGGTAAAATTAAACCTTCTTCCCCATTCTCCACTTGAGTCAAGAGAAATGTAAGCCACTTCTTAAAAGGTTTTGAGTTCTCCTCCCCCAGCTGATAAATGATGGGCAAGTCCCCATGACCATTTCTTCTCCAGGATGTTGAGGATGTTGCTGAAATCTCTGAATAATGTCTTGCTTCTCTCTTTTCCTTTAACAGTCTCCCGGAATGCCTCTTGACATCCGTGCCCTGGTGGGAATACACCTCTCCATCCCAATAAAAGTTCACGCGCTCCTCTTCGATGTGGCGTGTTGCTGCCGTGCCTAACCCCTAGCGATGTCCTTAACCGTTAACGCTTCCCATAGTTTTATAGTTTTCTTCTCTTTCCAGGCAATTTTTACTGTCTTTCTGGATGTATATGATATATGCTGCTGATTTAATTTGGTTTCCCCTTTTATTCAGTGTGTGATTTTTGTGGTTGATTTTTTCCCTGCCCATTGTTTACATCAGTTTTTTAATTTCTTTTGTATTTTCCATGTGACCTCCTCTACTTTCCTTTCAACCAAATCATGTACGTGCGTATCATGTGACTTTGTCATGTGGCTTGCATGGTGCTGACGATGTCGTCCACGGTGGTGAACAGAAGGTAAAATTCTTTGTTCTGATTCGTGGAAAATAAACTGGGACCAGACTCTCACCACTGGGGGCCTGTGGATGGTCACTATCTCAAATTCCCCAAAGATGGCATCATCCCTGCCCTTAATTTGCATGCAGAATTCAGAATTTCTCCTTGCTGCCATGATGAAATAGTTTGATGCCTTGGCTGCCTTTGACTTACGCCCTTCTCCAGTGAATTTGGGCAGGTATAAGTCACAACCTAGAACCCAAGCTTGAGTGACCCCATCTCTGAAATAATAGGATCTCCACCAAGTGAGTCAGTCAACAAGCATTTACTAAGCACTTACTGTGCCCCAGGCACATAGTAAAAAGCTCTATTTTCACTACCTGGTTTCATATTCATAATGTTACTGTTGTCATCATCATCATCATTGTTTTTGTCTGGAGGTACTAAAAGATATGGTATTACTTTAAAACTAACTACATTTATGCATTTTTTTCTTTTTTTTTTTAATTCGAGAGCAACCTCATCAGAAGAAAAGTTTAGGAAATAGCAGTACAACAGGCGAAAGAGCACTGGATTTGGGTTCCGATCCTGGCTCTGTTACTACCTCCAAGACCATAGGAAAGTCACTTTACCTCTCTAGGTTTTCATTTCCTCATTTGCAAAATTAAAGGTTGGACTAGATGGCCTCTGAGGGCCCTTACAACACCAACTCCCCTGATCCAAAAGAGGACTTTGTCTAGGATGGAAAGAATTATTTAAGCATGAAACACATGCAGATTAAATGCTGGCTTTAAAAAAAAATTTTTTTCCAAAACATCTTAAGATATAAGTGTAGGGAATTCAAAGCAACTCGACTGTCCCCTCTTAAGGTGTCACTTTTCAAAAGTGTGCCTCTCCTAGGCAGAAAAAAGAATTAGCCTAGCCTATTTAGCAATTACCCTTAATGGAGATCTCTGTCTAGCTAAGAAGCAAATAATGTAACCACATATCACAGGAAATAAAATGACAGCCTAATTAAGCTTCAGGCAGCCATAGAATAATCAGTTGATATTGTTACTATAGCAGCCTTATTAAACATTTTCAGTATAAATTCCAAAACAAGAAGAAAAATCTCTCCCCATTGCTTCCCCTGGTATTCACCAATTTTAGACCTGCCCTGAAAATCCATAGGTGCTTCCATCCCTCTCTGTGTCTACAGAGTCTTTGCCTTGAATTGCAACTTGGGAAGCAAGTTGCCTGGGTGTGTCACCAAGAGAAAACTAACACAAATAACCCCCAGCATTGCTGCATGCATGAAAGTGGTCCCTGTTTGACCTCACTTCTCTGAGAGCTGATTGGGCGACATCTACAAGGAACAAAAGCATGTATATCATGTCTTGCATGTTCTTTGTTCCTGTTTTGTTTTGTTGTGCTGTGTTTTATATTCTCTCTGTGTTGCAGAACTTTCCACTGTATTTTTCCTGTGATAGCTTCAGCTTTGTAGACCTAGTGAATGCATTGTCCAAATGGCAGCAGCCTTTGCCCTAATTTGATCCCATTTACAAGATTCCTGAATGGGTAGAATTGGATAAGTGTTGATATAATTTCACATTGAGAAGAACCTTGATATTTATGTTGTATTTAGAAATAAAATATTCCCAACAAAAAGTAACAAGAGAAAATCCAATTGCATTTAAACAGATACATTTTAAAAGCCATTGTAGGGGTGGCCAGGTAGCACAGCGAGTAAGAGCACCAGCCCCAGTGTCGGGATGACCTGGAGATCGAATCCCGGGCTCAGATACTCAGCACCACACCCAGAAATAACTGGCCCTGTAACCTTGAGCAAGCTACTTAACACCGATTTGCTTTAAAAAAAAAAAAAGCCATTGTAAGCATTCTTTTTTTAGCACTGATCTGTATGATCTACCTGTGAAACCACTGTAGAATACAAATATCATGAACCTGAAATTTTCTAAATTCTGAAATCACATATGCAATTTCAGAATCTTGTCCCAAAACCTTGTACAGTAACTCTCTACTCAAAAATTGATCATCGGTTATACCCAAACATCCTTAGGCCCCTAAGTTCACCTCTGCTAACTGACTGGTTTACTCAGTGAAGAGCCTTAGACCTTTTCCTTGAGTATCAATCATGACCAGAGACTGTCTGTTAAATAATAGACTCTGCAAGCCCTCTGTATTTTTCCCCTTTGTTATTTCTGTATGGCTCTATCATTCAGCAAAAGGCAAAGAATGTTGTAGGAGAAAAAAAGTACCATAGTCCCTAAAGAGAGATTCGTTTGAGATTTTGGAAGCTTGACAAGTTCTATGTACAGTTACCCTGGAAACATGAAATAGAGTTGGCATTAGCCATCTAAAAAAAATAGCCAGCACTTTGAAAGCCATAGAGAACTCTGTGGAAAAACTGAACCTCGATTACCTGGTCTTCATCAGATCATATTCTTGTCTTTGAGAGAACAGCAATCTTTTCAGCTGTCTTGGAGAGGAGGGCATTCGTTCACAAAAGAAGCATGTATTAGACACATGTTAGGTGAAATACCGAGATAGGTGCCAAGATGAATAAGAGAGAACAAACATTGAAACTGAGACAGGGAAAGTTTCTTTAAGGAGATTCCACTTGAGCCAAACCTTGAAGGAACAGAAGAATTCTGAGAGGTGAAAATCAGAAGAGAATTCATTCCAGTCATGGAAAACAGCCTATGTGTGAATATTAAGTTCAGGGAACCGCTACTAATCTGTTTGAAGAGTAGAGAACATGAAAGGGCAGGGATGTAAAATAAGACTCAAAGGGGCAGCTAGGTGGCACAGTGAGTAGAGCACTGTTCCTGAAGTCAGGAGGACCTGAGTTCAAATCCAGCCTCAGACACTTAACATTTACTAGCCATGTGACCTTGGGCAAGTCACTTAACCCCAATTGCCCTGCCTTCCTCCCTCCAAAAAGCAAAAAATGAAAGACTTGAAACTTTGAGTTGCTATCAAATTGTGAAGGCCTAAAAATGTTTTATTTTATCCTAGAAGTAATAGGGAGCTATAGACTATTTTTTGAATGTAGCAGTGACAAGGTCAGATTATCATCTCCTCTGGAGAATAGGAAGCAAAGTCATCTGCTTAAGGGATGTCCCAAGTTGTACAGAGAAAGTTTTGGAAGGGCCCTGTTAGCAATTTAGGGAATCAACTAAACTACATAATTATAACAGTCATCTGAAGTTCAGTTTGGTATCAGAGTAATGAGGTAATAATAACGATAATCGATAATAATCAACCAATGAATAATAATAATTTATAGAAAATTTGAGAGGGTAGAAAATGTAATTTATAGAAGAAAAACAAACCTTAATAAATCCAGTAATCAAAGCACTGATGAAAATTTAGGAAAGCTTTTACCTAAGTCTGTCAAGAAAAAAAAGGAAAATCTTTCTCCTTAAAATACATCGTACCCTTTAGCAGGTAGTAATCTCTTTCCCCACATTGCCCATAGTGCCTTAGCTGATGTTTAAGAAACATGTGTTGAAAGAATGAATGAACTCATGAAAGAAGGGATATAAATAGGGACTGGCTCTATCATTTCATTGGTATAGGGAACACATTACCAGTGCAGGTTAGCACCTTTTCTAAAATTTAGTCTTAAGAGTTCCTCAGACAACAGAAAGTCTGAGTGGTCAAGAGTGTGACCAGGGGCCACACAGCCATATATATGTCAGGGGCAGAATTTGAACCAAGAATGAGCAAATAAACTTCCTGGCCTTGTCAGAGCAAAAAAGAAAATTTAAAATAGGAAATAAATCATTCAATAAGTATCTATTAAGTGTCTACTTCTTCCTGAGTATTGTGCTAAGCCCTTGGGTAAAGTATAAAAATAATAATTAGCATTTATATAGCACTTAATATGTATCAGGCACTATACTCAGTGCTTTATAAATATTTTATCATCACAACAACCCTGGGTGTGCACTATTATTATACCCCATTTTACAGTTGAGGAAACTGAGGCAGATAGTAGTTAAGTGACTTGCCCACACATCTAGGATGTGCTTAAGGCCTGGTTTTGACCTCAGGTTTTCCCACTCCAGGCCCAGCACACTATCCATTGAGCCACCTTATTCCTACCCTCATAATTTATAACCATAACAATATACAGCCATAACTGTATACAAATTATAATATATATTTATATATTCCCCTAACAGGGAATCGTCAGTGGTGCAGCCACTTAGTTCCTGATACTTGGAAGGTTTCTGGCTTGTCATATTCTAAAGTTAAAGATTTTTGACATGTACTATATGACCACAGAAAAGGAGCTTGCATTAGAAAATCGATCAGTGAAAATGAATATTTTCCTTGATTATATCAGGGCATTCATACTCCCAAGATCCCATCTGTCCCTTCCACTAAAGGCGTACTCCAGTTCCTCGCTATTGTGCCTAGATGACCCTAGCTTCTTGAAGACTATGGTGGTGGAGGCGAAGCTCTTACAGGTCCTGCCAAGATGGAAAGATTTTGTGTGCAGGCCTGGTGAGGGACTATTACCTTTATTTTCTGAGGATCAATTTATCTAAATTCAAAGAGGCTTTATCACCAAAAACTTCCCCTCCAGGTGATAAATTTGTCAGGGGGGCAGAAGACACAACAATTCATGAAGACCATCTACTAAATTACAGCATACAAAGGTCAGAGGCCACATCTGTACACAAAATCCCCACCATTCACACTATCATATATCCTTCAAGTACTGTATCAGAGCAGCGAGGACCTGCCATCTGGTCCCTCCTAATGACTGGGCATGTCCCCAGGACTCTATGTAAATGGGATTTCCCCTAGCATGTATGTAACAAGTAGTTGTAATGTACCTTCTCAATTTTCCAGAACTCTTCCCATAAGTGAGTTGCATGTCTGAGCATGTATTCATTCCAAACCCTTCGTAATGATTTTTTTTTCTCTTCAGCTACTGACACTGACTCTTGCTAGGAAGTCTGGTTCTGGTCGACTAAATGCCTTAACACCCAATCTTCCTTCTTGGATTGAAACATAACTAACCATCCCACCCTCCTTTTTTTCCCTTTACAGCTGTGTGTCTGGATTGCAACAGTCTCTGACAGATCAACATATGTTTTTCACCAGGGCTTATGTTATCATTTCTTTGTTTCTAGAGACCTCTCTAATAGTGGTTAGTAGGTTAGTAATAAGGTTAATGTGAAGGAATATTAGGAAAGCAGCAATAGACATCCTGAATCCTGGGGGCTGCTTGCTGCTTTGGGAAGCTCAGCTAGTTTCCCTGGGGTCTACAATATAATGACTAAAAATTATTTTCCCATGAGCCTATGCTTCTTGATAACCAATCTGACTTCCATGAAATTGTTGAAAATGTGCACAAATCTTCCTTAAGAGACAACTTGGCTCAGTAGCAGAAGCTGAGCTAATTGTTGGTGAATAGAGGTTATTTCTGTCAAAGCTTCCTCGGCTTGGATGAGCCCCACAACCACAAGCCATACCTTCCTGGTCATATTTTCTTTTTAGGGTGATGAAACAAAGATAATTGATCAATTAATCTGTTGGTGTTTTCATGACACCCAGGAGAAGAGAATTGGTATTTTGCGGTTCTGTCTGTCGGAGTTCATTTGTTTCTATTTAATTTGCACTCTGTGCTGCCTTTCTCCCCACACACATCATAATTCCTAAAGAAGCTGGCATTGAAATGAGCTTGTGGATTGTACCACTTCAATAAGTTGTCCACAGAGATGATAAGCATCTCTACCTAATTTTTTTTAATGGGAAGCCATGCCAATCTCATATTTTCTAATTTTGTCTTTGGCCTCCTCTAAAAATATAATGGCTGCATTGCCAAGACTCATGACATTTGGTAGAAAGAAACCATAGGGATTTGATTTAGAAGACAAAAAATTGTTCTCCATTCTTAGATTATATAACTGCTATGCTCTTTTGCATTGATCCCCATGATATCAAAAGCAGGGAGCTGTAGGGAGATGTTAGGGAGATCTTTAAGAGACCAAGAATCATAATGAAGTGGAAGGAGATGTATGGACTGAAGCTCAATTTATGTGATATATGCATAGGCTGCTGACCCATATGAGGACCATCTGACCTTTCAGGTCTGGGAGGAAATTGAGAAGGGTAATAAATGTGCAAAAGGAGAGGCCTCATAGCACAGTAGATACAATAATGGACCTGCATTAAGAACACCTGGGTACAAATCCTACTTTTTAGTGGTTGTGTGATTCCAAATATAAGTCACCCTTTTAGGGAATTCCCATTGATGAAATTGAAGGTCATTGATATAATACATTTAAAAAAACAGAATGACATATTACCATTGAGAAACCAAATTGACCTTCTAATGACTTATGTGTATATATACATAACTTACATGTAAACACATATGTGTATATACTAATATATATACACAAGATCTAAACCAATCTCAAGAAGTAATCCACAAGAAATAGTTGAGTTTTAGCTATACAAAACAAATGGGATTTTAAATACAGATCATTCTTTTTTATCTTAAATTTTCAGAAAAAAAAGCATAGATGATAGAGGCAGTGTCCACATCTTTGCTTCACATTTGGTCTCCTAGGAGAGAGCCTTCACGATGTGAAGGGTAGCAAGCAGAAAAGGCCCAGCAGAAGCTAAAATTGTACCCAATGACTTCAAGAGAAAAAACTTCAGAAGCAACAGAGAACAGAAAAGATATGGAGGAAGAGGGGCCAAGATTGTCCTTAGATACCTTGGTGATACTTCATTAAGAAGAGTTAGCTCTTGGTGTATGGCATTTTCCCAGAATTCTGAATATATATTTCTTCATAAAATTTTCATGTGCCACTCAGAAACTTCCATATATTCTGGAATTTTTATTAAAAGACTCCAAATGTTTAATAATTTTTAGGTCTACAGCCTCAACAGACAGAAGCAAGAGAAAGGGCCCTCTTTTTTTTCACTGTAAGTTTCCATGTTAATTATTCAAGTAAAAGAAGCACCATGATTGAGGAGGAGGACCAGTCCTAAGACCCTAGGGAGCAAATAATGTCAATCCAAATCATGATTTATAGAGAAAATTGCATAGGACCTACTTTCAGTTATTCCTGCCACTAGCCACTATAATTGGTTGTTTGGTATTTTTTGTCTTCAGTACATGATTTACATTAAGTTAAAATGCACTAGAATTGCCTGGTACCTATATATAATTGTTGGTGACAACATTTATTTTTTAAGGTACGACACTTTACATACAATATTTTGGGGAAAAATTATAACTATGGCTAAAGCTAAATCAGAAGGTATAATTAACCCCGGGGGTTTTCTTGGAGCAACCTGCCTATTGCAACTGAATCACAAACCTCCATTTACAAATAATTATAATATTGGTTTTGCTAAAATTACCCATAATGAATTCAATCAGAGTAGTTGACTGAGAATGGCAAGCCCAGGACCCTTTAAATAATTTCCCCTCCTAATGTGTGCAATAAAGCAGTAAGTTGCCTCCTGAATGCTAAGTGCTAAATTTTACCATAGCTTGTACCCTCCAATGTGAGCCCTTGACTGGTCTCCAGAGCTTAGAGAAGAATTTAGTCTATAACACAAAGGAGGGACCTAGAAGTACTTTGAAGTCAATTATGATCATGGACAGAAAAATTCAAAATAAACATTTGGAGATGGGCAAACCTAAATCAAAATTTGCTTCCTGTTGTACCCCAGACCTTAATATGGGAAGACTCTGCTCTTAAAAACAGGTCTAAATGTCTGGAAATAAGCTAAGTTAAAATATGGATAATCTGATTTCCATATTTAAAAATTCTCATAATAAAGTGATGTGTTCCTGACCTAATACTCGACTTTCTATAGAGGTGACAGCAAAGTCAGTTAAATCCAACAAGCATTATATTGAGTATCTAATATGTGCCAGACACTGATGAAAACACAAGAATAAGAATAACCCCTGTTCTCAGGGAACTTACATTCCACTCATATTCAAACCTAATCCTTACCCATTATAAATAATATTTATTTAGTATGCAAAATTTTATAAATTGTATAAAAGTTATTTAAAAAGTAATGCAATAACTAATTATTTAGAATTATATGAATATGATGAAATTAATATATAGCATAAAGATTTTATCTTATTCTTATTTTTGCCTTATTTTTGTTGCAATAAGTAAAGGTGAAGGAACACTTCCATCGAAGACTTTGAAGGCAGTTTTTTGCAGGCATCCTGGAGGAAACTTTGGGGAAGGAGTAGGGCCACTTCAAAGCTTTTTCAGTAACCAATCCAAGGGCATTTGTGTATCTGCTTATTTTATTCATTGTCAATTTCCCTGTGGAAAGTACAGGATTAAAGATCAAGATGGTGGTCTTTTTGCCATGTTGGAAATTAGTATACACTGCATCAAAATTGATTGGGTGATTTATTATTTTTGCATTTCATTCTCAGTGTGTTGAGTAGTAATTTGGATGTAATTGGCAGCATATTGTAAGTGTAAATTAATGAAGGTAAATGGCCATAAATGGTCTGTTTATGTACACCCCCAACCCCACCTCCTCTAATAGGCAAAGGCAGAAGAATCTGTAGGGAATTCTGCAAGAAAGGCCTTTTCCAAGCAGACATATTAGTTCCAGCCTGAAAGGGTAGAACACAGAGAAAGATTCTTGTCAGTTACTGATTCAGCAACCTTGGTATTCCTGCACTGTTAGTGTCATTATTGAAAATAATGAGAGAGGAGTAGCAAGATCAGCCTCTATGGATTGATATCTATCCACCTTATCAATGTAGAATTGAAGAAACTCTTGAGTGTTTGGCTTACTTGATTTGTGTTATGAGGGAACACAGAAGTCATCTGATAAAAATATCTTCTTCCTATAACAAAGAAGCTGTTCATTATGGTCACTGATGAGATTTTAAGAGCAGGAGGGTAGATGAAATGAATCATTGCCATTCTGTAAGGAAATGAAAGGACTTTTCAGATCTCAACTTCATACTCTTTACACTTGTAATACGTACAAAATTGGTATGTCTACACAACCCTCCTGTTATATTTCTAAAAGATACTTTGTCACTCATGCCAAACTATCTCAGTTTGGCATAAAAATTTTGTAACAGTGTAGATATAACTGAAATGTGTCATTGAACCCAACCATCTTGCAAAATAGGACCAAAATAAGCGAGCACAATTTGGTACTGTCTGAGCCAAAATTTCCAAATATTTTCCTCCAGAAAGTTGGGGCTGTTTTCCAGTAGTAGATGAAATACAGCATAGTTATTTCCTTCTTTTGTCTAAGATCTGTTATAGTTTTCATTTAATTCTTAATTTCTGCTTCCACTAAGGAAATTTAAAACTACAAGCATTGCCTTTTCCAAAGTATCTCATGCCTCAGACTTCTAAGTTGCGTTTTTTTCCTTGGTTCTGTCTTTTATTTCTCTTCTCCAATGTATTCTTCTCTTTCATTTCCTTTCCATCTGCCTAAGGGGGGAGTACAGTGTACTGCAAAGAGAGATAGTAAAAACAAAAACAAAAACCACCCTTTTGAGATGCTGAAACGGGTGGAATCATTTTTGTGATGTCTCGGCCCAAGAATCACTACCTACTTAGGGAGAAGACACATTCTAGGAAGGCTTAATTATGTCACTAGCAATGTCCTCAGCTAGGTAACTGTCCAGTCCTTTGCACTTCTCTTTGCTTTTTATGCATGAAGGATGCCCACTTTGTGCAGAGCCCATAAGTGCTGTTAATGACGAAGAATAAAGGGCAAAACAATAACTTTCTTTGGGAAGATAGAAAAAACCTCTTGGGTGCTTCATATCTTGATTTTGATACCTTTTCTCAGATGCTTTCCTGCCTCTTCTTTCAGTATTCACTAATCAAATAGTTTCTATTCAACTTAACTAACATCTTAACCAAAAAATCCACTGAAGCAATGCTCTAGCCTCTTATTTAGCTTATATTTCTTCTAGACCTTGGATTCACAGGGCTACAGACTGAGCTTTTAACTACAAATAAAGATTCATATTGATTTTTTCTGTTTAGAAGGGCAGAAGACAAATGTATTTTCCCCTCAATCCCTATAAAGCAAATGACATTAATGATAAGCACTTAAAAATGAGACACCATGAATTATCACTCTTTTGTCTGGGCCAGGAAGGACAAAAAAGCTTGTTTCTTCCAGTTTGGAACTTGAGTTTTAGTAAAACTAATTAAAAACATAAATTCATCTAAGTGTAAAGGTGATCACCTAAATGCAGCTTCGTTTGCCAAGTAGAGTTGAAACAAGTCTATGTGTACTTGAATCTTTATTGCTCACTGAGAGCCATAGGCCTCCCTTTTGATGCACCAAACCAACTGGCCCTCTGGGGTGCAGTATCTTCTAGGACTCATCTGAATGAATTTAGACATTAAATTTGGAAATTTAATAAGCTGTTTGGACAATCAGATTCTGAAAATATGTAAATATGAATAAGTTTAATCAGCAGAGCAACTACAAGCAAATGGAAACATCATCGAGAGAGTCAAGTATCACTTGAGTAGAAAATATGAACCCAACCCATCCCTCTAACATGTCCAAAATTCACCTTCTCTTTGGATTGAGTCTGTGGCATTTATAATAGCACTTGAGCTTTTGTAGCTATTGCTTTTTAACCTTTTTAAATTTCTGAGAAATAGTGTGGCAGGGAGGGGAATCAACCCAATCTCAGAAACATCTCTGTTGCTACAATGCACTTTGCTTGGGTCTGAAGTCCCTTACGTGGTTGCAAATTATATTTGATTTGAATGGTTAATACAGGAGAACCCAGTGCACCCAAGTTGGAAGGGCAGATGGGAGAAGATGGGAACTCTATTAAAGTGAACTTAATCAAACAAGATGACGGAGGATCCCCCATCAGACACTATCTGGTCAAGTACAGAGCGGTGAGTGTTCTTCCTTCATCTTTTCCTGATTTCTTTATCAGTAAATTATTCTATCCTTAGATAAAACAGGGTCCTTTTTTTTTTTAGAAAAGACTTGCTGGAGATGCAGGGGACTGAGGAAGAGTCACAGGATGGGTTTGGATTTCTAAGGCATTTAAACATTTTAGACTATGTCTCAGGCTTCTTGAAGGGATAGTTTTTGTATTTCTTCATACCCACAGTGTTTTGTATAGCGCCTAGTATATCATAAATGTTTAGTAAATGCTGATTGATTTATTGGTTGGTTGATTACATAATTTGAAATTTTAATGACAGGAAAGCTATTAAGTTTGTTTTACAAAAATCTTAATACTCAAACCATCTCCCAGAACTTTCAGAAAATTTTTAATTTTCTTTTTATGCAAAATAGTTAGACTATTTATTAAGATAATATTAAAATAACCTTAACATTGCTATTTAGGATGTCCCCTATTGGTCTCCCCCATGGAATGTAGTCACAAGTTTCATCTTTTCCCATTGGTTTACGCTCTATCCCAGATATCTGTACACTTCCTAGCCAGCTACAAGTCTACCTTCCTGCTTTTACTTGGGGTTCAGCGGAACAGTGCTAGTTATCCCTAGCCCCAAACTATAACTGAGTCTTAGGCGCCTGACAGCCTTTGAGAATTAGAGGAACTCTCTTCCTATGGTTTCTTTGTATAATGAGGAATAAAGAACTAGAGTAGATATTGGTAGAATGTCAATATAATGTAAACTCCTTGAAGGCAGGGACTTTTTTTTCATTTTTGCCTTTGTATCCCCAACACCAAGCCCAGGGCCTAACATATAGTAGTTACTAAATAAATGCCTATTTATTATTGATTTTAAAGCAGCAAAAGTGGATTTTGTGTAGAATTTCCTTTTCTGAATTCTTTGCCTTTTGAGGCATCACTGAGGAAACCCATAACTGGTTGGGAAGAAAACAGAGAATAATAGGGAACTCTAAATTTGTACTTCTCAGCTAATAGGAGTGCATATGGAAGGGGTCTATCACTTCAGTTTCCTGAGCTGAGTTGTCAGATGTGAGCTTCTAAACCATCTGAGCCTTAGCTAGGAAACAGCCACCCAATCTTAGCAATCCATGCTCATAAGCATTTTATAGGGGTATAGTATAGCAAGCTGACAGTTCCTCATTGCTTCCTGACCAAGACTGGTTAAATGACCCTATATCTTCCACAGAATGAGGATGTGCTCAGCATTGATCCCCTTTTCCTCTGATTAGTCAGGAAACGTCTTGATGCCATTAGAAAAGCATTGGGGGGCAGCTAGGTGGTACAGTGAATAGAGCAGGGGCCCTTGAGTCAGGAGGATCAGAGTTCAAATGCAGCCTCAGATACTTGACACTTACTAGCTTTGTGACCTTGGGCAAGTCACTTAATCCCAATTGCCTTGCCTTCCCCCTGCAAAAAAAAAAAGGAAGGGGGTACAAAAATGATCAAGGAAATGTTAAAAAAAAAAAAGACTTTTTAAAAAAGCATTGGATTTGGAGGTAGAGAACCTGGGTTTGGACGCTAGTTCTTCTAATTACTACCTGTATGTTATTAAACAAAAGCAATATGGGGATGGAGAATCCAGGATTTGGAGTTGGCAGATCTGATTTCAGCCTTCGCTTGGCTACTTACTGTCTGTATGGCCTTGGACAAGTCACCTAACCTCGCTAGGTGTCAGTTTCCTCATATGTAAAATGAGGTGTTTAATAGCCTCTTAAGGTCCCTTCCAGCTCTAAAGCTATGATCCTAAGTCACTTGACAGTTCTGGGCATCATTTTTCTCATCTGTAAAATGAAAATGTTAGACTAGATGATTTTTAAGGTCTCTTTCAAGATGATGTCTACTTAGTTAAGGCATCAAATAATAGCTATGCTGAGAAGATTTGCATGAAACCCAGAGACATTCAGATTTTTCTGCTGTATAGTCCCATTTTTAATGAAAGAATCTGCCATTTTAGCTCCTCTTCATCATACATTAGCATTTGTTGTCATGCTTTATGTCTTGGCATGGCAGCACATTAATGGTGTTCACTAGAGAAAAAATATACATATATACACACATTATATGTGTGTGTTTGTGTATGAATCTGTTTTATTCCATGTTAAAGCTGAATAATGTAATGTGTAATGACATATTCAAAGTCTGGCTGACAAAAGGAATTAGCTGAAGCTCTTCCTCATTAGCCACTAATAAAATTAGCATTCTCTTCATGTCATCTCCTACAACAAAAGACACGAAATGCCTGCCACCGAATTTCCAAAGATATCTTGACAATTCATATGGAAAATTGTGTCACAGGAAGATGGTTTCATGGTAAGATAGAGTCCTTCTCTTCTTAAAAGCTTCAGTAGTGGTATGAAGTTCAAGGAAAAATGGAGCCACTCATCCATACATCAGGATCCCTTTGGGATGCATATTGATTAGTTTTAAAACATAATGTTATGTATTTTTATTTATTTTGTTAAATATTTCCCAATTACATTTTAATCTGCTTCAGTCTCGTGTGTGACACCTCTGAGCTATAGGCTAAAGGTCAATCTGCCTGAATTTTAGCTCTCAGGGTATGATATTAGCACTTGTCTACTCCTTGAGTATTCATCACACACTTAAACTATGATTCCTTCCGGGAAATATGCATTATTAAAGAATCCAAAATTCTGAGGAGGTAGATGATACAACTAAAAGTGTCTGCTGTCTTCTGTGTGCCATCAAATCTTGTTCCAGCAGTGTGATGTGTGAGGAATATATTTACTGAATTCTGATCACATAGTTTCCTGCCCAGAACCCACTGGTGGTTCTATAGGATGTGTCTAGGGAGAAAATTCAGCAAGAGAAGGGGAACATAACTACTTGTCATCACCTCCCACTTAGTGAATTGAAGAAGGTTCCATGAATTCTGTTGAGGTGGGGCCAGACTTTCCATGAAGACGCTGACAACTTTGTCCTAGAACCAGCAACAAAACAAATTTATCTAAAGCAGGCCCTCTCTGCCCCATTTTACTTCTAGAGATTGGAACATTTCCATCGAGGGTCTCTTTTGGGACAAATGTGGAGTTATTGTTTTGTTCCTATATCTCAAATATTTGAAATCCAGACAATTTTACTTGTCAGGGATATAAAGTGACTCAAGAATCATAGTGAGCATGGACAAGGACTAGGAATATGCCTAAAGAAACTCAGTGGGGAATAAGGTATTTGTTTCATTCCCCTCAATGCTCATACCATGTGCCCACTCAACATTCCAGAGTGCAGCTTAGTATGTATGTGTGTGGTGGGAATGGAAGGGGGAGGAGGTGTCAAAACACAGATGCTGGCCATATGGTGCTAATTTTATTTGCAAACAATATTTAGAATTTAAAGAATAAAAACCACACTCCTTTTTAACTCTTTTGTTCCCATAAATACCACCTAATTAAAAGACACACTTGTCTGTTTGTCTTTCCAGTACTAAAGCTATCTGTGGTCTTGTATCTTTTTTTGCCCATTTCTCCTAGAAGCTGTCTTCAGAGTGGAAACCTGAGATCAGACTTCCCTCAGGCAGTGACCATGTCATGCTCAAAGCCCTGGAATGGAATGCAGAGTATGAGGTCTTCGTGGTGGCTGAGAACCAGCAGGGGAAATCCAAGGCAGCCCATTTTGTATTTAGGACCTCTGCCCAGCCCACAGCTATCCCAGGTATAGAACAATCACTGCTTCTCTTCTTGACCTGCTTTGAATTAATGCAAAAGTGCTGCATCCCCTAATGTGCCTGAACAAACCCTGACAACTTGCTTGCTTAAAGCCATTCTCATAATCGGTTGCCCATGCAAAGCTTAGTTTTGCCTTGTACATAGCTATGTAATAAATACATCGAGTGCCCTCCAGATAAGCTTGTCCAGGCATCCTGGGGAGAATGGTTTCATCCTGAGTGGAAAGATTGACTTCAATCTCACAGCTCAATCTGATGGAAAGTTAATCGACAAATATTCATTAAATACCTCCTGTGTTAGGCACTACGCTAGGCACTAGGGATAAAAACTTGAAATAATACAAAATCCTTGCATTCAAGGATCTTATAATGAAATAACCCAGGAGACTTCAAATGAGCAAAAGCCATAGCTTCATTGTAGGCTTGAACATCAATAAAGTTTGGATCCTTTGTGAAAATCAGGTCAGAAGAAGCATGGTCATGCTCCATCGGACATTCTATCCCAAGACCACATGACTGTTTTCAGGAATTATTTGATACTTCCTTTTCCTACACAATCTTGATCAAAATGTTACTTATTTTGATGGCATGAAAGAAAAAAAAAAGATATGGCTTGCATAATTAAAATTCCTTCTGCCATGATTGTTTATGTAGGGGGTAAAAAAGATAAAATTAAACTATTGGAAACAGAGCAAAGAGTAAGATATTTGCATCACAAAACACTGTGAATTCAAAATAATTAAATCAGGTCTGATATATCGGGTGGAAGCACTTCTCCCAGGAGACCTTGTTTGGCTTTGTAGACCTGACAGACCTATCTCCAGGAAGCCAGAAACAAGCCTAAACAGAGAAGTAGAGTAGTTATGATCTCTGGCCCAGCTACCTTTTTTTTTCCCCCAGACAGCCAAATGCTCTCCCCTTGACCAAACTCCCACAGAACAGAAAGGCTATTTAAGAAATCACTTCAGTCACTTATTGATCATGCACATACAAAAGGGAGGCAGATGAGAGGGATACAAGACAAGGCAGAGGGGTTCCAGCAAGGTCCCTGCCTCATTTCCCTTATGGCAAGAGCAAATTGATCTTTCTCTTGTAGAAATCTGATCCTCTGTCTTCCTTGCCCTGTCCATGGTGCTTACTGAGGCAGTTGGCCTGGTTGGTTTGGCTCCCCCTCTTGGAGAGAGGAGGACTAATAGAAATCTGGGCAGCCTGAGGTAAGAGGCTCCACCTGGGTAAATGGAGCTCTGGTCAGGCAGATTCAACAGCTGGGCAAGTGTTTTGTACAGACGGCTTGTGGCATGAATGTGTGTGTCAGGAGAATGTGTGTGGACCTCCACTGTATGTAGTGCTTTTACCTCTCCCCAGACAAGAGGGCTCACATAAGCACAAAAGGGTGGTAACAATTCTGCAGACTGTGCTAAGATAATCAGATTCTGATTGACTTGTCACAAGGGCACACTTCAGCATAGCTTCCTTATTGCTTGCTTGTTAGTTTCCAAAAAAAATTGCATGGGACAGTGAGCAGAGTCTGATCCTGTCTTTCCTTTAGTCCCTTCTCTCTTTGTGATTCCTTTGTTGTTCTTTCCTTGAAATCAATAGCCTGAGATGAGTGTCTAGAAGTTTTAGCCACGTTGAAGCTATAATCTGCCTGAACTTTTGCTAGGCATTTGGGTAGTCAGAATGGTGAAACTGTGGAGACATCAAAAGCCAAAATTGACAACAGAAAGGCATATTTCTGTGTGAGGGACATTGCCGGGGAGGGGGGTAGAATCTTCCCTGACACTAGTGAAATTGGTGTGCTGGAAAACTGTTTTGATGTCCAGTGTCAGCTCTGGGGACAAAGAAAAGCTTTGGGTTTTATCAAAACCAGAATGCCCAGGAAATGAGAAGATCTCACAGTGAGGACCTAAGACAAAGTCAGTAGCCTTCCTCAATGTGTGTTTCCTGTTGAGGTGCACTCTAAATATGGCAAGTCTTTACTATGCTGAGCTCAACCCTCTCAGGCCTTGGATGATGTCATGGGGATCCATATCTCAACTAAGTCATCTTCTGACAATCTCCCTTTCCAGTGTTAGGAGGACCCTTAATGACACTTAGCCCCCGGATTTGAGTTTTCTTTGCTGCCCTATTGCTTCGGGGTATGAGGATGACAATTGAAACATTGTCGGGAGTTCTAGGGTTCATCTGTATCAAATTGAATAGTTTCAGAAGAGGTTCACAGTTCTAGAGTCTCCCAGAGTACATGTTGGTTGCAGTAGAAAGAGTTGATTTCCAGGTAAAACAGAACCATACCTGTACCTGCACTTCACAAGGACATGCAATGCAAAATTCAAAATACATCTTTACCTGAATCAGCCACATGGAGGTGGAAAGTATTAAGTACAGGCTATGACTATGAGCCTCTTGGTAGTTGCACTGTCTATATCTAAAGGCCTTTAACTTCATAAAACATAACACTGCCCCTGAAAGTACCAGCTGATCACATTCTTACATCTTACATTTGGAGCCTTCTGTTCCATCATTTTAATTTCATTTGCTTGCTGACTCCTAATCCCTCAAATTAACCCTGCTCTGCTGCTTCCGGCATTGCTGAGCTTCTGAACTGGCCTTTTGTTGTGGTTACTGCACTGAACTCTTCTCTAACCTTTGTCATTTTAATTTACTAAGTTATATTAACCTTTAATTCTTATGTTTTCTATATTTGACCTAATTTTTTTTCTTTTTTATCTATTTTTTCTCTTTCTGTCTCTGCCCTCTCTCTCCTCCTCCTTCCCTCTTCCCTTCCTGTGTCTGTCGTCATACATGTCACCCTGGACGTCACTGGACATCCCCACTGCCACATGCACCAACATTTGTTTTCAAACAACCACATCCCCCTGGGGAATCATTGTTTGACACCTGCAGCAACCTTGGGAGGCTCCTCGGCCTCGTATACCTTTGTCTCATTACTTCTCTCTGCAGTGACTCTCCTTTTGCTCTGTTAGAAACTTGGGGTGGGGTGAGGGGCAGGTGGGGAATCCAATCTGCTTAAAAGCTCAGTTCCTACCAAGGCATGAAAATGGATAATACCCCCTTTGGAAGACCATGTCAGTACAGCACCCATGACAAACACAAACAAGCATTCTGTTTGGAAGATGAAGGTTTTGCAATGAGGAAAAAGGTTTATATCCAGGAATTCTACCATTAAGAGATTGTTTTGCGTTGATTATAATGAATCTGCCCCTTGTTAACATATGTAAAGAAAAATCCATCATTGACCCAAAAAGAAATCATATGAAAGTACAGTATTTAAAACCACTTTGTGCTAGTCTATATAAATTTTTGCATATCTGTTACTAATTCCATATTTTTCTCACACAAACAAATAAGGTTACAAAGGGAGTTGTCTAAGGTCTTCCTAGAACTTGCAAGAGACTTCTTTTGAACCACCACAGCTTCCCTTCTTGTTTCTGATGTGATCACTAGTTTGGCTTTGCTTTTCTTTAAGTCCCAGTAATAAGAAAACAGGCCTCTGGGGTTCACCTGAACATCCTTCTAACTTGCTGAGCTAAATTAAATCATCTCTCTGCCCATGCAGCAAAGATTGGATTGGATTGGCCAGACATGGAAGAGAGCTCATGAAACACCCTGAGACGCTCCCCAGGCCTGGAGTCTAGAACTAGAACTACAGACACGGCCCCAGCTGTGATATTCTCACAGAAGTTTTGTAAAGTGCTTGCTTGATGTTCTGGGCGACTCTCCCCTGCTGCACATCACAGATTAACAGAGGGCAGCAGCGTTTTGGGGGTTACTGTCCATCAGTGATTCATGGCTTTCAGTGCAGGCTTTCATCTCCCAGGCTAGAGACAGCTGTTCTAACCAGACAGTGAGGCACCCCACTCCCCTAAGTGAGATAGAGAACCAGGAGGAACCCTGACTCCATGACTTCTCAGCCCAAGTGTGATAATCACATAGGAACAAATTAGTAGCCAGCCAGCCTTTCCTGAGCAAACCCATGCTATTCAAGCTGCCCTTAAGCAGAATTACCCCAGTGAGTTTTATTTGGGTTTGATTTTTTATTTCTAATGTTCTCTCACAGAGTAGTATCCCAGGGAGTGTGTCTACCTTGGCCCTCCCAGCTGCTGGGAAGTGTGCCTTCTCCCAACACCTTGGGGAGAAGGCAAGTGACACGTGTGTTAAACTGTAGAAATGAACCCCTGAAATGGAGGCTTATTCGGTATTCTGCGCACCTCTGATTCAGTATTCTCAGCCTGGTGTGGCCAAACCCCCACTTATTTGCTTAGCTCATCTCTAAACATCTCCACGTGAGAACATGTATTATTATTCAGAGTGCAGACAGACTTGCAGACAGAAATGTAAAAAGATAGCAGGCCTGCAGTCAAAGGTGTGTTGGAGCTAGCTTATACCAACTCTCAAGACAAGAGCTGATTGTTAAATTTTCAGTGTGAGCATTCACACATCAGAAATCAGCAAATGCTATAAAACAGGACTTGATTTATTGTCTTGTTGATTGTCCAGACTTAACAAAGTCACAGAGAAAATGTTAAAAATGCAGATTAAGCTTTAAAAGTGTGTCTTGAATTGGCACGGCTGCTTATTAAACATTTACCAGCACACCTCTGTCTATTTGCAGTACAGATTCATGTTTGCAGAAACAGATGTGCACATGAAAGCGCTCACACACCAATTACTGCTAGACCACCCCTACTCATGGGTGCTGTTTGCAGACATGTGTAGGCACATGTTCACTGTCCCTTCAGACAGTTAGGAGTTGCTTAATTCACATGAACTTCATCATGTTGTAGGCCAACAACAAAGCTAAAACCATCTGAACAGGCCATCACCACAGGTGCACATGCTGAATCTTGGGGGTGAGCTGATAGTTGCACACAATCCAGAGACTCCTTCCAGGAGGGAAAGAAAGAGTCATTTCTTCTATTATGAGCATGGAGGGAGATGTTCATTTCAAAACCAATTGACTACTTGGCTATGGGAGTTCTGCGTGCAGCTGTTTCTCCAGGTACTTCTGATGGTAGAGATCCTTTGGTTCATTTAAGTAAATTAAGCATTGGGAGGAGAACTTAGCTCCCATCACCCTTCCCCCCCAGTTCCTCAGGATTCCCCTGGAGCCAGGCAGAACCTCATCCGAAATGACTTCAGGGTCAAGCCTGTAAGCCTATTCAAACCAGCATATGTAATCTCACTGGAACCCTCTACCAGAAGCTTTCATCTTTAGAGCACCTTGAGCGGGTCCCTCCAACACATATACCCCATGGGTGAAGGCTCTAGCTTCCCCACACTAGCACACCTGCCACCCATCCTGCAAGGCATCCCTAGGACTGCCATCTCCCAGAGGAGCTCTGTAGAAATGGGTGCTTTCCTTCTGGCTATGCAGCCCCTGCCTTTGCTTTCTGTAGCAGGGCTGAATACACTGAGCAAACTCCAGCCCCCCATGCTCACTCTTGGAATATTTATACAGCAGGTTTGGATCACGTTTTTCTACTAACAAGAAATGCTAATGTTGATGTGTAGATAATCAGTGAGGCCTTTATAAAGTTTACACCTTTGCATTATTAAAAAGAAATAACAATTCATGTGAACTGCCCAGTGTGTTTTGAGTTTATTTTGGAGCTGTGTCTTCCAGAGAGTTTCATTAGTTTCCTGGTCCTCATCATGTATAACTGGATTACTAGATCACTGGATAATACCAAGATTGTTTAAATTGAACCTGATTTGTACCCTGCGTGAAGCTCTGGCCAAAGGGAGCCAATGAACCATTTGTCATTGATGGCTAGTATGGACCAATGGTTTCCTGGGCCTCTTCTAGTTCCTGATGGGAAAGAATTTTTTTAAAGCCTTTGCAACATTGGGAAGGTGTCAGAGCGAAAGTTCCTGACAATCCAGAAGACCAAATTTCAAAACTTCTTAGATCGTTTTCCCACCATGATGGAAGCCTAACAGAGTGATATTTCCCAGAGGGAAATCTATGATGGCAAATCAAGCCCTCCCCCCCACCACTATTACTGACCCCTCCATTCTAATCCTGCAGGTCGATCAGTATGATTTCCATTCAAAGGTCTAAGGGAAAGTAGGCAAATTAGCAGAAGGAATTTATGATGGAGCCAAAACAGGAACTCACAGGCTTCAGGCTTTTGGCTGAAGTCATTCTGCCTGTGCTGGGCAAGACTGGGACCATGATACAGCACTCAGCTGCTAGCAGTTGTATTGCTTGCCCCGATGTCCCAAACCTACAGCACCCTCACTCTAAGAAAGGAGTAACGAGTTCAGTCAGTGTACCTTCAGGTCCCATTTTAAAGCCCTGATGAATGAGAGAAGTAAATGAGGACATATGCTTTTTTTAAATTAATTTGGAGGAGGAAAATACTGGCTTCCTCTAGGCAACAACTTGTAGTGGATAGGAAGTCCTGGGCCATGTAATGCTGACTAAACTCTCCAGGGAATGGGGAATTCATGAAGGGAAGGATTCTTTAGATTCCCCTAATATTAGATAGACCTTCACAAAGCTTCATGAACTCAGACTTGGAAGGGGAGACCACAGGGAGATGGGTCTAGCATTTTTGTCCTTTTGTAGGATCTTACGTAGGATTAGCTTTCTTCTGCCTAGCGTTCATAGACTTAACATCCTCCTGAGATCCTAAACATTGGGTGTTTCATCTGCAACCTGATGCCTTCCGTACCTAGATCTTCTCATTGCCAGACCTTCACAGGTGCCTTCTCTCTCCAGAAGGAGGAGCTTAGCACCTCCTTTAAAAGGCCAGACTTGCCACACTCAATTCAAGTGGCATCTTCTCTCTCGCCAGTCTGTGTCCCTCATCCATCTGTTCAGTTCTGCCTCTGTGTGGGCCTCACTTCAGAAAAAAAGCAGTTCTCATTAAGAGGAGCGCATATCTGAGGGCTGAGCTTCATGCCATAGAAACAATCACTCTTCATCACAGCAGACTTTTAGAGGACAGAAGAGGCCACCAACCCTCACCTGGGGCCCCAGCCTCAGGCTCAGAGAGCAGGAAATATTTGGAGGCAGTGTCAGAAACCCTTTGGGACTTGGAAAACAACTGGCAGAGACAGGACTTTTGGAATGAATCAGTCAATCAATAAAAATGTATTAAGCTCCTACTATGAACCAGGTGCTGAGCTGATACAAAAAGAGGCAAAGACAGTTCCTGCCTTCAAGGAGCTTACAATCTAATGGGGAAGACACTATGCAAACAAACATTTATAAAGCAAGGCATATACAAGAGCAATAGGAATTAAGAGGGAAGGCACTAGGATTAAAAGGGGTAGGGTCAGGCTTCCTGGAGAATGTAGAATTTTAGATGGAACTTAAGGGAAGCCAGAGAAGTCAGCAGGCAAATTTGAGGGGAGAGAACATTCCTGGTGTGGGGGATAGCCAGAGAAAATGCCCAAAGCCGAAAGATAGAGTACCAAAGAGCCAGGAAACCTACATCGCTGGATGAAAAGGTACTTGGCAGGGAGTAAGGTGTAAGGGGACTGGAAATGTAGGAGGGGGCCAGGTTTTAAAAGGGCTTTGAACATGAGGCAGCATTTTGTAATTGATCCTGGAGGCAATACAGACCCATTGGAATGTATTGAGTAAGGGGTGACACGGTTGGATTTGTGCTTTAGGAAAATCACTTTACTGACTCAATAGAGACCAGATTGGAGAAGGGAGAGGTATGAAGTAGATAGACCCAGCAGCAAACTATTGTAGTAGTCAAGGTGTGAGGTGAGGGCCTGCACCAGAGTGAGTGGAGGCAGCGTTAGAGAAGAGAAGGGGACATATTTGAGAGATGTCACAAAGGTAAAATCAACAGGCCTTAGTGGCAACTAGGTGGTGCAGTGAATAGAGCAATGGCCCTGGAGTCAGGAGGACCTGAGTTCAAATCCAGTCTCAGACACTTGACACACTTACTAGCTATGTGACCTTGGGCAAGTCATGTAACCCCAATTGCCTTGCCTTCCCCCCTCCAAAAAAAATCAACAGGCCTTGGTAACAGATTGGATATGGCATGGAAGAGTAAGAGATGAGGAGGAGTCTAGCATAATGCCTTGGTTGACAGCCTGAGGGACCGGCAGGATGGTATTGCTTTATACAAGAATAGGGAAGGCAGGAGTGGGGGAAAGTATAGGGGGGAAACAATGAGTTCTGTTTTGGACATATTGCGTTTAAGATGTATATGGACATCCAATTTGAGATTCTGAAAGGCAGTTGCAAATCCAAGCCTGGAGGAAGTCAGAGAGATTGGTATAGGAAAGCTAGATTTGAGAGTTGTCAGCATAGAGATGACAGTTAAATCCATACATGCTGATGAGATCACCAAGCAAAATATTATAGAGGGAGAAGAAAAGAGGACTCAGGACAGAACCTCTGGGGACACCTATGACTAGAGGACATGACATGGAGAGTAAAGGAGACAGACCATCAGATAGGTAGGAAGAGAATGGTATCCTGAAAGAAAGTATCAAGGAGAATGAGGAGTGAGAAAAGGCCATTGGATCTGGCCACTAAGAGATCACTGGTAATTTTGGAGAGAGCAATTACAGTGGAATAATAAGTTTGGAAGTCAGATTATAAGGGGTTAAGAAGAGAAAAAGGAGAAAGTGGAAACACCCATTATAGATGACCTTTTGGGGGAGTTTAGCTACAAAGGGTAGAAGAGAAATAGGATGGTAGTTAACAGGGATCAAAGGAACAATTGAGGGTTTTTAAGGATGGGGAAGACATGGGCATATTTGTAGGCAGTAGGGAATTAACCAATAGACAATCAATGGTTTAAAATAAATGAAAAACTGGGGATGATGGGGGTAGGGGTGGGGTGGGGGCAATCCGTTGGAGGAGATGACGTGGGATCACTTGAACAAAAGAGGAATTAACCTTGGTAAGGAGTAAGACCACCTCATTATGTAAGTCAGGGGTAAAGGAGGAGATAGTGGCAGAAGGCATCTGAGTAATAGGAGATGAGAAAGAGGGGAGTAGAGGGAGCTCATGGCAAATGACCTCAATTTTTTTTAGTAAAATATTAGGCAAGATTCTCAGATGACCTGGCCAGGGGAGGTTTGAAGAGGGATAAAAAGGTTTGGAAGAGCCACTGTGGAGAGTGGGATAGTGAGCTGATATGGTGAGTATAGTAGGATTGCCTGGCATCAGCAAGGGCCCCTTTGAGGTTGTGTACCATAAGTTTGTAGTGGACCCAGTCAGAATGGTTTTGTGCTTTTCTCCATCTTCATTCAGCAGCACATGTGTAAGGAGGAAAGGCAGTGAATGGTGGGAATAACCCAAGGCTGAAGCTTGGCAGGGCATAATCAGTGATATGATAAGTGGGCTCCAGATTTAAGAGAAGAGGACAGTGTAGAATTGAATTGGTTCAGGGGCAGCTAGGTGGCTCAGTAATAGAGCACCAGCCCTGGAGTCAGGAGAACCTGAGTTCAAATTCAGCCTCAGACACTTAACACAAAAACTAGCCGTGTGACCCTGGGCAAATCACTTAACCTCAATTGCCCTCCCAAAAAAGGCCAAAAAAAAAAAAAGAATTGAATTGGTTCACCAAGGAGTCAAGATAGAGAAAAGAAGAGAGATTGGCTGATACAGGGGAGACGGCCTGGGAGAGAATTGAAGGCTCAAGGGAGAGGAGGTCACAGTGTAGATGAATAGTAGGGTTTTGTAAGAGAGAGCAGGAGTGGCAAAAAGCCAATAGATTATGGTTGAATAAGGGGATTTGAGAATTCTTGAACATGGAAGTGTTACCTTTGTAGGTGATAGCAAGATCAAAGGTATGATCATCTTTGTGCATGACTGAGGTGGGTTGGAGGAGTAGCTTATGGGAAGTGAGTAAATCAAAGAACAGCCACTAGGGTGTTTGAGGTAGAGTTTTTATGTATGTTGAAGTCCCTAGTATGAGGACAGTAATTAGGGAAAAGAAAAAAATTTGGAACCGTGTACTGAACTCATTGAGGAAGGAAGAGGAGTGTTATAGGGGGTCTGGTACCAGAAATTATATAGCTTTTTTTCTTTGATATTGAAAGGCAGCATGGTATAGTGAATAGAGAGTTGACCTCAAAGCCAAGAAACCCAGATTCAAGTCCTACCCCTTATACATAACTGGCTGTGTGTGCCTGGACAAGTCTTAAGCTCTCGATGCTCCGGGTCAGGGGTATCTAACATGGGTCAGCAACACTCACTAGTTTAGCCTAACCAGATTAATATGTAATTGGAAAATATGTAACAAAATAAATAAACATACATTAAAATATAGCTAGCATTAAAATTTAAATCTAAGTCAGTGTGCAGCTTGCAGGGATCCATAAGTAGTGTTTAATGGTTCCTGTTTCTATTTGAGTTTGATATCACTGATCTAGATTATAAGTTACAGAGAAGGTGCTGACTTGTGTTGGTAGAATTTTCTCATCCAGGAGTGCCTTATAATTAGTGAAATCACAAGTCCTGTCCTTATCTCTGTCCCAATATCAACAGGGAAATTCCTTTCCAAGTAGCCGTCATATCAGAGACTGATCTCAGAGGCCATTACACATGAGATGTGAATGGCATTTAGTGTTTCAGAACATAACTTTTCAAATAATCTCTTTTCAAAGCTACACTACCCAGTTAAAATGGTGTCATTTTTGGACTTTAGAACTGGTGTTTGTTACAAGCAAATGTAGAAAATAGACGTCCTTTCCTTACCTCCCCAACAACCACAAGGGAAAAAAAGAAGAAAAAAAATACACCAACCCTTCACCTTCCTAAGTAACTTCTATTTGTCTTCCTCGATAAATGATGTCTGTATTGTTGTCTGACATCTGGGGCTGATGTCTGAGCTGGGTGTTTGGCATTAACAGCAGCCAGTCACTTAGAGATCCATGCCCTAAGTGCCCCCTATTAATGGAAAAATGTCCCAAGTTCAGGGTGATCTGCACATACAGAGGACCATCCCAGGGCCCACATAAGTGCCAATGAGGTGGGTTACACACCTTCCTTCTCTTATTCAGGTTAGAGACAGAGTTGAGAATAAGTGAGAAGTAAGGACAAAGAAGAAGCAATTGCAAATATTCTTAACACTACCAAAAAAGTATGTTTAGCAATAAGTGTTAAAGAGGGTAAAAAGCCAGGAATTCCCTCTTATCTGTAGCAGGAGTCATAAGGAGTGTCAACAGCTATACTCCTAGCCATGGTGGCCCAGTGAATGGGGTGATCAGGATTGAATCCACAAAGACCCAGAAAAGGTCTTTAACCAGTCTTTCTCTGACATATAAGGGGAAAGGGAGGGGTGGAGTGGAGAGGAGAGAGGGGCCAAGCACGTCTTAAAAACTAGGGTAAATAAGGAAGAGAAAAAAACATCTGGAAGTAAAGAAAAAGGCAGGTTTCATTGTTGTACCCAGCAGAAAGCCCAGTGACATTGAATGTATTTCCAAAGACCACACATGTTTTCCTACAGCTGTGAGGTTCAGAAGCAGGTTGTATCTGAAGGTCCCCTTGACCATAGAATTGGGTTTCTCACAGTATCCCTGAAAGATATTTCTAGGGAAATGGACTTGTGGCCCATATACAAGTTAAATTTCTGGGCTGAGAAAAAGTAATGTGACTGTCCACAGATAAACCACTTGCCAGAGTCAGAGTGGAGGAGTCTGCTGTGAACTGAATAGTCCCCACAGGAACTTTGACTACATTAAAAGGGGAAGATATATAGCCCCACCTCTGGTGCCAAGTACCATGGGCTGTGTGTTCATTTCATTATCCTACGTGATGGATGACTGGAATACTGCTGGGCATATTGGCAAGTCTGAAGAGGAATAATGGACTGGGGATGTTGATTGAGGCAGGGGCCATGGCAATATTTACAGCTGTTAGGCAGCTCCTGACTTATCCCCTGCTTTGCTCTCACCTTCAAGGAGCAGGCTTGACCTGGGCAGGTATCTTCAGATATGTGAAAGGATGTCATATGGACGAGAATGTTTAAAATGTGTTCTACTTGGCCCTGTGGGAAGAAATAAATAATGGGTGGCAGAGAGAGACAGATTTCAACTTAATATCAAAAATTATGATTAGAGCTGTCCGAAAGTGAAATGAACTGATTTAGGGGATAATGGGTTTCCCACCATTTGAAATCTTCACACAAAGAGTAGGTGCTATAGAGGGGATGGATTCCTTCAGATACCAGTTTGAATGGATATACTCTAAGTAAACTTCTAGCTCTTCGAGTCTTTGAAGCTATGGATCAGTGGGGACAAGGAAGGGAAGTTTGTAGCCACAATCTTTCCAGAAAACCTTTTTTCTTCTTTAGAAAGTATTTTCTACTTCTCTGAATTCCATCATCCTTTTCTACCATCACCATTTATTCAGAGTCAACTTATATGGTTTTTATTCCTTCCCTTATTGACTCATCCCCCAAACAGGGTCAGGTTGAAATTGGACATGGTGGCAAGGCTTTCCCAGGTACCTGAAATATTGACATTGTAGAAATGACAAGTGTGAGGAAGTCAGGAGAAAGATAACCATAGAGGTAAATGATGGGGATTTCTCTGATGACAAATAAGAGACCAAAGCCCCAAGGACTTAGGAATTCAATGGCGAGGTATTGGGGGCACAGAAGCAAAAACAAAAGTCCTAAATACACACACACACACACACACACATACACGTATATAAAATGACATATTCCTGCCTCTTACACTGACGGTGTGACCCTCCCTGGGCAAGTCCCTCCACCTTCAAGGACCCCAGTCGCCTCCCTAATACTATACATTGCAGAGGAAGTATTAGTCTGCTTGGAAGAGAAAGGGCTCCCTAGGTGCTCCCTACACTGATGAAGTTAATGGATCTAGTCAAAAATAAAATAGAAGAATGATACAAAGTAATTTAAAGAGTTAACAACTGGGGCGATAAAAGGCAGACTGTAGGAGATGGGATTTGATCTGTGCTTTTAAGGGATTACAAAGATGAGGAGGGAGATGAATGCCAAGTAGCGGGAAAGGCCTTTGGGAAGCAGATTCATTGGAGGTAAGCCTGGCCAAATCTAGGAGTGCCTGAGAATGAATGAGGTGCCTGAGTGATGGTTCATCTATGGAAGCATGTATATTTTGTCTGATGAGGGCATGGGCTTCCCTCTGTATGAGCATGTTCACTTTCACTGGAATCTGAGCCAAGCCAAGCCTGAGTTCACAAATGGTGAGTATTAACAGAACCCTCGGTGCCTCTCCCCCTGCCCCTCAAACCCTCAGAGCCTGAGACCTTGGAAACCATAGGGTCTGGAGAAGCTACTGCTACTGAATCCTATGGACTTTTCCTAAATAGGAGAAGAAAGGACAAATTATTGTGAGACCTAGTTATGCCCATGATATTGAATGGCACCCACTGGAAGAAGTCTTAAAGAAATGCCCTCTGTGGCCCTCAGCAAACTCCACCTTGTGCACTATATACCCACAGGGTGAGCAAGCAAAGCCTCAGGGATTAAGCCAACAGGCTCAGTGTGAGCCCCCCAGGCACACGGTCCAACCTAAGGCTACTAAACTGTGGAAGAGTAAGGGCTCTGTCCGAAGACTTCTAGATAGAAGAAGTTAAAACTAGTTTTAACCAATGATAACAGTGGGATAAGCTGAGTAAGACAGGAGAACAAATGAGGAGATAAGACTTTTGATCCCAGCTCTATTCCCAAATAGTGAAGCCCCACTGATTTTGAGTCTTGCCCCTGTGAATTAGGGTCATGCCACTCTGACCTCCCTGATGCCTGATAAGAAGGAAGTCATGATGTCTAGCTGTCCAATACCCACTAGAGGGCAAAGGTACCTCTGACAGTTGGTCTCCTGTATTTATCATACAGACCCCACCAGGACTGATTTTCAGGGTTGGGGGGCATCTGGCTTTCACCATCCATTAACCATCAGCCATTATTTTTTTCCTTTCTCCGCCTCTTGATTGGTCTCTCAAGCCAATGGCAGCCCCACCACCAGCCTGGGCACCGGTGCCATTGTGGGTATCCTCATTGTTATCTTTGTCCTCCTCTTGGTGGCTGTGGACATCACCTGCTACTTCCTGAACAAGTGTGGCTTGCTCATGTGCATTGCTGTCAACCTGTGTGGCAAAGCTGGCCCAGGAGCCAAAGGAAAAGACATGGAGGAAGGCAAAGCTGCGTTCTCGTGAGTAGCCACACCCACCCTGGCAGAGGGCTATGGCTTAACAAGGGCTTTCTTTCTTTTGAGAACAGGTCATTGTACCCTCTCCTGGGCTCAGCTTTTCCTCTGTGGAAATGGGGTGAATAAGGCCTGTTCTAGACCCATCTTGGAACGTTGAAATGGAAATGACCTTCCCCATTTATCAGATGAGGAAACTGAGCCCCAGAGAAGTTACATGATCGCCTAAAGTCTTATAGCTAGTACAAAGACTACCCTAATTCTGAGGAAGAGGCATAAGGAAAAAAGTTTGTAGAGAAACCAAGAGGAAAGAGGTCATGGCCTTTGCCAGTCATGGCTATTTAGCCCATATCTCTAAGGTCTGGAGAGACTGAATCTCTTTTCAAGCAGCAGAAACTCCACGCTGCCTCTCCACCTAGAAAGTTAGAAAGAGGAATTGGACCAGGCTGAGGGCAAAGAAAGAGGGAAATTGGGATCCCATTAGCCCATTCTCAGAATGTCTTTACCTAATTCAGCTAGCTAAGAGAGAAACTCAGTTCTCTCTAGCTTTAAACTAGTTTCTGGATCAAAATCCTCTCCCCCCTGCCTAGTGCTGGGTGTCTTGGGATCTAACAGGCAATTTCTCTCTACAGGAAGGATGAGTCCAAGGAGCCCATAGTAGAGGTGCGGACAGAAGAGGAGCGGACCCCAAACCACGATGGAGGGAAACACACAGAGCCAAATGAGACAACACCACTGACAGAACCAGAGTATGTGGGCAGGGGACCTGGGGAGCATGGGTGGGGCCTGGGGTTCCAGTACAGGACCACAGATTTTCCTGATTTCCTGCTCTTCACCCGTCCCCAGCAACATCTTCTAGGCACACTAGAAACAGCAATTCTCACTAGGCTGGAAGTTAAACACTTTTAACTACAAGGGCCATTTGATTGAGAAAGCACCTACCCAGAGTCAACTGTGACCCCTGATTCTCCTTAGCAACCTGACCTCTCAGGAAAGTGGGAGAAAGTTAACTTTGAAGATCAACAGTGGGTTGCTCTGGATGGGTAGGGAGAGCTGGTTTGCAGCAGCTGCCCAACAAGGAAGCAGAGGCATCCCTCCAATGTTACACCAATCAATCAAACGTTCATTGGGCACCTGCTGGATTGAGTGCATTGTGCTAGACCCTGGAGATACAAACCAAAAGTGAAATAATCCCTACCTACATTCTATTGGTGGAGACAACATGCAAATAAACAAGTATATGTTAAATGAATACAAGGTAATTTGGTATGGGAAGGCCTTTCTGTCCAAGGTAGTTGAATCGTGGAGGAAATCTCGCCTGCTTCTCTGGACTGAGGCAGTTGGAGACCCCATTACAGCCAGGAATGAATACTCAAGATGTTAGTACATGTGGCTGCTGGTGGGTGTCTGGGATACTGAGAGGCTAAATGGAATTTGGTTTCAGGGGTTGTAATACTGTCAGTGCCATGGGCCATTTAGGGATTTTCCTGGTTTACTTGGATTCCAACATCTGACTGCATCTGATTTTTTATTTCCAATCAATAAGTAGAGGTATCTGATGTGCTGCTGTGCTCCCTCCTCCCTGTCTTCCCCTCCCCTCTGTTCCCAATCAGACCCCTACTCACTGTGGTAAACCTAGCTCTCAGGGCTTCCCCATCCTTGGCTAGTAGCTTGAGGGGCATTCCTAGGGCTAAGCAGATCAAGAAAAGCCCAACGACCCCATGAGATGAACCCCAATGCAGAAAGGAACCAGAGCCAGCCTAGCCTAAGCAAGTGGGAGCCTGGCAGGATTAGGTGGAAGGAAGAGGAAAGGAGCTATGACTGCTGCTCCTCGGAAGGGGGGCGCAGGCCCCGTTTGCTCCTGCCGCCTGTCGTCTCTTTCTGTTTTCTCCCGCCCTGCTGGGGGTGTGCCTCCTCTCTCCTCGTTTCCATGTGTGCCTGTGTATGACAGCATGCCCTACCCCTCGTGTCCCTCTCTCCTCGGCTTTGGCTCTGCTCTGCTGCTCTCCGTCACGTCTCTCGGCTTCATTGTCTGTTCTCTTCTACTTCCTGTCCTCCCCACAGGCTGCCAGCTGACACCACAGCCACTGTCGAGGACATGCTGCCTTCTGTCACCACCATCACCACTAACTCTGACACTATCACCGAAACTTTTGCCACTGCTCAGAACAGCCCCACCAGTGAGACCACAACCCTGACTTCTAGCATTGCCCCTCCAGCCACTGCCATTCCGGATTCCAATTCAGTGCCAGCTGGCCAGGCCACTCCCTCTAAAGTCCCAGGAGTGGCTGCCCCCTCCCCACCACCTGCATCAGCCCCCAAAGTTGCCCCCCTTGTTGACCTGAGCGATACCCCAACCCCAACTCCTGCAGCTAGCAATTTGTCTTCTAATGTTCTGGCCACCCAGGGGGCTGTCCTCAGCCCCAGCGCCCCCACCAACGTGGCAGAGGCCTCCAAGACTCCTCCTGGGAATAAGGCAGTCCCAGCTCCAACCCCTACCAATTCTACTAGTCCCCTGGCTGCTGTTTCAGAGCCCCCCGAGGCCAAACAGGAGCCAGCCACCACCAAAGGCCCAGACCCGGAGCCCACTCCGCCCAGCACCGTGAAGAGCCCGACAGAGGCAGCCACGACCCTCACTAGCCCGAAGAGTGAAGCTGCCTCCGTCAACACTGCAAAACCCTCCCAGGGCGAGGACTTTAAAATGGACGAAGGGACCTTCAAGACCCCAGAGATTGACCTTGCAAAGGATGTCTTTGCAGCCCTGGGCTCTGCTGCTCCCGCCCCTGCAGCGAGTGGGCAGGCTCCCGAGCTTGCTTCTTCCCCTGCAGACAACTCTGTGTCGCCTGCACCAACAAAGACCGAGTATGGCCTCTCTTAATCTGCTGTCGATTATATCCTGTGGTGTTGTGCGTTGGTGCTGTACTGTGTCCTCCTTGTTAGATGTGCCTTCCCACTAACCTTGGTGTTTTCTCAGTTCATTCTGGGAGGAAGGGAGAAGGAAACAGTTAGCTAGCTCATAGAGGACTGATTGAGGCAAAGGGTGGGGAGAAAAGAGATGGGGAGGCCCCTGAGAGCAGCCCCTTGATCACTAATTAGGCGACATTAATTATGTTTTATCTTTAAATTTTTGGAAGCAGCTTCTCTGTTTTCTGGATGGGGAAGCAATATCTTCCTGGCAAGAAGGTTCCAAATTCTTTTCTGCTCTCTGGGGAAGCAGAACAAGGTCACCCAGGACCCTAGCAGGCAAGGAAAGATTAGCATCTCCTGGGGACCCAACCAGAAGTCACACCTATAAAAGGAAAAAGGCCAAGAAAGATTCCGATACCTCCATTTTCCTCCCCAGGAGCCTAATATCATCACTGTCAGACCAAGCTCTTCCTCTCATCCCTGATTCTTTGGGAGTAGAACAGTAAGACCACTTAAGGCTGCCAAGAGCTGGGCAGCCATGGTGCTTTTGTGCACCAGGGAGAGCTTTTTTCGCCACATGGAGCTTAAGTGCTGGATAGGTGGTCAAGCTTAGGCCATGGTGGAATCATGCCCCAGGAGTGCACTTAGGCCTCTCCCCTCAGCTCCTTGTGCCTCTGAGATCTCCTGAGGCCTACAAACTGCCTGCTTCTAGTATCTCCTTTGCCCTAGAGATGGGGAGCATGGGAACATTCAGTCCCCCCACCTTAGCCCTTGGAGAGGTCCCTGTGGTGAGTAGCTAGTGTTGTGAACACAGGCTACAACCCAATTTGTATGAGCTCAGCATCTGTGTGTACAGGATCCAAATGGCCCTATGCACTCATGCTAAACCAGGGCAACTTGAGGACCTTTGATGGGGCCCTCCCAGGGACACACAGCAGCACCACAGGTGCCAAGTGGCCCAGGAAAGCCCCCAAACAGAGTCCTTACCCAGAGACACAAGGGTGTTTTCCCAAGGGTGGGAAGGTCATCACAGCATTATTAACTGTGCATTTCCTAGCAAACATAGTGTCATCGAGTAAGTCTGCGGGAGTCTTCATGTTGAGTACCCAGCCCTTCCTTCCTAGGAATTATTGCACCATCACCAGCCCTAAGGCTTGGGGTTGACAACTGTTTGGGACCAGATAAAGAGTCTCAGAAATGGGCTGCCTTTTTCACCTATCTCTTCTGATGAAAGAACCCTTGGCATTAAGCTTAGGACCTCAAACTGGAACTTCCTAGGGAGCCCTGGCTGCCTGCTAATGGGGACAAGAACTGCCCAAGCATCCACTGACCAGCTCTGTTTTCTTGACTTTCTGCAGGAAAGCCCCGGTAGAAGGAAAGTCTGCGCCCCAGGAGACAGAAACCCAGCCAGCTCCAGCAGAAGTCAAGACGGTCCCCAACGAAGCCACACAAACAAATGGAAACGAAAGCAAAGCGTGATCAGTGACGGGAAATCAAAAAGCAAACATCAAATTAAAAAGTGACAGAACCACTTCCCCGGAACATTTCTAGCATCACACGCAAACGCATACACACGCACACACACACTCACACACACACACACTCACACATACACTCACACACATCTCATTCCTCTAGTGTCTTTTGCCTTTAAAAAAAATCAAAAAATCAGACAAATAAGTAAACAAATTGGGATCTCTTTTTTTTTGTAGGTTTGTTAAAAGGATCCCTTTGTTGTGCACTCACTTGTAAGGAAATTTAAAAGAAAAAAAAAAGGTTGAGCCCACAGCCAAACTAGGACACTGTTCCCTGAAATCATTAACAAAAACAATCCACCAGACAACAAAAACCCCACCGAGTTAAGAGTCTAGGAAGCTCAGAACAAATCTAGGTTTAGGAAGACGATACTTTGCTTTCTCGGATTTAGCACCCGAGCAGCTTCAGAGAAGTACTTTCTTCAGGCACGATGACTAACCGAATGAACAAAGTCCACAATTTATTTTTATACTTTTCAGTCGAGTTTGAACTATGTAAAGCCTCATAAATAAGTTATAATTTCTGTTCACTTTGTATCTGTTCAGTATGCAAAGTGTGTCACCCTTTCTAGCTGAATTCAGTTCCCGAGTAGACTCGTTTTGTAGGAAGAATGCCAAATTGCAGCTTCTGGGGGTAGATTTCAATTTGCAGTATTCAGACTTTTCTTTTCTTTCTTTTTTTTTTTGCCAACTTTATTTTCCAGTGTTTACAAATCAAGAAATGTTTGACTTTGGTTTGCGTTTTAATGTCCACATAAAATAGCTACCTTCTTTCTTTTTTTTTTTTTTAACATATTGGATACAGTCTAGAGGTAGTAAGTTCTTTGCACACTTGCTTGACACAGGGAGACTTTTCAAAATCTGAATGTGACAGTAGCTGTTCCCCACTCTTTTGTTTTCTTCCTCTACCTTTGGCTAATCTGGGTAAAAACCAGATTTTCTCTGGCTCTTTGCTTTTGGTTTTGGGGGGGGGGCCAAGCTGCTTGCTGATTACCCACTAGCCACATCCAAGAGGCAGAGTCTGCTTTTCCAGGCATTCTGATCCTTTTTTTGGATGACTCTCCCTAGGTTTTGCTAAGTGAGGCGGAGATTGTACAGTTGGGGCTGGTCTTGGCAAACACATTTTAACCCCAACCATCCCCCCTTTTTCTTTTTTTTAGAAAACCAAATGAAAAGGTATATGCAAACAATTACTTTTTAGCCCATAAATCTAGATTTGAGCGGAAGAGCATGTGTGCTTCAGGGAATTGGTGTCTTTTTTTGGAAATCTGTCGAAGTAAAGCAACATCGGCCTTCTGTTCACTTGGACAGCACCTGTGAGATCTGCTGTCCTGATTCATTAATACAACTCTCCTGGATTAGGAACTGAGTTGGGGAGGGGGGGATATAAAGAAACTTTAAAAGGGGGTGGGAGGGGAGAAGGGTAAGACCAGCCCTTTGTATAGAAATTTTTCTTTTTTTTTTTTCCTCATTCTACTTTAGAACTGCAAGCTTGTGCACTGTGGATGCGTGAATATTTTAGTGTGAAACGTGTTTTTGTCATAGTATTGAAATAAAACTTCAACATAGTTTGGTTGTGGAAGGTGTAGAAGATAGTTCAGAAAATTATTCAGGAAATAAAATAATTCTTAAAAGGAACAGAAGCCTTTAAACAAAGAAAATTAAATAATAATGATGATGGTGATTATAAGTAAACAAAAACCAATACTCCGGCATGCATTCCTTTCCTAAGGTATGATAAGGGAAGAGGTTAGGGTGGTGAGACTGTCATCTGAGCCCGTTCCATTAAAGCCACACTCTCTAGTGTACTTCCAATTCTGTAGTCTAAACAGTGGCAATGCTAGATTATGATTTCAAACTGTGAAAAGCAATGGTCTTGTCATTTGCTAAATGTGGGGTGCTCTTAATTTTTTTTTCAGTTGGGTTGTGGGATTTTCTAGTTTTGTTTTCTTTCGTTTTGTTTTGTTGCATTTTTTCAGCTCCTGGGGATGGAAATGGAGGCCCCCTATACACAACCCTGGCCTGTTCCTGTCACTAGGGCTTGCATAAGTGTACGTTTTAAATGCATTGGCCTTCAGAAAATAAGCATAGTAATAGTAGAAGAGGCATAAGATGTCCAGCAGATTGAGAGAGTTGGGGCTTGTGAGTCAAAAAGGAAAGACCCAGAATTGCCCTGAGATCATAGAGGAATATGTTAGGCCACCAGAATTGGCCAGGGGAACCAATTCCCTTGTCAGATGATGCTGATGGCTTTGGCCCACTTGGCCAACACCATTCTATACCTCAAAGGGCGATTACTAATTAAAGTGAGTAAGTGGAAGTCACATGCTGATGGCTAGAAACAGGCAGAGGCATATTTAGCACTCAGCTAGCCTGCAGAATCACCTCTGATATGGGAGAACTGAGGTACCCGGAGCTGGATCTACCTACCACCAGTCCCATTAATTACAGCAGTCATGATCTGCTTCTCCCCTTACACATAGGTATGTCTCACCTCTCAAAGTTTCTTTTGTTGTTGTTATTTTTTTTGTTCCTTTTTTTAATACTTCTAGCGTCAGAGGGAATTACTTTCCTTCCATGGTATCCATCTTTTTTTTTTTTTCCACAGAACAATTTAGTCTTAATTTTCTTAATCCTTTGAAGGAGGGACCAACTTTATCCATTTTTCAATGTGTGTTTATACATGTGTATGTGTATGCATATGTATTTGCATAAACACTCATCAGTGGTCAAATTCTACCAGTGGAGCAATCACTCAACACCCCAGGCCACACAAATCCAGAAAGGACCATGGTGTATTGGAGTGCAGCTTGCAAAGTGGAACTATATTTTCACACTTTTCTATGGAGCCTTCCAAATCCCAGGTTTTCGCTCTAGGCTGTTTGGATAGTGGTTTTCAGAACTCCATTAACATCCCTACCCAGCATTCCCTACTTTGGGGGCCTTCTCTCTTGTTATAAAACTTTTTACCAAGTGAAACATTGACACCACCTTTATTTCCATTCTCACTGGTGTAAATACTGAGTACTAACTGAGAATTTTGACTTTGCATTCTGTCAGAATACTTGTGTTCAATAAAAATTAAAAAAAAAGTCTTTGCAGTCAAATCCTGATTTTTTTTTTCTCTCCCATGTATGAAATGAAGAAACGGCTCAGGTGTTTATTAAGGGGCTTAGCGAGACTCAATGTCTTTCTTGTAGGTCCTTTTTGTACAAGTTAGACACATTTTTCTCTGGATAATAGTTTAGAATTCTCCTATTCCTTGATAGTACTAACTTCACATCCACAAAGGGGAGCAGAAAGTCATTACTGCTAATTAGAATAATGATCTGCACTTGAAGTGAATTTTAATTTAATTTAAATTTTTTTTTTTCATTTTAACAGTGAATTGGATGAAAGAGCCTCTCTCCCTGTCAGCTAGCTCTCAACCCCAAAACGTATCCCCATTTACCCAACTGGACTTAGTGAGAAGGAAAATAAATTGTTTTAACTTGAAATTTTGTGTGAGTGGGATCTGAAATATGGCTCTCTTTGGCAGAATCGGGTGAGCTAATTCTCTCTGTTATGAAAGGTGAAGATTACTGGAGAAGCCAGCAAATCTTCCTAGACATATACTTCAGTTGTCCCTGGGATATGTTCTGACACCCTCCCACTGAATGTATGGACTGATAAGAGGGTACCTACATCAGCAAAGATTGTTGTACTATAAATGCCCAACCTTTCTGGGGGTGGGGACATTTCTTCCCTGAGACAGCAAAACTTCATTCAGCTACCAGGGTCTTTGTGTTTCAAAGTCCTCTCATGGTTCTCCTCCATATGTAAAGGCAGGTACCCAGGTGACAGTTCCAGAGAAACAGAAGAAAAGTCTGTCTCAAGCACTGTCTCTAGGGTTTCTGTTTCTGTGAGTAAGATGCACTCCTTTGCTGGCAGACAGAACAAAGCTTCTCTCTGTGACAGGATTTGTTTATGTTTGGATAGAATTTCCTGGGCTCTTCCACTCTGGGTCACCCTCCCTCTAACCCTCAACCAGACTACCCAAGGAGTGATTGCACCCCTATAGCTGTGTACCTGCCCTAATGCCCTGTTAAATTGATGCTTAAAGAGATCTGACTTGGTCACAACTGCAGATTTAGCCATGTTCTTTGAATCTCAACCATGTGCCTGTTGCCACTCAGGGTAGGATGACCCAGGAATGCCCAGGGTATAGAGACATCAGTTTTCCAGGATAACTTATAAATTGAGAGACAAGTCTAGTATATATGGACAGATAACTTAGAGACCAGGGTCTAGTCTGCTTCTGACACACAATAAATGGATTATCCTGGCCAGCCACCTAACCTCTCAGTGCCCCTGGGAATCTTTTTAAGTGGCAGAATCGGTGATATGAATTGAAAGGAGGTGTTCCCCACACTAAAGAAATCACAGGTTGGGGGAGGCCTATGAAGACAAGGCCTACATTCACCCCGCTGACCTTGGGTATTCAGAGAGAAGGACTTTAATCAGTTTCATCTGTGGCCACACCAATAGTTAGTTATGAAGGAAAATATCAGCTGCAAAGATCTTGACTTTTGTGTTATAATTTAAAGGGCACACTCTAAAAACATTCCTCTATAAGCCTATCAAAGAGCCAGGAATTCCACCCTTAGAAAAACCTCTCTCTGGGTCTTTGGGAAGGCTTCAAGTCACTAAGAATTCCCTTGTAAAATGAAAATATCCCTGGAGAGGCATTTTGTAAGTATATAACTCAGTCTATAAACACTCATCAGCATTTACTATCTGATTATACCTTTCCAGGAACAGAGAAGGTATGAAAGTAGTAGCAGAACAGGACCCAGGAGACAAGCACAAGATCCAAAGACATTCTCTTTACACACTCTACATTCCAACCCAAGTCTCTGTGCCCCAGAGCTTGAACTGGGAACCCTCTGCCTGGAGGCCTTCAGGCAGCGGCTGGGTCTGTTGGGTATATTGTACAGCATATTCCTGTTCAGATGCAGGTTGGAGTAGATAACCTCAGAAATTCTGTGAATCAATAGTCTCCTGCCTTCAGTCTATGCATTATGCCCTTTCCTCATCTCTGCCTTTGAGATTTCTTATATTTCATCAAGGTTCAGCTCAGGGCCCACGTTCTCCATGAAGCCTTCCCTGATTCTTGCTCCCCTTCCAGATTTATTAGTACTCTCCTTCAAATATTCCTAGAGCACTTTGACCTGGCACATAGGTAGGATTTAATAAATGCTTCTTCCCTAGAAGGCTGGTTGGTTGGATCTCTCCTTCGGCCCCTTCGCTCCCCCCTTTCCTTACCCCTCTCAATGTAAGTTTCTTAAAGACAGGAATGCCATTTTTGTCTTTGTGGCCTCAAGACCTATCTCAGTAACAGCAACAGATATTTAATAAATATGTCATGAATTGAATTGGAGACAGGAACCTAAGGGAATGATGACAAGGGACCAGGAAGGGACAGAGACTATGGAAAAAGACACAAGAAGGATCCAAAGACAAACCTATTTCAAACTTTTACCTAGAGTTCCTGTACAGGAATATCAAGAAACAGTCTGAGACAGGCAAGGGAAACTGGACCAGTCGAGGCCAAGAGGAAAGTTTGTTTAATGCTGACGCTTCATGTGGTCAAGCATTAGAAGCAGTCTGGCCAGAGCCTAAACGCAAAGCCCAGGGTCCAAGTAACAGTGAAAGAAGCAGCTAACAGATGTGCCTCCTGCATGAGGCACCAGAAACTCCAGCTAAAGAGAGAGAACAGGACAAGTCTGGAGCATAGGACAAAGGGAGCACAGAAAGCCAAGCAGCTTAGGGAGAAGGTGGTACTTGAGGTACCAGTGGGGAGCAGTTTGAAATTCACTTGGCATGTTTATCACACTCTGTGCCTACTCAAAGAACAACTTTGGCATCTAGTACATCAGAGTTTGTTTTGTTAACTAAATAAGAGAGTCTAAATTTTCTTGGAACCTAGAAGACAGTGAGTGAAGTTGAAGGTGAGTCATTTTTTTGTTTTGTTTTTTGGAGGTAATTGGGGTTAAGTGACTTGCTCAGGGTCACACCGTAAAGTAAGTGGCTGAGGCTGAATTTGAACTCAGGTCCTCCTGACTCCAGAGTGGGTACTCTATCCCCTGCTCCACATAGCTGCTCCCAAAGTCCGGCATTATTGCTGCTGCTGCTGTCAGAGAAATAGGAGCACATATGCAGATCCCTCAAAAAATAGGTATTTTCTCCTCAAGGGCAACAACCATATCTTTATCTCCCTATAACCTAGAATAGTGATCGCTCTGCCGAGTTGCTGATTAACTGGCTCTTCTAGGGAGCTCATTTGCAGAAGCTGTGCCCATGTGTTCAGCTGGACCTGGGCCAGCCTGACCCAGTCATTCATTAGGGGCATCTCACCTTTTCCTCCCTGTTTGTTACCCTAGCCACCAGCTGGTCCAGTCATCAGCAGCCCTCTCCGTCTTTCACCCTGCTCAAGCAGCACCCCATGTTCCAGACTTATTCCACAGACATTTAGCTGCCTTGTGTCTTGCGCTCCCTTTCTAAGATGACAACTAGCTAATCTGAAAACCTGAGACATTTCCATATGTTACTTCAATATGTAATTCCTCCCCCAGAACACATCTGCATTTTTTATTTATTTTATTTTTAAGTTATGGAATAAAACAAGCATTTTCATTTGCATAATATAATTTAAAAAGATAATTGCACATGAAAATACAAATCTATCGTGTACAACTTGTTATTCCTTTTAAATATAAACACATCTACATTTTAAAAGAGGTCTTTCGGACCCAAAGAAATTACCAATGGTCATTATTTCTACTAGTGACAGCAGACTAGCTGGAAAGATTGTGTATCTAGGAAGAGGGGAAGGAGAGAGACTTCAATCTCCCTCAAATCAAGCCATATCATGTAGAAAGTTGTCTTTTCCCCACACATATACACATATTCACAAGTTCATCTTAGTTCTTCTAACAAACTGTCTGACTTGCATTTGTTCTCTGGACTCTTAGTTATTACCAGGGCTGAATTAGTAAAGAAGAAATTTTTATCTCAGGAACTGGACTTCTGCTCTCTTCTTTTGCAGGCATTCCTTATGTTGGAGGCTCTGAGCACCAGAGAAATCACAATGTCTAGCCTTTAAGGAGAACGGGAAATAGGACAAAGCCCTCAAACTGGGTTGGGGAGGAAGGAAAAGGGGAGAAACAATCATTATCTGCATTTCTGTATCCTAAGGGAGACACAATCAGAATTCCATGTAGGGAAGTATCATCAAGGCAAACCATGGGGAAACAAAAAGCCATAAGCTCTCAATGTCTTCCCATTAACTATTAGACATTAGTCCATTATATGAGGGTATATATTCCATAGGTTATGACCCCAGTGAAGAAACTCAGGGCATGTGTCCCTGACTTTCAAAGTTGATCTAATAGTGACCTCTGACTTCAGATGAACAGAATAAACCAAACCTCTTTCCCAGTACCCAGTTATTCTTATAACCTTCTTCCTGTTTTCTTTTTTCCTGATTGTGATAACTTAATATCTATACAACCTGCTTCATAACTATTTAAATTCAAATAAATTAATTTCCATGCATAAAAAGGGGAACGCTGGGCACTGTTCCTGCCGGAGACATGACTGACTCCCACTCCCAAGCTACGTAGCCATGCCCCACTGGCGAGAGGTCCTGAAGGTCAAGAGTGAGCAGGACAAAGAGATGGAAACAGCATGGGTCAGGACGGATTGTGGCTCACATACCAGTTTGTGTGAATTCATGAAGATGGGAGACAGTACGTGGAGTCCATGCAGCAGCATGAATTGGGATGTAAAGTCCATGAAGGTGAACAACCTGAAACAAGGTCAGAGGAGCCTCCCAGGCTACTTGGTGAGGAGCCAGCCTGAAAGAAGAGCAGCTGTGAGCAGGTGAGATTCCCAGTGACCTCAGGGGGAACAGAGCCAGGAGCAGAAGTCTTTGTGAATGAGACCTGAAGAGGCCAGAGGAATTTCACCTGCCAAAAAGAGAGGTGAAGGGGAGGACTGAGAGCCAAGAGCTGTAACAGGCTTCCCATGGATCCTAGCCTCTCTTCCTCCAAGCCCACTCAATGAGGCAATTAAAGAGATAATTAGACTTTCCCCGCCATCTGTAGTAACTATCCAGCTCAGCTTTGCTTGGCAAACCAGGTTCCTCCTTGTCCCTTAATGTTGCCCTCCAGGACTGACTGGAGAGAAAGTTTAAGGAAGGATAACTGTTTACAGAATGTGGCTTGGAGTTGTCTCCAGTGAAAGCCTCTTAAGAGTTCCTACTTCTGCTCAGTTAAGAGCAGAAAGACTTTGAACTTACTCTAAAATGCCAACTGCACTTGCCCATTACTTATAGGCCTCCCACTGATGCTATGATATCTCATCACCACAGTTGAACAAGCCAGCAGTCCATCCACAGAAAGAGCCTGTATTGGTCCCACAAAAAAAAAAGCCTTCATTTGTGTCTTACTTTTCAGTTCCTTTACATTGCTAACTTCCTGGTAAAAATGAAAAGAAACTGCTGTGTTATGATGAGTCAGCCCAGGCTAGAAAGTCTGCTAGTTGCATTCTTCCTCAATTCACACAGATTTGTTTTCAACATTAGTTGATACCTGAATCAGTGAGTAAGATATGGAGAGCAGGGAGTTGGGAGAGATTGAAGAGGTTACCCATAAAGAAGGTTAGGGTTGCTCTGGAGACCCCAAAATACCAACATGCCGGGTCCTGCCAAATGAATTCAACTCAAGTCTTCTCAGTCAAAGAAAAGTAAAGTTTATTAAAAGTGCACTTGTATCAGACACAGAGTAAGTCTGTGCTAGGTCATTCTATGGTGCTCTCATACCACATGGTGTGAGGTGGGGTCTTACATACAGAAGGCTGTGGGAGGAATCTAGGGGTGGTCTAGGGAAAGTGTTTGGGGAGGGTCTTCAGGAGGAGTCAGATGAGGTCAATGAGTGATTAAGGGTGGGAAGTTGCTGGACCTAGAGCTGACAGACCATGGTGGGCTAGGCCAGTTCAAGGGTGGATTGATATTTTGATAGGCTCAAGGGTGGGAAGTAGATGGACAATGGAAGGCTAGGCCAGCAACAGGGGTTTGGGCCCAGCCACAATGTAAGGCTTATGTCCTAATGCAAATGCCTCATCAAATGGGACAATTTAATCAGAGTTTAAGGTGGGTTTCCAGAGCCTGTACCTCAAAGATTTAAGGAGAGCTCAAGGGGGTTCCCAGAGCCTGCACCTCATCAGAGATGAGAATCACTCTCTTGAAACTGCCTCCAACATTCATTAAGCTGCATAGCATTGCCCATCCTACCTCCACCATGTCTCAGCCTCTTCTCTCAATTCACACAGATGCTGTCTTACTTCATCTCTTACCAGGGTTGTTGAACAGCCACCTAACTGACCTCCCTACTACTGGTCTCTCTCCTCTTCAATCCATCCTCCATGTACATAACTGCCAAAGTAATATTCCTAAATTCCAGGTCTGACCTCATCAACTCCTGTGCTCAAGAAACTTCTATTGGACCCTTTGGTCTCTGTGATAAAAATGGAAAATCCTCTGTTTTGCATTGAAAGCTCTTCATAATCTGACTCCAACCTCATTTTCCAGACTGATTTCCCATCAAGCACTCTGCATTCAGATCAAATCTTCAAGCTTCTTTGTTGTTCCCCAAACTTACCATTCCATTTGCCACCTCCTTGACTTTGCAAAGGCTGTCCATTGTAGCTAGAATTGGATTAGATTGTGAGCTCCCCGAGAGCAGAAACTATCTTTTGCCTTTATTTATATATTTATTCCTTAGTGTTTGCATTCACGGGCACTCCAAAATATTAGGGTGCACCAAAATGATGAGGAATAGAAACATAGGTCACAGGGTCTTCCCTGAAAAGAATTTGCTCAGACCATCTCTAAGTTAAAGAAGGCATTTACCGGGATGACTCACCCAGTGGGCTCTGCTCCACATGGGAGAAACAGAGCAATTAGCCAGGTTAGGTGTCTGGTATATATACAGTTTGATGGGATGGGGGAAGGGAAAGCAGGAGAAAGAGAGGAGGAGCAAGGAGGGTTCTGGAATGCCTGGAATATCAGGTAATTCAGAGATGTCTTTGTCATACAGATAAGCAAGGGAAACAGGAAAGGGAGAAAGGGGCTCACTGCTCTAGAATGTCAAGTAGCTGAGGCGGGGCGGGGGGGGGTGCTTTGTAAAAGTCCACAGTGGGGGCATCAATGCATAGTCTATGACTGGTCACATCCTGCATCTCATCTCACATCTCACATCCTGCATCCTGCATCCTGCATCCTGCCTGCCCCATCTGCCTTGAACACCCTATCTACCTCATCACTGTGAGGGACATACAGTAAGTAGTTTAAAAATGTTTATTGACTGACTGGAAAGGATTCATTTGCGCCTCTTAGAGTCCCTAGCTTCCATCAAAGCTCAATTCAAGTGCCGCCTCCTACATGAAGCCTTTCCTGACATACTCCTCCCCACTCTTGTTTTCGCTAATGCACCACCCCAATGAAATTACTTTGTATTTTTACATACTATTTCCCCTCATAAAAATATAAGCTCCTTAAGGTCAGGAATTCATTTTATGAATTATATGAGGGAAGTAGGTTCACAAGGGGTAGGAAACATTGGAAAAAGAAATTCTGATGATATAATCATAAATTATTGTGATGAGGTAAAAAATAACGGAGTCTATAGAAAATGATATTGCTAAGAAAGTGACATGGTCAGGCTTGTATTTTTGAAAGATCATTTTGGAACTTGTGAAGAAGACAAAAGGGTGAAGAGAAAGCTGGAACCCAGTAATCTCATTATTGGAATACGCCATATGAAAGGTGATGAGGGACAGAACCTGGTTGGTGGGCAAGGGCAGCAGAAAGTAATACGTTGTGCAGGCAAAATAGACAAGTACTGGTAACTAATTGGGTGTGTGGGGGTGGGACAGGAAGGTGAATAACTTAAAGAAGCTGAGACTAATGAAAAATCCAAAAGACATAGTTTCTGAGTAATTAAAAATCAATTTATTCATTATAACTAGCAAATAATCAATAAGGTCAGTGATTTCTCTTGACAACCAAAGACCCCTCCTGGAGAATACTGAATGCTTAAATAGATTTGGGAAAGGGGGTGTTCCTAAGGGTGAAAATCCACTCTGGTTGGTTAACAATTAATAGAGAAAATAATATAATAGGGGGACACTTTGATCACATCAGTAGTACTCTTAAATCATTCTGCCTCCAGCAATCTATACAAGGGAAGCCACCTTCATCTAGTCAATGAACAATGAATGATGGTGGGGTGAGAATTACACTTAGATAAGATGGTCTGGGTGGGGTGAATTCTTTGGGCAGGGTCAGAAATGTCCTTGAGAGACTGGCTTTGAATGAGGGGAAGTAAGTCCTGTATATAAAATTGGTTATTAATATTATAAGAAAAATAATTATTTTTCAAATCCTATATTCTACAGGGTAGAATTCTAAGCAATATTTTTATGAATGGTTTAAATGAAAGCATGCTCATTGGATTTGCAGACAAAATTAAGTTAACATTAGATGGCAGGATCTTAACAGGTCTACATCTAACAAAATAACACAAAACAGGTATATATGTAATATCTGAAACCTGGGTTGAAAAAAAAAAAACAATTACCCAAGTAAAGGATAAAAGATATATGCCTAAATAGTTCGTTTTTCAAAGATTTGGGATTTTAGTAACCCACAAGCTTAATAATGTGACATAGCAGTTGAAAACTGAATGAAGTCTTAATGAAAATGTATAGCCCAGAATTAGAAAGATCCCAAGGAATTCTGGTCTGATCAGACCATATCTGGGGTATTGTATTCTTGGTTTCGAACTTTAGGGAATATATTGACACATTGGAATGTAACCAGTGGAAGAAGGCAAGCTACATGGTGAAGGAACTGGGGTTATCTTTAGATATAGTGATTTTCCCAAGACTGGGAGGTCTTCAAGTGGAGTCTAGATGAATACATATTAGAAATGAAATAAAGGAACTCCTTTTCAGATGTGGGACAGCTAGGTTAGGTGGTGCAATGGATAGAGCACCAGGTGTGGCTCCAAGAAGACCTGAGTTCAAATCCAGCCCCAGACACTTACTAGCTGTGTGACCCTGGGCAAGTCACTTAATCCTGTTTGCCCCAATTCTTCATCTATAAAATGAGTTAGAGAAGGAAATGACAAACCACTCCAGTATCTTTGCCAAGAAAATGCCTAATGGGATTACAAAGAGTCAGACAACTGAACTATGGCAACAATTTCTGATGTAGATCTAATTCCATGATCTCTTAAATCTTCCACATCTGACATTCATCTATTCTGGGACTGCTCAGCCAGTCATTTGAGTCCTGTGGGGTCACATCCAGAACTAAAATTATTCTAAGGCCCCAAAAGCTCCACCTTCATTTCCATTTCCATTGCCCATCTCCATGCAAAAAAAAAAAAATATTACACACAATAGCTTATGAAAAGTGGGCTTTTTGACATTTAAAAAAATATGCATTTTTTTTTTTAGTGCTGTTGACCCTGAACCATTGTTGTGCCCCAAATCCTTAGCCCAGTCCTGGAATTCTAGTCCTTTATTCTCTTTATTCCAAGCCTTGATCTCTGGGGCCAAAGGCAAACAGTAAGAATTTAGAGTGGGGGGTGGGGAAGGGCAGTGAGGGAAGGTGCTGGCCCTTCCTTTAAGCTCAGAGGGTATGTGTACCAGGCAGAGGGCCGAATTGGGTAGCACATAGTGTGATCTGACGGTGCCATCAAGTGGCCAGTTCTGAGAAATGCAGAAAAGTGACAGAAAACCTCCCTGTTCCCCTCCATTACTGGCTGCCTGTAGAACAATTCTGTGAGGGTCCAGGTACAGCATCAAGTTTCCTGATGCAATCCTACCCTTTGGCTCCAGGAAATGAGGGACCCTTCTTTCCTTGCTATTTTGGAATGGGTTTTGCCTCTTATTTCTGCCAAGCTCCAAAAGGAATGAGGGGGGGAAATGCCAGGTAATTTCCAATTCTGGAAATTCACTTTCTACTTAAAAAAGGAAAAATTGAGAAACAGGGCAAGGGGGAAGAAGGGATGGAAAGGACAGTACTATGAGTCCCTGAGGCTAGGATGAAAGGACCTAGTGACTATTCTGCACATTGTAAGCACTTGGTTACCTATAATATCTTTCCAGCTGGGAGAGACTGGGTAACAAAGCCTGAGGCAACTAAGTCTATACGTGGCATATGAGGAAAGGCACTAGGCCACTCCCTGCTACTGAACTTTCCTGACACAGGCAGTCTTTTTGGAGTTACCAAAAATTAGGGATATACATGAAAGCAGTGTTTAGGTTAGAAAAAGAATAAAGAAAGCAGAAACCAATGAAATCTGTGTGCCAAAGATTCTCCCAAGATCATGGAATCATAGATTTAGACTTGGAAGAGTCCTCAGATAATTTAATCAAATTCCTTTCATCTTACAGAGAAGGAAAATAGGCATAAAGGGGAAAAGTCACCTGTTCAAGGTCATAAGATAATAAGGACCTAGGCTCACTTTGGGAAATGTCTGACCTGTCTGATTCCTCATTGTTACTTTATTCCAAACAGCACATAGATGTGTAATGGTAAGAGGAATTGGAAGATCTTCCCTGCCCCTTAAATTGAATCTGAGGATCTTTCCTGATTTAAAAATATACTCTGTCCCCTAATAGGCTACAGGTGGTCACATGCAGCCTGTGGTGGGAGGCTTGCTTTTCAAGAAGGCATAACTTTTGTTATTTTGTAGTCAAGTGGGTCATGAGGGTTGTGAAGTTCTCTGACCCTGGAGAAGGTTATATATACTCTGAGGCGAGGTTTTGCTTTGGGGCTCACTTTAGGAAGAGTTGTGTGATTTGGCCAGATGAGACTCTGGGCAGTCTGTGAGCCCCCCAGCTTTGAAAACCCAGATGTTGGTGCTTCTCTCTCTGGTGACTAACTAGGTATGCATGTAATGAACAGACAGCTAGAAGTCCTGTCTGCTGAGTTGTGTATTTTCTCTGTCTGTATTTTTGTCTGCTTATAACTTCTGTTTGTATTCTCTGAAGTTCAGGGTGCTGACTTTTCCCCCTGAACTAGGTAAATGATATATGTTTGGTTGATTAAAGTAAGATTGTTAACCCTTTCTGAGTTGCCTTCCTTTAGAAAAGCAGATCAAAGAATCTGTGCTAGCAGTCATCCTGGGTATGCTACAGTGTTTACTGCTACAAGATGCCAATTCAACTAGCAAGTATAGCAGGGGTCATGTCTAAGTCCCATATGACTAGTCTTGGGCACTATGTTTTGCCAGTCTCACCCATCAAACTTCTGAAGATTGGCTTGGCCACCAAGAGAAACTACAAAAAGAATCAAAGGTCTGGAGTAAAAATTATGCATGACACAACGGTGCAGACATTTAAGGAATGAAAAACTAGGAAGAAAAATGGAAAGCTTGGAAACAGTCATCTCTCCATGCCTGGGCCTCCCAGGGAATCAATTACTACAATGAACAAACCATGAGGAATGGATAGGGCTGCATATAATGCAGCCAATAAAACAGGTGGTACCAGGAAGTAACTGGAGGGAAGGATCAGAATTCCCAAATAATAACAGAACAATGAAGTGAGAAAAGTGACCGCAGGAGAAAGTGCCCTTGGGTCCCTCAGTAGACTACACATTAATCGTCTTAGAAACCACAAATGAAACAGTATTTGGGAGCAACTGACCCATATTCACGCAATGCCTAAATTTTTGGAACCATAGGCTCACAGATTAAGATCTACAGGGGACCCGGAAGGTCATCTACTTTAACACCTTCATTCTACAGATCAATTGACTAAGCATTTACTATGTGCCAGGTGCTAAGCTAGGTATCTGTGATACAAAGGAAAGTTAAAAATTGTCCCTGCCCTAAGAGGTTTACATTCTTGTGAATGAGACAACATGTACATAAATAGGTATATACAAGATACATGGAGAAGATAAAACATGTCCCTAAAGGGAAAAGTATAAGTAGTTGGTGGGACTAGGAAAGACCTCTTTGACTTTTTAATGGAGTCCTAAAAAAAAAAAAAAGAAGCTGAGGATTCTAAGAGATGGCAGTGATGACAAGAGAGAATTCTAGGCATAGGGTATAGGCAGCACAAAGTCATGGAGATGAGAGATGTAGCATCGGGTGTTAGGGACAGTCAAGTTAGGCTAGTATGATTGGACTGTGATATCCATGGAAATGAGTAATGTGTAATAAAATGAAAAAGATAGAAAGGGCCAGGTTTTGAAGAGCTTTAAAAGCCAGAGGAATTTATATCTGATCATAGAGAGCTATTGGAGTTTTATTGAGTGACATGACCAGACCTGTACTTAAGAAAAAATCATGTGGGTAGCTGTGTGTAAGATGGATTGGAATGGGGAAAGGCTTGAATTAGGGAAACTAATTGGGAGACTATTGCAATAGGATCATAGACTGCTATCTAGAAGGTACCTTAGGGGCCATCTAGTCCATTCCTTCTTATTTTATAGGTGATGAAACTAAGGCACAAAAAAAATTGAGTATGCTATGTCTCTGGTAGAATTTGTTTTTGCTTTTTTTTGGGGGGGAAGGGGGAAGACAGGGCAGTTGGGGTTAAGTGACTTGCCCAAGGTCACATGGCTAGTAAGTGTTAAGTGTCTGAATCCGGATTGGAACTCAGGTCCTCCTGACCCAAGGGCCGGTGCTCTATTCACTGCACCACCTAACCACCCCTCCGGTAGGATTTGAACCTAGACTTTTCTGATTCTAACCCAAAAGTCCAGTCCACTATGGTATGCTGGTTGGTTATTGTCCTTCCTGCTCAAAGAGGATCAAAATTACCTCATTATTTGGGGTCAAGGTACAGTTTGTCTGACTGTGACTGATCAGACCAATATGAGCTCAGAAGACTCTGACCCAGGTTGGGCACAGATTGTCCATGTGAACATTTGGAGTGGAATTGGCTCTAAATTTGTGCATCTCATGTTTCTTTAGAGTATTCTGCTTTGCCCATAAAGTACCTTCTTTGATGTAGACATGTCATGCTGCATGATCCTGTGCCAGTGTCTCCCATGTCTCATAATCAACACCAAAGTTCTTCAGAGAGACCTTGAGAGTGTCCTTGTATCACTTCTTTTGACCTCCATGTGAGTTTTTGCCTTGTGGGAGTACTCAAACTAGTCTTTTAGAGAAATATACATTATGCATTCAAACAACATGGCCAGTCCATCAAAGTCGTGCTCTCCACAGTAGTTTGAATGCCTGGCAGTTTAGCTTGAGAAAGAACCTCAATGTCTGGTACCTTATCTTCCCAGGTGAACATCAGAATCTGCCTAAGACAATTCAAATAAAAGCAGTTCAGTCTCTGAGAATGGTGCTGTATATTATCCAGGTTTCAGGCATAAAACAATGAGGTCAGCACAACAGCTCTGTGGACCTTCAATTTGCGAGGCGGTCTAATAACTCTTTTCTCCCACACTTTCCTTCAGAGCCTCCCAAATACTGAGTTAGTTCTGCCAATACATGAATCAACTTCATCATCTATGTGTACATCCCTAGAAAGCATACTATCAAGGTAAGTGAATTTATTTACAGTATTCAGAATTTCTCCATTTGCTGTAACCAATGGTTCCACTTATGAATGCTGTGGTGCTGGCTGGTAGAGAACCTGTGTTTTCATGGCATTAATTGTTAGGCCAAAATTAGCACAAGCAACATAGAAATGATCCATACTTGGTTGCATCTCAGTCTCAGAGGCTGCAAAGCCTCTTCTTCAATTGGAAATTTGGCCAGAGGATTGACCTCAACCTGAGGTATACAGTCAATGACTTAAAGCATTGATTGAGGATGGTCTGCTGAGAACACTATCAAAGTGTTCCACCCGTCTCTCCAGGATCTTGTCCTTATCACTAATCAACGTGGCTCCATCAGTACTGAGTAGCTGAGATGCCCCATAGGTCTTTGACCCATAAATAGCCTTCAGAGCATCATAAAAGTGCTTTGAATTGTTACTGTCAGTCACTCCGGTGACTGGAAAAATGCTAGAGCATCATCCATTATCCAAAACTCTTGCAATCATGCCACCCTGAAACTGATGTATAATACTGATGAATTCCAAGCAACCAAATTTTACCATGATCTTCCAAAAACTCTCATGACTGACAGTATCAAGTGCCTTGGTCAGATTGAGAAACATTGTGTACAGACCTCTGTTCTGCTCCTGCCATTTCTCCTAGAATTGTCGGGCAGCAAATATCACATTAACTATTCCTTGACCCTTTCTGAAGCCACGCTGGCTCTCAGATAGATGACCATCTTCCAGGTGAAGAATCAATCTATTAAGGAGGACTCTGGCAAGAATCTTGCCAGCAATGACTAAGAGAAAGATCTCCTTCCCCCACCATGATTGTCATAGGAAAACCTGTTTCATTTTCCTTTATAGTGGTGGATAATGGAAGCATCCTTGAACTCCCAGGAAATAACCTCCTCTTGCTATATAATCTGGAAGATTTCAGTCTGCTTTTGTATGATCAGTGGACCCTCTGCTTTATAAATCTCAGCTGAAATAGAATCAGCACCAGGTGTTTGCCACCCAAGAGGAGCCTAATGGCATTCAAAACCTCTTCTTCAATTGCAAATTTGGCTAAAGAAGGACTGACTTCAACATGAGGAATATGTTCAATGGCTTCAGCATTGGTTGATGATGGTCTGTGGAGAACACTATGGCAGTGTTCTGCCCCTCTCTCTAGGATCATGTCCTTATCACTAATCTATGTGGCTCCATTAGCACTGTTGTTGAGATGCACCCATAGGTCTTTGGCCCATAATTAGCTTTCAGGGCATCATAAAAGTTCTTTGGCTGTTACTACCAATTTCATCTGCCTTCTTACTGAGCGAAGAATCCTGCATCTGTCTAAGCTTTGTTTGTACTTTACTGTTGATGGAATTAAACACTGCCTTCTTAGAAATGGACAAACTATCCTGCTGATAAACCATGCAGAGCTCTCCTTTTTCATGTAGCAGCTTCTTAATTTCTTCATCATTTTCATCAAATCAGTCTTGATGTTTGCGAGTTTTCTAGCCCAGACGAGTAAATGTAATCAAATCACTGAGAGTTGCCTACTCCTTTTATGCTCTATTGTTGCCAACCATATGTTGGCTCAGCTTTCCTTCCAAGTTAGCAACAAACTGTTCATGCTCGGAGAAGTGCTCTAATCTATTGACATTAAGTGTTCTGGTTGTTGTCTTGGTTTGCGGCCACCACTTTTGTTGAATGTGAATGCTTAGCTTAGAGAGGATGAGTCTATGATTTGTCCAGCACTCTGTGCCACACATCATCTTTATTGCACTCACACCCTGTCTGTCTCTTCTCCTTACAATAACATGGTTTATTAAATGCCAATGTTTGCTGTGAGGGTATATCCACAAAGTTTTATTGCTTTTAGGTAAACAGAAGACAATGTTGGTGAGCAAGTCATGAGACACACAAGTCTTCAGTAGTAAGTCACCATTATTGTTGCTATTTCCAAGTCCATTCCTCCCAAGGACTCCCTGCCATGTCTGATAGTCTGTGCCTCCTGTGGCATCAAATTTACCCAGAATTATAAGTTTGTCCTCTTTGGAACATTGATAATGAGGGTTTCTAGGTCTTCATAAAATTTTTCTTCGACATCATCAGGGTTTGTCATGATGGTGGCATGGTGCTTTCCTGCAAGTGGCAATTGCATTTTCATTTATCTGTCATTTACTCCTTTTGGGAAGCATACAAGCTTGTTGACTAGATTAATTTTGATTGCAAAACTTATGCTAGCTTAACAGTGCTCCCCATCACTGCTGCTACTCCAGAAAAAATATGTATTCAGCTTCCACCTCAGTAAGCTGGCCCTCATTTGTTGGACTTGTTTCACTCAGAGCCACTATTTGGATGTGATACTGTAGCAACAAGCCCCCTAGCATACCCAGGATGGATGCTAGCACAGATTCTTAGATCTTCTTTTCTAAAGGAAAGCAACTCAAAATGGGTTAACAACCTTACTTTAATCAAACATATATCATTTACCTAGTTCAGGGGAAGACTCAACACCCTGAACTTCAGAGACTACAAACAAAATAAAAACAGAAGTTACAAGCAGACAAAGAAATAGATCAGCAGACAGGGCTTCCAGCTGTCTGACCATTACATCCCTACCTAGTTAGTTACCCCAGAGAGGAAAATACCAACATCTGGATTTTCAAAGCCAAAGTCTCAAAGGAAACCCAGAGTCTCATCTGGCCAAATCACACAACTCTTCTCAAAGTGAGCCCCAAAGCAAAACCTCACATCCGGGTATATATACCCTTCTCCTAGATCAGAGAATGATACAACCCTCTTGACCTATTGCCCAATCACAAAGTAACAAGGTGTGGGCATTCCTGAAAAACAAGCCTCCCACCACAGGCTCCATGTGACCACATTCAGCCTATTAGGGGGCAGAGAATATTTTAAAATCAGGGAAGGTTCTCAGAGTCACTTAAGCCTACCAAAGGACCAAGGGGAAGGGAAGATCTTCAGATTCCCATTCCCATAACAGATACCTGCTGAGTTCTCTTGAAACAGGAGCTGTTTGTCTGTCAAGTCTACTGGATTGCTTGCATCCATAAATGTGCACATATTCCATGTACTAATCAATGGTGAGTGTAATCATCTTTGCAAAAGTTTTTGTACATTTTTAATGTTTTGACTCCAGAGTAGGATCCCTTTCTGCCATGGTAAACAGGCCAGGGTTGGGATTGCTAAAGCAATTTTTAGGGTACCTTTTCTAGCCCCTTCCTCATGCCAGGAAGTGAGTGTACCATCCTTTAAAAAGGCTGCTCACCAGAGGAATAAATGGAACCTTCCTTAAAATGATAAGTAGCATTTACCTAAAGTCATCAGCAAGCATTGTATGTAAAGGGGATAATCTAGATGCATTTCCAATAAGATTGGGGGTGAAACAAGGATGTCATTATCACCACTGTTATTTAATATGGTACTAGAAATGTTAGTTTTAACAATAAGGGAAGAAAAAGAAATTGGAATTAAAATAGGCAAAGGAAAAACTAAGTTATCACTCTTTGCTGATGATATGATGATATACTTAGAGAATCAAGTAAAAATACTATTTGAAATAATAAACAACTTTAGCAAAGTTGCAGGATATAAAATAAACCCACATAAATCATCTGCATTTCTATGTATTTACTAACAAAGCCCAACAGCAAGAGATATAAAGAGAAATTCCATTTAAAGTTACTGTAGACATTATAAAATATTTGGGAGTGTACCTGCCAAAACAAACCCAGGGACTATATAAACACAATTACAAAACACTTTTCACATAAATAAAGTCAGATCTAAATAATTGGGAAAACATCAGTTGCTTGTGGGTAGGCTGAGCTAATATAATAAAAATGACAATTCTACCTAAATTAATTTACTTATTCGGTGCCATACCAATCAAACTATCAAAAAACTATTTCTAGAGCTAGAAAACAGAATATCAAAATTCATCTGGAAGAAAAAAAGGCCCAGGATATCAAGAGAATTAATGAAAAGAAATTCTATGGAAGGTGGCCTAACCATACCAGATCTTAAATTGTATTATAAAGCAGCAGTCATCAAAACCACTTAGTACTGGCTAAGAAAAAGAGGGGTAAATCAGTGGAATAGGGTATACAAGACACAGTAGTCAATGATTGTAGCAATCTACTGTTTGATAAACCCAAAGACCCAAGCTTCTAGAATAAGTACTCACTTCTTGACAAAAACTGCTGGGAAAACTGTAAAATAGTATGGCAGAAATTGGGCATAGACCATATACCAGAATAAAGTTCAAATGGGTATACAATCTAGGTATAAAGGCTGATACTATAAGCAAATTAGAGGAGCAAGGAATAGTTTATCTGCCAAATTTATGGAGAATGGAGGGATTTATGACCAAACAAGAGATAGAGAACATTATGAAATGCAAAATGGATAATTTTGATTACATTAAATTGAAAATTTTTTGCACAAACAAAGCCAATGCAACCAAGATTAGGAGGGAAGCAGAAAACTGGGGAAAAAATTTTACAGCCAGTGTCTATGATAAAAGCCTCATTTCTAAAATATATAGAGAACTGAGCCAAATTTACAAGAATACAAGTCATTCCCCAATTGATAAACAGTCAAAGGATATGAACAGGCAGTTTTCAGAGGAAGAAATTAAAGCTATCTATAGTCATATGAAAAAATGCTCTAAATCACTATTGATTAGAAAGATGCAAATCAAAACAACTCTGAGGTACCACATCATACCTATCAGATTGGCTAACATGGAAAAACAGGAAAATGATAAATGTTAGAGAGAATGTAGGAATGTTGGAACATCTTTGTTGGTGGAGTTGTGAGCTGATCCATTCTCTTTTTTTTACCTTTATTTTATTCTATTTGCTTTTTGGAGAGCAATTGGGGTTGACTTGCCCAAAGTCACATGACTAGTTTTTGTGTTAAGTGTCTGAAGCCGGATTTGAACTCAGCTCCTCCTGACTCCAGGGCCAGTGATCTATTCACTGAACCACCTAGTCACCCCAAGATCCAACCATTCTGAAGAGCAATTTGGAACTATGTCCAAAGGGCTATAAAAATGTGCATACCCTTTGACCCAGCAACACCACTTCTAGGGCTATATCCCAAAGAGATCATAAAAATGGGAAAAGGACCCACACATACAAAAATATTTATAGCAGCTCTTTTTGTGGTGGCCAAGAACTGGAAATCAAGGGGATGCCTATCAATTGGGGAATGGCTTAACAAGTTATGGTATATGAATGTAATGGAATACAATTATTGTTCTATAAAAAATAAGGAACAGGCAAACTTCAGAGAAACAGGAGAACTTCAGAGACTTATATGAACTAATGCTGAATGAGGGGAGCAGAGTCAGGAGAACATTGTATACAGTAACAGCCACAGTATGCAAGGACTGATTTTGACTTAGCCCTTCTCAGCAATGCAAGAACCTAAAACAATTCCAAAGGGCATATAATGGAAAATGCCAACCACATCCAAAGAAACATGGAGTCGGAATGCAGAACAAAGCAGACTATTTTCTTTTTGCTTTGTATTATTTTTGTTTTTTTTCTTTCTCATGGTTTTTCCAATTAGTTATAATTCTTCTATGTAACATGACTAATGCGTTTAATAGGAATGTATGTGTACAAACCATATCACATCAAAACCGTCTTGGGGAGGGAGGGGAATTTAAAACTTATGGAAGCGAATGTTGAAAACTAAAAATAAATAATTTAATAAATTTGGGGGAGAGAAAAAAATCAATTTAAAAAAGAATTTAAACAGGCTGCTCAGACACCCAAGGGACTGCCAAATCTCACTGCTGCTTCAGTCCAGTGAGAAGATGATCCTGTGGCCTAGGCCACCTGTGTGCAGGGTTGTGACTAGAACTCCCAGTATATCCACACCTGCTACTTCATCACTTGATCATTGCCACAGGACTTTGAGTTTGGTAAAAATTGTAAAATAGTATGGAGGATGTCTTTTGAATCATGCATAAATTGGATTTAAATGAGGTAGAGGGGCATCAAGTTGTTGGCCTTGCTCTTTCTTCTACAGGCATCAGAGTCCAGTGATAAGACAAGACAACTGACAATGGCTTGGGATGCAATGGATGATCTCAGTAGCTTTAATGTCTGACCAAGCTCTAAGTGCTCTACAGCACCTGCTTCCAACACCTTCAAGGCCCATTTAGAGCAAATTGTTTGCATTTACCTATTCTGCTGGAGAAGTCTTCCAATGTCTGGGGTAAACACTCCTCCAACTTAAACCCCCTCCCAACTCACTGACAGGTTTGAGACCCATTAGTTACCTTCAATGTGGTTTAGCCCATTTGATGAGATGGTTTACTGCACTGTGGCCACTGAGTATACTACAGTTTCTTAGAATCAAGGTGAGATTTGGGTGGCCAGTGGACACCAAAGGTAGAAAGCAGCCCCCAGAAGGACTTGGCAGTCCTCACACCAGAGGAACTAGTCTTCCCTGAGACCCATATACCCCTATAATATGCTATATTCTCAGTGAAAGGTAATGAGGGACCACTAGTGAGGTGGTGATATGAGTGGAAGAAAGAGGACATATAGAATAGATACCTCAGAGATAGAATTGGCAGGATTTGGCAACTGACTGGATATGTGGGGTGAGAGTGAGGAGATAGGGATGATGCAAAGGTTATAAAACTGGGTAACTAGAAGAATGATGGTACACTTGACAAACACAGGGAAATTTGGGAAAGGGGTAAGTTTTGAGGACAAATTAATTCTATTTTGGATATGTTGAGTTTGAAAATACTATGGGACACCCAACTGGAAATAACCAGTAATACAAGACTAAAGTTTAGGAAAGAGACTTGAGACTAAAACAAGAGATATAAGCATCATCTTCATAGAGATGATCATGGAAGCCTGTGAGCAATTTCTCCCTCTCACCTCCCCATCCCAATGGAGAAAACAAGGGGAAAAAAATCCTTTTCACAAAGATGTAGAGTCAAGCAAAACAAATTCACACATTAAACACCTTCCCCAAAATGCCTCAAAATTATACTCTTGAGTCTGTACATCAGGACATGGTGTAATGTTAAGGGAATTTGAAGATCTTCCCTGAAGCTTAAAAGGCCTATATGATCACATAGTGGGAAGAACTTGCTGAACAGGTGGAGCAGGAAGGGGTGGAGCAGGAAGTGTGGGTGAGGCACAGCTGAGAGGGAGTGAGACATCTGGGAGAGAGAGCAGGCAGAGCAGAGCAGAACAGCTGGCATGAGTGAGAGAGGGAGTGATTTTGCCTAAGGGAACTTGTTTTGTGGGGAGGCTGAATGCAGGCAAGTCTTGGGATGTTTGTGTTCCCTGCATTGGTGACATGTATGAACTTTGTCTTAAAAAGAATACTTGGGGTGTCAGTGCTCCCTGCATTGGTAATGTGTATAGACTTCTTCGTTATTATGATGGATTTGGCTTACTGGTGTTTTCATAAATGTCTTGGTTTCATCTTCAAGGAGGAGAGGCTGTTATATCTTGCAATTCAAACCTGGAAATATGCCTGCATACTCATACCAACTGCTGTGGGTATCACATTGGCAAAATACATGGGTAAGAGGTTTCATCTTGGATCCTCTGGAATTGCGGTTGTTCATTGTGTTGATTAGAGTCATTAGTCTTTCAGATTTGTTTGTCTTTACAATCCTGTTGCTAATTGCTAATGAATGTTGCTAATGAATAAACTACTCTCTTAGTGCTATTCACTTTACATCAGTTCATATAAGTCTTCCCTAGGTTTTTCTGAAACCATCCCCTTCACCATTTCTTACTACAAAATAGTATAGCATTACATGTGTATACTGTAACTTGTTCAGCCATGCCCCAGATAATGGGTACTCCTTCAGTTTCTAATTCTTTTTTTTTTTTTTGCTTTTTGGAAGGCAATTGAGGCTAATTGACTTGCCCAAGGTCACACGGCTAGTTTTTTGTGTTAAGTGTCTGAAGCCAGATTTGAACTCAGGTACTACTGACTCCAGGGCTGGTGCTCTATTCACTGAGCCACCTAGATGCCCCCAGTTTCAAATTCTTTATTACCACAAAAGAAGCTGTTTGTACATATGAATCCTTTTCCTCTTTCACTGATCTCTTTGTAGCATAGAACAAGTAGTGGTATTGTGCACAGGCTAGTAACTTTATTAGCACAGTTCCAGATTGATTTCCAGAGTGACTAGAGCAGTTCATGACTCCTCCAATAGTATATTAATGTATGTGTTTTCCCACAGACTTTCTAGCATTTGTTACTTTCCTTTTTTGTCAACTTTGCCATTCTGGTAGGTGGGAGGTGGAACCCTGGAGTTGTTTTAATTTATATTTCTCAAATTATTGATGATTTAGAATGTTTTATCATATAGCTATTGATAGCTTGGATTTCTTCTTCTAACAACTACCCATTCATATTCTTTAATCATTTATCAATTGGAGAATGGCTCTTATTCTTATAAATTACAATCATTTCTCTATATATCTTAGAACTGAAACTTTTATTAGAGAAATTTGCTAGAAAGGTTTTTTCCCATTTACCTGCTTCTTTTAATTTTGGTTGTATGATATAACAATAATAATTATGATAATTAACTTAGTTGCTATAATAAAAATTGTCTATTTTACCTTCTTGATCCTCTCTATTTCTTATTCAGTCATGAACTATTCCCCATCCATAGATGTGACAGTTAATTTCTTCCTTGTTATTTTTTTTTGCTTTTTGGAGGGGGAAAAGCAGGGCAATTGGGGTTTAGTGACTTGCCCAAGGTCACATAGCTAGTAAATGTTAAGTGTCTGAAGCTGGATTTGAACTCAGTTCCTCCTGACTCCAGGGCAGGTGCTCTATTCACTGTGCCACCTAGGCACCGCACCCCTTGTTCTTTTAATTTATTTATGATAACTCCTTTTATAGCTAAGTCATGTACCAGTTTGGAGTTTGTCTTGGTATGTTAAGATATTGGTCTATATATTGCTTTTATTAGACTGTTTTCCAGTTTTATCAAAAGTTTCTGTTGAATAATGAATTTTTGTCTCAATAGATGGAATCTTTGTGCTTATAACATTAGGCTACTGTGGCTTATAACATTAGGCTTCTGTGTATTGTCTATCTAATTTGTTTCACTAATTAACCATTTCTTAACCAGTATTTAATTATTTTAATGATTATTGTTTTGTAATATAGTTTGAGACTTGGTACTGCCAGATTGCCTCCCTCCATCCCCCCCCCCCCTTTATTAATTTCCTTGAAACTCTTCATCTTCTATTCCTCCAGGTGAATTTTGTTGCTTTTTTTCTAGCTCTCTATAGCAGTCCTTTTTTAGTTTCATTGGTATGGCACTGAATAAGGAAATTAATTGTAAACTGAACTCAGTAAAACTGAATAAGTAAATTAATTTAAGTAATATAGTCATTTTTATTATGCTGGTTCAACCTACCAATGCGCAATTAATATTTTTTCCAATTATCTAGATGTCTTTATTTGTATAAAGACTATTCTATAATGGTATTCACATAGTTCCTGTGTGTGTCTTGACAGGTAGATTCCCAAATATTTTATGGGTTTTTTTGGTAGTGATTTTAAAAGGAATTTCCCTTTTCATCTTTTCTTAGTGGATTTTTTTATAATATATAAAAATACTTATTTATGTGTGTTACTTTATATCCCACAATTTTGTTGCAATTTTTCATTATTTTAGTTTTTTAGTTGACTGGGGTTTTTTTTTTAATTACTAGATTCTCTAAGGAAATCATTATGTCATCAAAGTATGATAATTGTTTTTTTGTTGCCTATGCTTATTCCCTCAATTTCTTTTTCTTATTGCTATAGCTAGCATTTATAGCACTATATTGAATAGTAATGATGATAATGGACATCTTTCTTTTATCCCTAATCTTATTGGAAAAGCTGTTGGTTTATTCCCATTGCAGAGAATTCTGGCTCTTGTTTTTAGATAGATATTAATCATAGCAAAGAGAGATACATTTATTCCTATGCTTTCTGGTGTTTTTAGACAGGAATTGTTATATCTTATCAAAAGCTTTTTTCATATCTATTGATATGATGTTTGTTGTTCTAGTACTATTAATATGGTCAATTATGTTTGCAATTTTCCCAATATTAACCTGGTCCTGTATTCCTAGTATAATTCAGCCTGATCAAAGTGTATAATCTTCATGATAGAGTGCTGCAGTCTTCTTGCTAATTTACTTGAAATTTTTGCTTCAACATTCATAGACATATTGATGAATAGTTTATTTTTGTGTTTTTTCTATCATTTATTTTTATGGGGTTTTTTCCCCCTATGATTTATGCAGTAATTCTTTGTGGGGGCAGCAAAGTGGTATAGTGGATAGAGTGCCGGACCTGGAGTCAGGAATACTCATCTTCCTGAGTTCAAATATGGCCTCAGACACTTATTAGCTGTGTCACCCTGGGGGAAGCCCCTTAACCCTGTTTGCTTCAGTTCCTCGTCTATAAAAATAAACTGTAGAAGGAAATGGCAAACCATTTCAGATGGCATCATGAAGAGTTGGATCCATCTGAAATGACTGAATAACTATATTTGTCAATTGAATGAATTCAGTAGAGTACTTCTTTTTCCAAAGTTTATGTAGTGTTTGAATTAATTATTCTTTAAATGTTTGATAGAATTCACCTAGTCTAGTTTTTTTCCCCTTTGATAGAACATTTATGGCTTGTTTAGTATTGGTATTAATTCATGGTCTATGGTACCTTTCAGTAAACTGTTTTACTCTTTCTTTTTTAATTAGGTCAATTTTTGCTGTTTTCTCTGAGATCATAATTGCTACCTCTTTTTTTATTTCAACTAAAGAATAATAGATTCTGCTCTAGCTACTTATTTTCACATTGTATACAAATGTCTGTCTCACATGCATTTTTTTCAATAACATATTGTTGGATTGTGGTTTCTAATGTGTTCTGCTGTCCTCTTACATTTTATAGGTAAGTTCATCTCATTTCCATTCACACTTACATTTGTGAATTCCCTTCTGTTCTATTTTCTTACACTTTCTCTGTTTCTCATCATCTCTCCGTGTGTTTGTTTTGCTTAAGACTAATCCCTCCCTTAGTTTATCTTGCTCTTTATCCTCTCTTTTTCTTTTTCCCTTTTCCTTCCTGTTTCTCTGATGAGTGAAATGTATTCCTGTGCCCAACTCTGTGTATTCTTCCTGGTATTCTTCTCTTCTTTGACCAGTTCAGATAAGGCTAAGGATCAAGTGTCAAAATGCACTCTTTCCTTTTTGTTTGTAGACTCCTATTTACATGCCCCCAATTATGTGACATAATTTTCGCCATCCTTCCTTTCCCTTCTTCTTCCACTAGTATTCTTCTACCCTTCCTTTTCCATTCTTCTTTTAAAATCATCAAAGCATAACAGAATCACTCACAGGTTCTCTGTTTAATTAGATATACTCCATGACCCTTGATGATAGAGTTCTGAGGGGATGCCTGTATCCTCTCCCCAAATCTTCATTTCTCATCAGTCTGTATTCCTCCAGACTTCTCAAGTCATTCCCCTGCATTTCCCATACACTTCCCCTTTAGCTTTCTTTTATGTGTTATCTTTCTTCATTAGAATGTAAGTTCCTTGGTGGCAGAGACTTTTATTATTTTGCTTTATTTGTATTCCCAGCACTTAACACAAGTGCGTTATACGCAGTAAGCCCTTAATAAATGATTATCGACTCACTGAAAATATTAGAATATACATAGTTTATCCTTTTTTTATTGGTCTCCCATGTTTACCTTTTCAAGTTTTATTAGACTCATGTGTTTGCATTTCAAATTTCTACTCAGCTGTTGTCTTTCCATAAAGAATGCTTGGAAGTTCTCTATTCCATAGAATATCCATCTTTCACTTATAGGATTATATAGTTTTACTGGGTGTTATTCTTGTCTGTAAGCCTAAATAATTTGCTTTCTGTAATATCATATCCCAAACTCTCTATTTCTCAATAATGGTGACTGCTAAAGCTTGTGTGATCCTGACTGTGGATCTTCAGTTCTTGAATTCTTTCTGTCTGCTTTCAGTATTTTTTCTTTCCACTCTGGGGATTGAATATTCCTGGAAGTTTTCTTGTGGTGATTTCTTTAAAAAGGGGCAGCTAAGCAGTGGCACCATGGATAATGTACTGGGCCTGGAGTCAGGAGGGCTTCTCTTCCTGAGTTCAAATCTGGCCTCAGATACTTACTAGCTGTGTGACCCTGGGCAAGTCACTTAATTCTTCCTCAGTCTCCTCATCTGTAAAATGAGGACACCAGTGGACTCTTTCTATTTTCACTTTGCCCACTGGTTCTAAGAACTCTAGACACTTTCCTTTGATGATTGCTTGAGTATGATGTCTAGGCTCTTTTTCTGGTCATGGCTTTCATATAGCCTAATAATTCTTTATAAAATTTTTACCTCCATCTGTTTTCCAGATGATTTTTTTGCCATACTTCACAATTTCTTCTATTTTTTTCCCACACTTTTAACTTTGTTTTAATATTTTTATTTCATGGAATTATTAGCTTCTGTTGGATCCATTCTAATTTTCACTGTGTTATCTTCTTGGGTAAGGCTTTTGCTCTTTGTCCCAACCTGTTAAATCTCTCTCCAAATCTTTCTCCCATAGTTATTTCTTTTCTCATTTTTTTCCTCTAGCACTCTCATTTGGTTTTTAGAACCATTTTTACCTCTTTTAAAAACTCTTCATCTTTTCGACAAATTCTGGTTGGACTTGTGCACAAGCTGTTTGTTTGGGGTTCTTTTGAGGCTTTGTCTATAGATATTTTGGAGTCATTCTATTATTTTATGTATGCAACTGGGGCATTCATGTCAGTGTAACAGTTCTTTATGGTGGAATTCTTTTTGTATTTGCTCATTTTTCCAGCCTACTTATTAAATTTTGACTAGATGTAACATCTGGGCTCTGCACATTTTTAGGGGTAATGTCTGGACTGGGCTTTTGTCCTCCTGGGTGCTCGGGCTGTTTTCTTAGGGAATTGTCATGTTACTCCAGGATCTCAGGGACAGTTCAGGCTGGGACCTGAAAGCTTCTACTGCTTGAAAAGCGGTGTGATCCAAGACAAAGCCTAATCACTGCCCACCTAGTCTGAGCTCATCAACTTCCTGGCATCAGTTTGGGACTGAGTAATACTACTGTGACCTTAACCCTAGCTAGAAGTTCCAATAAATTACTGTTTGGCTCAACTACTATCAGCCAGAGAAGCTCTGTAGGTTCAGAGTGACAGAACAATAGGCTCCCCTTTGGTCTGTTTGGGTTATTCCACTGAGACTTGAGACTAGACTGGAAACTAGGTTGGAACTGATACCCACCTCTATTCCAGGGGTCAGAGTCCCATAGCTGCTCCTTGACTTTGAACTTGTTACTCAGGACACAGCCTAGGGCTTGAAATGTCACCCCTAAGGCAAGGTCCCTTCATCAGCCCACCCTGAATCTATGACTTGGAAATGAGGAGTGAATAACAAAGCTGCCAATTGTCACCTGTTCCTGTACCATGAATTAGGTCAGTATGCCTCACATGAGTCTGGGATGTCCTCTTGAGCAGGTGCAACCTTCATCCTCCTTGAATTCCTGGCTACTGCAATGCTCTTCTTGGTGTGCTCCTGGACAGCCCCCTTCTCCAGTGTCCACTGACCTCTTCATCTATCTCTCTCAGCAAACTTGGGTTAGAAAAATAATTCATTGATTTTTCTCTTGGATTTTCCAAGCAGAACTTGGTCTAAAACATTTTGTAGGTCTTTGATGAGCAAGTATATTGAAGTAACTAGGCTATACTTCTTCCTGCTTCTCCATTATCTTGGCTCTATCTAGTAGCTGTTTTAATATAGTCCATCTTATTTTGCTCCATGGGTGGATTTTGGGAGGTACTTGGACTTGTATTGAAAAATATTTTGTCTTTTTTATATAATTAGTTTTATTTGAAATTCTATACATTTTATTTTATGCATTATATTGTTCTAAGAAGGGGTCCATTGGCTTCATAGAACTATCAGAGAGGTACATCACACACACACACACACACACACACACACACAGGTTAAGAATCTACTACATATATAAAGAAGATGTTCTAGTGTGGTCAGTTCCATTATGCTATGCTTATATGACTAAGGTCTAGCAGGGGTAGAGAACCTGTGGCCTTGAGGCCACATGTGACCCTCTAGGCCCTCAAGTGCAACCCTTTGATTGAATCCAAACTTCACAGAACAAATCCCCTTAATAAAAGGATTTGTTCTATAAAACTTGGACTCAGTTAAAAGGATGTACACAAGGACCTAGAAGGCCATATGTGACCTCAAGGCTGCAGGTTCCCCACTCCTATGCAGGGAAGGAAAGAGGGTAGAATCTTTCAATGGGGACTCCCAAGGGAGGACTGAATCAAGAGATTAATGGGATAAATCCATACAGACCACCCCAACCATAAAATGGTGGAGCTCCCCAAAAGATACTTTGGTACTAGGTAGAACATATAACCATCCTCATGAGTAAGCATGTGATTGCCGACCCCTGACCCTCATCAACAAATAGGGCCAGGTAACTAAGCATCAAGCCTGCCTTAATTCCTAAATAAGAATGCAGTTAATTGAAGGAAAGTTTTATTGAATGGCTGGAGAAAACAAACTAGAATTCATAAGAAAGGTCCCTGAAAATTAAACAACCTTCCAATAAGGAACTGTCTCCCAAAGATTGGTGACAACTAATTGCTTTCAGCAGGTGTCTCTTCCTAAAGTAGTTATTAAGCTCTGAGAAAATATCCCAAGCACAGTTGTATCATTGAGTCCATTGCATTGGGGAATGACTCTGGAGAGGGTGTTTCCAAATGGCTTCAGAGGACCAGACTAGGAACTTCCTTTCTCTTGGCCCTTTCTACTTTGCTATTATCCCTGCTAATCCTAACCTCACAGAATCTTGTCCATCAAACAGAAATGTCTGCCATTCCTGGCTCCCAGTCACCAGCATCATGGTGATTGAACTATGAGGAACATAAATCTTCCTGTTCCTTTTCTTAGATGGTTGTGCTCTTGTCTCCCAAGTAATCACTACCCATTTGTTCAGACCTGACTAAGCATCATAATTCCTCCTTAATGATATCTCTTAAATCTCAAAGCCTGTCTCACTATAAATGGTTAGAATTATTAATCTCATTCTGGTATACAAAGGTGAATACTAGCTATTCTCCATTAAGACTCTGGGAGGACAATATACTTTCCATCTATAAATTTGATGGTGCCATTGAGAAACAAAAGGGTTTTACTGAAGATCCTCTAAGTCAGGGCCCTTCTTTAGAAGTTTCAAGTGGCCAATAACTCTGTTTAGGATCATTTTGTTCATTATTCAAAAATCCAGGGTAATAATCATTTAACGTTTCTAAAATATTCAATAACTTTAAGTGAATAAATGTGAAATGCTTAAAATAGCATTTAGCTATTTAGTAGCTAAATTTAGTAGCTACTTAGTAGCTGTTTGTAGTAAATAGTATATTGATTAGGCATAAGTAGCTGATGAAATTAAACAGAGATTACAAATACTATTTTCTTCCTTTCCTGAAAGGCCCAACCTTTCCTTGTAGCTAAGTTGTAGATGCAATGGTTATTCTGTACACAGGGTGGCAGTACTACTCCATCATGGACGAGGTTTATGCTAATGAAACTTCATCCTGCCATAGCATTTTCTGGCTTCACTTCATCTTCTCTTCTACGGAAGAAGCGTCTGGAACCTCAGATAGATTCTCAACTATAATGGTCTCTTCATTTGTGGTGCAGTGCATGCACCTGGAGGCTAAAAACTTGGGTTCAAATTCCAACTCTGTAACTTATAACCTGTACTTCCGTAATTCATTTTCCTCACCTGTAAAATGAGGGGATTTGATTAGATCAGTTCTCAAACTTTTTGGTCTCAGGATGCCCACACGACCCTCCAGCCTCTTACACTCTTAAAAATTATTGAGAACCCCAGACTGATTTTATTTATATGGGTTATCTATTTATCAAAATTTGCTATATTAGAAATTAAAATTGATAAAATGTTAAAATATTTCTTTATTTTATTTAAAGATAATACTAAACTCATCCCATATTAACATAAATAGCATGTTTATGAAAACAAAAGAAAAATAGTGAGAAGAGTCACACCATTTTACATGTTTTTGCAAATCTCTAATGTCTGGCCTAATAAAAGACAGTCAGATTGTGTTTCTGCCTTTAGTCAGTTGAGATATGTTGTTTTGGTTGAAGTAAATGAGGAAACATTAGACAAGTTTGTAGTTGGAAAAGGAAAGAATATTTAAATAGGTAAATGACACCTTTGCATTATAATGAAAATAATTTTGACTTCATGGACCCCCTGACAGGATTTTGAGGACCCCCTGGCATATGCAGACCACATTTTGAGGACTGCTCAACTAAATTATCTCTAAGGTTCCTTTCATCACTAAACCTTGACTTCTATGATCTCCTACTTGACTAGAAGATCTGCAAGGGAAGGCCCTCGAGAGCATACTGGTGACATAGAGAATTAAATTAAATATTAGACTCAGGGTCATAAGACCTGGGTTCAAATTCAAATTCTGTCACTGCCTAATGAGCTTGGGCAAGTCATTTACCTCCCCGGGCCTTAGTTTTCTCAACTCTAAAATGAGAGTTGTTCTGCAAAACCTCCTAGGTCCCTTTCAGTTCAGTAAGATCACTTTCCTTTCCTCCAATTCCTCTTCATACAGTAGCTTCTTTATAAATGTTCATTTTCTTTCCTCCAGTGCTCCTTTACTGGGGACACGGTGACCATGCTCATCTTCTGCCAATGCTGACAGAGATGACAAAGAATCCCACCACCAGGCCCAGCTACCAGTCCAATAAGGCAGTGATCTTTACTCTTCATTAACCCAACCCCAAATTTAAATGACTCTTCCCAAAGGTTTATTAGAGGGCACAAAACAGGAAAGGACCCAACATTGAGGAGGATCCGACTAGAGAGGAACAATAAGGTGAAGAAACTTCAATGCAGGTGAGCACCTTCTCTGTGGTTTAGGGTCTTTTGAGCTGCCTAGAACAAGGAGATGTTAAGTCAATAATCAATAAACATTTGTTAAGCACCTGCTACATGCCAGGCATTGTGCTAAGTACTGAGAACACACACAAAAAAAGAAACAGTCTCTGCCCTCAAGTGACTTTCCTATATTCCCCTAGCCAGTATCATATCCGAGGTAAAACTTGAACCCAGGACTTCCTGACTGAGATTAGGTCTCTATCTACTATGTCATGCTCCCTCTATCTTCTCTAGACACTATACCCTATATATGCATTGTGGGGAAGGCTAAGAATTATTAAGTCATTGTACTTGTCCTTAAGGAGCTTGCAGTCTAATTGAAGAGATAAAACAATATCCATGGTACAATGTTTAAATTATCAATCTTCCTTGCTACTTAGCATTCTTTATCCTTTGTCTGAAAGAGAAAACTGGGTTTGAATGTGACCATGCCAATTGTGTGATCTCACTTTCCCCATTTGTCACTTGGGAATAATATCACCCACACTAATTACTTCACAAAGTCATTGTGAAGATCAAATGTCTGTCCTGTATACTACTGGAAAAGAGTTTATCCTGAGCCAAGATGGTAGAGAGAAGTCAGGAAGTTGCCTTAGCTTTCCCATGTTTCCCTCAGAAATAACATTAAATCAAGCCTCTAAACAGATTCTGGAGTGACAGAATCCACAAAAAAAGACAGAGTGAAGCAATATTCCAACTTAAGATAACTTAAAAGGACTTCAGGAAAGGTCTGTCTCACTTGGGTAAAAGGGGAGTGCAACCCAGCATAGTCAGTGTCTGGGCAAGCAATGGGGAGATTCTTAGCTGCAGTACAGATCAGCAACTGAGGCCCTTTGGTCCTGGCTCAGCAAGTGAACAGTGAGACCTCTAGCCCCAGCACAGAAGGTAAACTTCGAGCCCTGCAACCCCGGCGAAACAGGCATGCTTAGGCCAGGCCATCCCAGTGGACGTCATCAGAGGAAAGTATGACTAGAAAAGGCAAACTAAACATGTAATTAATGATAGCAAGAAAGATCATATAGAGAGTTCACATGCTCTATTGGCATCCACATAATATCAAGAGATCTAGAAGAAGGCCCCAAGTGAGTTGGCTGACCCCCTATGGAGTACACAAACCAGATTCACAGAAAACAAAATGGGTAGGTATATATAGGTTGTAATCTGCTCTGCTGAAGAAGTTGTGCACATTGAGGAAATCATAGGTCAGTGGTCAAGCGTCTGAAAATGCTTTGAAATAATATCAGTCCCCATAGTTTGGGGAGTCATTTAGTCTCAAATGCCTTGCCTTTCAGTAGGACTACATTCAAACTTCTTTAATTAGATGAGAAGCACTTAGGTGGATAGAACACTGGGCCTGGAGTCTGGAAGGCTCAATCATCTTTCTGAGTTCAAATCCGGCTTCAGACACTAGCTGTCTGACCCCAGGCAAGTCACTTAACCATCTGCCTCAGTTTCTTCATCTGTAAAGTGAACTTGGAAATGGTAAACCACTCCAGTATCTTTGCCAAGAAAACCCCAAATGGGGTCATGAAGAATTGGACACAACAACAAGATTAGATGAGAGCAGAAGTTTCTTTGTTTATGACTATTAGAAAATACAACTGCACAGGCTCCCCTGGTCCCTTCTTCCTTCAGGTCTCATGTTCTCAAGCCTTTTTGTGTCATGGATGCCTTTGCTGGTCTGATGAAAGTTTATGGATGGACCCTTTCTCATAATGTTGTTAAATGCATTAAATAAAAGACATAGGATTACAAAGTAAACCAATTATATGTAAAAATAGTTATCAAAATATTTTCTTATAAACAAGTTCACAAGCCACAGGTTGAATTCCTATTTATGCTCTAGATACTGTAGTCTCGTGTCATCCATTTGTGGGAGTTTGCAACCCATCTCTGTCTCCGCACACTATAAAACTTATGTCTGTGTTCTCTCCTAAATTACTTTGCTCTATTCCCTTGCTGTAGGTTAGTATTTTCTGGTGATATTGAATGACTGTGTGTCTTTAATTCTCTGTAATTATTTCAGGGTTCTTCCTTATGTTAGGGATCTTCAAACCTTTCAATCTGTGGATCACCTGGTGTGTCAAAAGGCCCTATGGACCTTCAATCCCATTTGCTCCTGATTATTTCAACCAAAAAAAATCTTATGAAGCCTTTGTTATGGGTAAATTTTGAGGACAGACTCCTAAAATATTCATTTTTCTTTGTTTTTGACAAATTTAAAATGTGTAGTGAGAAATATATGAGAAGAATGTAAATATTTACTAAACATCTACTATGTGCCAGTCATTATACTGTGCACTTTACAAACATTATCTTGTTTTAGTCTCAAGACCTTGGGAGATAAGTGCTATTACGACCCCATTTTACAGTCTTGGAAACTGAGGCAAGTAGAAACACTTGCCTACGGTCACACAGCCAGTAAGTATCTGAAGCCAAATTCAAACTCAAGCCTGACTCCAGGACCAGTGCTGCCTATTATGACTTACAGTTTGGGCCATTTCACAGATGTCCTGGCAAACACATCCTCATGGAACACATTCAAAACTACTACTTTCTGACTCCAACCTAAATTCCATGTTTTGCAATTTAGGTAAGTTTTCTTTTATGTCCTCAGTACAGGCATACCTTGTTTTATTGTGCTTTACTGCTCTTCCCAAATATTGCATTTTTTGTTAATTGAAAGTTTGTGTCAATTGTTGAAAGTTATGTTGACTTACTCAATGTTCTCAGACCTGCTTATAAACCATTATTGAGGGAGGCTCTGGTGGGGAAGGAGACATCAGGTCTGCAGCTTCTGTATTACCTGCTCTTTGTCACATACCTCTACCTGAAAATTGTCACTTTCTCACTACCTTTGGGGAGAAGCAAGGGCCCACCCTCTTTTGCTGAGATGGACCTATTCAAATTGTCTTAAAGTTACCTATAAAAGCTATCCCTACCTTGAGGCCATTGCTGATCTCCAGCGATCAGCCTGTCAATTTGTTGCTGCCTTGACATACTTCTGATGACATCCTTTCCATTCTCTTTGTCCTGAGTTTTTCCTCATTAATAAGGGTGAAAGCCCAGATGGAGAATTTTCCTTTCAACAAAAACCCCGCATCAAACAAGTCTATTGGCGCCATTTTTTTTTCAACAACATCTACTCACATTGTGTCTCTGTCTCACGTTTAGGTAATTCTTGCAATATTTCAAACTTTGTCATTATTATTATATGACATTATTATTATATGGTGACCTGTGAGCCCAGATCTTTGCTGTTGCTATTGTTACTTGTTTATGGGACACATTAACTTCTCCTGTGTAAGACACCAAACTTAACCCATAAATAGTGCATGTGTTCTGACTGTACCTAGCAGGTGTTCCCATCTTTCTCCTCAGGCCTCCCTATCCCCTGAGACAAAACAATATTGACCTTAGGCCAGTTAATAACCCTACAATGGCCTCTAAGTGTTTAAGTAAAAAGAAGAGTCAATTGACATTAACAAACTTCATTGTTGTCTAATTTTAAGGAATTGCCACAAACACCTCAACCTTGAGCAACCAACACCCTGACCAGGTAGCAGCCATCAACATGGAGGTAAGATCCTCCACCAGCACAATGATTATGACTCACTGATGGTTTGATATTTTTTATCAATAAAGCATTTTTAATTAAAGTATGTACATTTTTAGACATAAGACTATTGTACAATTAATAGACTACAGTATATTATAAATACAACTTTTATATATACTGGGAAACAAAAAAAATCATGTGACTTTCTTTATGGCAATACTCACTTAACCGTGGTGGTCTGGAACCGAACCTACAATATCTCCAAGATATTACTATATAGATAAAGAATGGGCTGTTCATTCTTTACCTTCTATTGTATAGTATCTGTTCTGAGCCTCAGAAACCTTTATGAATATTCTCCTTACTCAGCTTACTTTGCTTTCTTGTTCTCCACGTAAAATGCCCTTTCATTATAACAACCCTGGGAAGTCAGCAGTTCAAGGGTCACTATCTCTATTTTACAGGCAAAGGAAGGAAGGTTTAAAGATATTTAATGATTTGACCAAAGTCTCCTATCTAGGAAATGTTGGAAAAGTAATTTGAATACAAGTAACCTAAGTCAAAATCTAATGTTCTTTCTGCTACATCATATTCCCTTGAAAAATACTCCTAGTCCTACTTTTTTGTCTTTTGTTTTGTTTTGTTTTTGAGACTGAATCTACCTACCTTTCCTGACTGGAATGGCAGCAGCCTGTCATGGGCCTGACTCCAATGCAGGTTGGTTCAGAAGCTTTAACCAGCTCCCATTTTTCCAACCTAGTCCAATACATCCTTCCTTAAGCAACCTGGTGGTTCTCTGCTTTCAGGAAATTACCATATTAGTGCTGGGCTGGGCATAAATACCCATCACTTTAGCCCTACCTCTGAGCTCAAGCAATCTACCATCCTAAGCCTCTCTAGTAGTAGTGATTAACCACCTACACAACTACCCCCAGGCTCTCTTTATCTTTTCCCATCAATTTTATTTTGAGAAGGCAAGAGTGACAAAGTGTTGGAGAAAAAAAGATAAATGTATGTGGGATTATAGCATGAAGGAGAAAGGGACTGGGCTGACTCCTTGCCTGTGTGTGGCTGTAATGGATATAGATAGAGACGGTGGCTCTTAGGCAATTGTTCAGCCCAAGAAGATTGGCTAACCCAACGGAAACGTTGTCCCTAGGACTGAGAATTTCATTTCTTGTAGCAACCACAGCCTTTAGATTTAGAAAGCATCTTCAAAGAAGAATAAGTTGGAAGGCTACAAAACAGAGCATAAGGTTTTCTGTCCATTTGTGAAGAAAACATTATAAAACATCCTACCTGTTCTCTCCCAACAACCCATCACCTTAACAAAACAAAACAAAACAAAAAACCCACTATATACTGACATGAAGATTTGACCTCTCCAAACTCCCCCTTTAGTGAGGAGTAAGGACCTTGCTGTCTACAAGGGAGAGGGACCCCAGATCAGACCCATTCCAAGAAAGCTTCTTTCAATATAACTAGACTACATGACTATCTCAGAGTAAATTCACTCGGGGATGGAATGAAAATGAAGGGGGTAGAGAGGACCACCTGGTGAGGAAAATCCTCCATTCCAATGTACCTTCTCTGTAGCTTATAGTATTAGAGATTTAATAGTTATATTTAATTTATTAATAATTTAAAATATGTCATTTAATATTACATATTGAAATGTAAATTGGGAAATATTTAACAAAATAAGTAAAAATACAATAGAAAAGACATAACGTTAATATGATTTTCTAAGTCAACATGAGATCCAGCAGGGATCGTTACGTATGATCTAGGGGTCCCATTCCTGAGTTTGACAGCCCTAGGCTAAACCCCTGAAAGGCTGTGGTTTGCCCAAGGTCATCCAGCCAGCATGTGTCAGAAATACAATAATAACAATAGTAACAATTATCATTTATGTAGTGATGACTGTGTGTAAGGCACTGTGCTAAGAACTTTAAAGTTATCTCCTTTGATCTTCCCAACCACCATTATTACCCCATTTCACAGAGGAGCAAACTGAGGCAAACAGTGGTTAAATGACTTGTCCAGGGTCAGACAGCTGGTAAGTGCCTGAGGTTGAATGTGAATTTAGGTCTTCCTGACTCACAAGACCCACCATGCCACTGTAATGATAACAGTTACTTATATAGGATTTTACTCTGGGCTACCGGCAGCTTCAGTACGCACTCTCCATGGTTAGAGGATTAAATAGTTATTTATCCCATTTTTTCCAAGCAGAGTGGGTCCCTCAACTTCATGAAGATAGATAAAGGAAGGGCCTCACTTGTTCTTATAGTTTTTGTCCTAAAATCAGAGAGTTAGAGAAGTTAAATGATTGATAATAAGGCTGGCAAGTGTCCAGGTTGGAAGGACTTTCCATATTAACAGAGGAGTTAAAATTGGATCCTAAAGGCAACCAGGAACTATTGGCACTGGAATGATATGGTGGAACCTAGCGCTTCAGCAGCTGGGTGGAGGATGGCATCCAAGTGGTGAGAGATTTGAAGAAGGTACATCAGTTAGAAGGCTGTAATAACAATCCAGGAGAGAGGCGATGTGGACCTGAACTAAGGATGATGTCTGCAAGGGCAGAAAGCAGGGGATGCATAAGAGAAAAGTTGTTCTGGTGTGGTTCTACTCCCCCACACTCACCAACCCTCTAACTTTCAGAACTAACAATTCTCTCCTAGCCTACTACTCCCCAGGATGTAGTCTCCCCCATTAGAAAGTAAGCTCCCTGAGGGCAAGAACTGTCTTTGCTGTTTTCTTTACCTTCCCAACGCTTTGCATATAGAAAGTGCTTAATAAATCTCCCCCCCCCCCATTCATTCATGTAAAATCAACAAGACTTAGGAACTGACTATGTGGTCTGAGTGAGGAGTCAAAGCTAAGGTTTGGGTTTTGAACTTGAATGACTAGAAGGATACTGGTACCCTTAACAGAGATACTGGAGTTCTGAGAAGGCTTGGGTTGAAGGAAAAGATAAGTTTAGTTTTTGACATGATGAGTTTGGGATGCCTTTGGGACATCCAGATGCCCATTCAAACAAACATCCAGGTCAGTGGATCAGCTTCAAGTTTCACCACCTATATAAAATGGATCAGATCCAATAATATCTGTAAAAAGCACTTAACACGATGCCTGACATATCTGAAGTATCCAAAAAGCAATTAATGATGCAGGGTTGGAACCCGGAGGAGAGACTAGGTTTGGATATATAAATCTGGGAGTCATCTGCTTAGAGATAATATTTAAACCCATGGGAGACAATGAGGTCAATAAAGGAGAAAGAGTATGCAAATAAAGAATCCAGACAGAATATTAGGATACACCTGCAAGGGGGGTGGGAAAAGTGTGTGACACACGTGATGATCCAGAAGAGGAGACTTCAGACAGGTCAGACAGCTAAAAGGAGACTCAAGAGAGGAGAGTGTCAGGAATGCCCCAAGAAGAGAGAATAATCAACATCAAAGGCTGTAGGGGGGGAAGGATGATGATTGAGAAGAGGCCATCAGATTTGGCTCTTAAAGAGATCACTTGTAACCTCGGAACGAACAATGGGAGCATGTCTGGGCAATATCTAGGACAAAAACAGGGAGGTTGGCTTGTTGGGGGGGAGTGGAGAGGCTGGATGAAAGAAGCTTCTTAAGAATAGAGACTGACATTTTTGGAAGAGGGGGAGGAAGTGGGTGGGAGAGGGTGAGGAGGAAGAAGAGGCTGCCCCTTTCCCATCCTGTTCTCGGGTCCTTCCTCGTATTTCTCTGAGAGATGCCTCTCATTCCTCCATCCAAACATCATTCGCAGGTTGACTTGCCCAAGAACACACAGCTAGTGTCCTTCCCACCACCCCCAGACTCCGATTCCTACCATATTCCGACCCCCACCCCCTGAGAGGACTGCCACCCCGAACCCCAAGGCTAAAGGGGGAGCCCTATGACCTCAACACCGCCAGCCCTTACACAGTTCTGGTGACCGGCCCGAAGCACACCTGAGCGTTTGACCCCGCCCCCTAGAAGGACAATCGCCCCTCCCCGTCCTTCTTATTAACCAATCCTCGCCCCGTCCCCTCACGGGCCCTCCCCTCTCCCTTTCTCCCTTTAGCTGGCCAATTCCTGCCCGGCCCTCCCACCCGGCGACCGCCATTTCTAGTCCGAGCAGTAGGCACCCCTGGTGTGTGGCGCTAGGTTGGCGGGAATCTTCCTGGGCGCTGATCCCCGGGTTTGAACGGCAGGAGGATAAAGCAGGAGAGGTCCGCTTGAGACAGGTAGGGTGCTACGGGGCAGCCGCTGACTCCGGGGCCGGCCGCTGGGCAGGTGCTTGGGCTTGGGGCTGGGGAAGGAGGAGGGGAGAGGAAAGCGACCCAGTGGTTGCCAGGGCAACGGGGACGCGGATGGGGGGGCGGGGATTTCGAGCCTCCGCTGAGCTACTTCCCTGAGCCTTGCTAGACTGTTAGGAACTTGGGGATGCGGCTGCCTAAACTGCCTAAACGTCTGCAAATGCCCCAGAGTTCGAAAGAAAACCCGTCGGAGGGTTCATTAAACTTGATACCTAACCTGGGGTGCTGCGACTGGGACGTACTTTTTGGAAGTCACCTAGAGGTGCCTTTGTAACAGAGCAGGGATTCTTAACCTGGGAGTCCGTTAACTTTAAAAAAATAAAAGGTTTTGTTTATTTATAACATTTTTTTTTTTAATTTGGAGTCCCAAATTCTCTCCCTCAGCCCCTCTCTCACCCATTGAGAAAGCAAGCAATATATTAGTTGTACAGGTGAAGTCATACAAAATATATTTCCGTATTAGCCATGTTGGGGGGGAAAAGCAAGAAAAATAAAGAAAGTGAAAAAAGTGTGCTTCAGTCTGCACTCAGAGACCATCAGTTCTCTGGAGGTACATAGCATTTTTATTCGTGGGTACTTTGGAATTGGTTGTCGTGGATCATTGCATTGATAAGAGTATCAAAGTTAGGGGCGGCCAGGTGGTGCAGTGAGTAAGAGTGCCCGCCCCAGAGTCAGATACTCGTCACCCACACAAAAATAACTGGCCGTGTAACCTTGAGCAAGTTACTTAACCCCAATTGCTTTTTTAAAAAAAAGTGTCAAAGTCAGAGTTGATCATCATTACAATATTACTGAAAACAGACTTTTTTAAAAAATATTTTATAACTATTTCAATAGAATTTAGGCTGCTGTGTGGCTCACTGGATAGTGAACTTGGAGTTAGGAAGACCCCTGTTCAGATCCTGCTTCAGGCACTTAGTAGCTGTGTGTTTCTTAACCTCAGCCTCAGTTTCCTGTGAGGTTCAAATATGATTATATACATAAAAGTGCTTAAGTGGTTTCCTTTGTATTATACTTTATGCATTTAAAAACGTTATTCTGAGAAGGGATCATACATTGACTGTCCAAGAGGGCCATAGCACATACAAATTAAGACCACTGTTCGAGATCTCCTTCTGGGCCAGGAGGACCTCCAGCAAAGCCCCCTTCCATCCAAATATGCCAGCAGATGAAATTCTAATATGTCTGCCTGTCTTGTTGTTTTTTCTGCCATATGTTAGACAGAAAGAACTCTTGTACTGAGTCCTTGTCAGTATAACCTCTGCCACATGCAGCCATATCTGACCTTCATTCACTAAGTCCGACTCTCCACTTAAAGTTTCACCATCTATAAAATGTGTCAGTTGAGGTAATATCTGTAAAAAGCACTTTGCACAGCAACTAACACACAGTAGGTGTTATATAAATGTGTGTGTTCTCTTCCCCTTCCCTACCTGCCATACCTATTTTACTACAGAGGGTTGTTGTGAGGATCAAATGAGGGTAATATTTAAGAAAGTCAGTCAGTGAATGAATAAAAAAAGCATTTATTAAACACTTACTATTTGCAAGGTGCTAAAAACTGGGAATACAAATAGAAAAGCTGTACAGTCCCTACTGTCAAGGAGTCCATATCCTATCAGGAGAAATAACACATATAGGAAGGTTCAGCTTCAAGATAGGTGGAAAGGTCCCATGGATTTTAGGGAGCAGTAGTTAGATGGTTTTGCCAGTTCAATGTGGTTTATAAACTTATAAAATCATATATGATTTTGATCTTGGACTGTTTGATGTCTAATAATGCCTAGCTTTGGTGTCCAGGACTTATTTTTCTGAATCTCTAGTATGTATAGCTTTTACAGAGGGGGTAGCTTCAGTACCAGCAGAATCAGTTGCCAGGTTTCATCTCTAATGGGATTGATTCCTAGACTGAGTACTGGTAGACTGAGAAGAGACCATTGCTGTTCCCAAGGCCTGTGAGTATACCTGCTCATAGGTGGCAGTTGGTCAATGATTGGTGTTGGTGTTTTGAACTACTACTAACACTAAGATATATGCTATATATAGCATTTTATTTTATTGTTCCCTAGTTACATATTAAAACAAATTTTTAACATTTTATAAAAAGTTTTTAGTTCCAAATTCTATCCCTCCTTCCCCTCTCTCCTCCCTGAGCCAGTAAGTAATCCAATATAATTTATATAGGTGCAATCATATAAAACATTTCCATGAGTAATTTTGTACAAGAAAACTTAAAAGAAAGAAAAACAGCATGATTCAGTCTGTATTCAGACAGTGTCGGTTCCGGAGGCAGAGAGCATACTTCATCATGAGTCCTTTGGGATTGTCTTCTATCATTGTATTGCTGAGAATAGCTAAGTCATTCACAGTTCTTCATCGTTCATGTAAGTTTTTCTAGGTTTTTCTGAAATCATCCTGTTTATCATTTCTTATAGCACAATAATTTCCATCACAATCATATACCACAGTTTGTTTAGCCATTTCCCAGTTGATGGCATCCCTTTGATTTCCCATTCTTGGCCACCACAAAATGAGCTGCTATAAATATTTTTGTACAAATGGATATACAAATGGATACTTTTCCCTTTGTTGGATGTCTTTGGGATAGAGACCTAGCAGTGGTATTGGTAGATCAAAGGGTATGCACAGTTTTATCGCCCTTTGGGCATAGTTCCAAATTGCTCTCCAGAATGGTTGGATCAGTTCACAACTCCACCAACAGTGTATTAGAGTCTCAGTTTTCCCACATCCCCTCCAACATTTATTATTTTCCCTTTTGTCATATTAGTCAATCTTTTATATAGCATGTAAACTTTAAAAGTTTACAAAGTGCTTTCCTCACCAGAGTCAAGCCAACAGTCATTTAGTTAGCACCTGCTATATATGCCAGGCCCTGTGCCAAGCTCTGGGGATAGAAAGGGAGATTACATGCAAGCAACTATGTATACACAAGCTATATACAGGATAAAGCAGAGATAATCAACAGAGGGAAAGGACTGGCATTAGAGGGCATAGGTAAGGAAAAGTTTCTGGAAGATGGCATTTTAGTTGGGACTTTAGGGTAACCAGGATGATGAGGGAAAGAATTTCAGGAATAGGGGACAGCCAGTGAAAATGCAGAGTGGGGAAATAGTGTGTTTTGTCTGAAGAACAAACAGCCGGGAGGCCAATGTCACTAGGATCCAGAGTTCATGATTAGGGGGAGTAAAGTGTAAGGAGTCTGGAATGGTAGGAGGGGGCCACATAATGGAAGACTTTGAGCACCAAATGGATTTTTTACTTATCTCGATGGTGATAGCTCAGGTTTATAGAGGTAGGGTAACATGTTCTGACCTGTGCTTAGGAAGACCAATTTGATAGCTGAATGGAAATTGGGAATTAATGTATTATCCCCATTTTATAGATGAGGCATTTGAGGCATAGAAAAGTCAAGTGATTTGTCTAAGGTTACACAGCTTGAACTAGTGACAGCCAGGAGACAAGCTAAATTCTTAAGACAAGCTAAGTTTCTTAAGACACTAAGGAGTATAGACTGGAATTAAGGGCTTTATTATTAATTATTTTAGCAAATGCTGATCATTTCATCCAGTCAGCAGCTTCTCTGTCCCTCCTAGAAACAAGCTGTAATGGTAATGGGAATTTGAAGATCTTTCCTGCCCCTTAATGAGCCTAGGGGAATTTGAAGACCTTATCTGCTTTGAAAATATATTCTGCTCCCTAATAGGCTAAATGTAATCACATAGAGCTTGTAGTAGGAGGAGTTTGCTGAAGGGTGGAGCAGAGTCCACAGGAAGCTGGGAGTCAGAGCAAGCTATGGTTGGGAGGAGAGGATGCTTCTAAGGGACACAGATAGGCTTGTGAGTAAATATTGGTCTTGTGTTGATTTGTGTGAAGGTTAAAGGATGGTGTGGCTCTCTGCTATGTTGTGGTGCATTAACATCTATGTTTCTATGATGGATTTGGTTTTCTGGTGTCTGAATAAATGTTTTGCTTCTGTCTTCCATATGAAGAGTCTTTTATATTTTGTGATCGAGCACTATGCAAGTATATTTGTAATGACTGTGAATATTGTATTGGTGCTACACAAACTAAGCCACAAGTTGCATTTAGTTGTTACTAGTACATGTGAGTAGTTGAACGAGAATTGTCAAGAGCTTCTGAATACCTGTCACATTGCTATAGAAGCCCTAACCCCACCTCGCCCTGCCTCCTGGCAGCCTCCACTGAGAGAGACCGTTCAACTTACAGACTCAAAGTCTGGCCTCAGCAACAATTCTATTCCATCTGGGGCTCCCCATCTGCTCCCCTGCAGCTTAACTTTAATCAGACGCCTTTCTACCTGTGTCTCTTGTTCCTGACATGCTTTGGTGTGTTGGCTTTGAAGGTCTATGGATTGGAGGTGTTCTTCAGGGGTCTTACAGCAGTGGTAATTTTGCCAGCAGGGGGAGAACTCCTAGCTCTCTTGATGCATCCACAATTAATGAGTATGGGTTGACCTTAAACACCAGCTGAAAAGAAAATAAATTACCCTCCTGTAATCCATGACATTTATAAACACAAATGTGTATTAAAATAACTACTTGACTCTTCTTAGTTTTCAGAGCTAATAAGCTTGACAAATTCCATTTAGTGTTTTACTGTTATTAATTTCCATCATTTGTTACTGGCCCCCTTAGGGACTGTGGTCTGAAATGTCTAAGGAGGAAGAAGAGAGAGACTTGGAGAAATTTCTCAAGAATGTGGATGAAATCTGTAAGTACTGGAAAATCATAAACAAATTAAGTTCTACTTTGGGGAGTGTTGGTGGCTAAAAAGGAATGATTACTTCGACTTAGTTACTAGGCTGTCTGACAGGTTTATGACTTCAAGAAAAACTGTAATTGAATTTAAACTGAAGGGGTATTGAGAAATTGAGTGCTATTGTAGCCTGGGGGCAATATTTTCTGGCTGTTAATTGGCACAAGAGAAGCCGTTAATGCTATGATTGGGATTCTAATGTTAGCTCTGTCTATATTTAAGATCCTTCTACCTAGAATAGAGCGAGAAGAACCTGTGATTTCCCACTCTACCTTATACAATAGGAGAATATTATCATGTTAGGGGACGTCATCCAAAGGTTGCGGCTGTTGACATCTGGCATTCTACTGTTTGAGGGAATGTTCATTTCCTTTTTACTTCTGTAAAAGTATAGGCAGCATTTTTCCCTCATGGGCCAGAAGATTAAATGTACAGTTAGCTCATGGACTCATGTGACTGGCAAGGCCTAAAGAGGTATTCTTGTCTGTTTTAATTCCTCTAGGCAAAATATTCCCAACTTAGCCCAATTAAGATTATTAAGAATCTCTACTGATTGTACAAAGCACCAAAGCTATTCTGCATTCTGTTAGAATTAGCAGTCACTTCTTCAAGCTTGAGAAATCCTTTTTTAGACTTAATAAAGGAAATCTTCTATGCAAAAGAGGAAAACCTACACAACCCAGTTACCCCCAAGGGGAGATGTATGCCATAAGTATGAATGAGTTCAAATTCATAAGTGGTTATAACTCTTCATATCCTTAAAGACCATAATTAGGTACCCCCCACCGGTAGCTTTCTCCTGGATAAATAATCCCTGTTCTTTCCTTATTGGAACTACTTATTCATTCTTATTTTCTCTTGTGAACTTTTTTTCAGTATGTCTCTGAATTCCTTCTCTCTAAAACATCTTATTAGTAGAGAAGGCTCTCTTCCGTTTGATTGTGCCTTGTTTGATTGGTTCCTGTCTAATTTCTCTTAAGCCACTTTGGTTCAGGACCTGAATTCTGATGACCTCAGTGTGTGTGAGAGGGCCATGAGCGAGGCAGAGAAGAAACTGCAGTTCCTGGAGGATGAAGAGGAAGATGAATGCAGGACCACTTTGAACAAAACAATGATTAGTCCTCCACAAGTTCCTACAAAGGTTTCCTTTCTGTTATGGAATTAAATGGATAGTGGTAGATAGTAGATCCAAGACACAAACACCAATGAAGCTAAAAAATTATTATGTCACTCAGGCTCAAGATGGATCTGACAGTAAGGAAGTATGAACCTGATGTCTGGTTTTCTGATCTTTTTGTTCATCTTTAACAAGAACACCAGGTTCATTTTAATGAGCTTTAATATTTAATCCATTTTTTGTGACAACATAATACTTGGGAAGCATACTTAAAGTCACTGCTTTGTTTATCAACTTGGTTCCACTGGTGACTAGGGTTCGATTCACCTTTGGGAGCCTTACACTCTTACAGACAGACCACAACTTAGAACTGTCCCTTAGGAGAACATTCTTTCACAGACTCATAGCAATCAAATTCATGATTTGATCTCATCAATTGTGTCATCCCAAGCAAATTGTGGACACTTCAGTGTTTGATAGCAGCCTTCACAAATCAGGAGACTGAACTTGGCCCAAAGTAGTCCGCTTCATATGACTGATTTGACTTTCTTTTCTGCTATGCTGCATATGTAGCTCATGAAATTTTCTTTTCTTTTTTGGTGACCTGTCAAAGCAGAATGTGGATGATACAACTCCAGGTAAGGCGGCATCTCTCTTCCTCCTAGGTTTTGTTTTATTCTCCATAATTTTCTTGATCTTACCTAGCTTCAAGAGCTGTAAATCATAGCCTTATGAGCTCAGGAATTATGAGTGGGCAAAAAAATCTTTCTTATTGTTCCCCGTAACTAGATATCTTCAAGAAGACACTGGTTGTAAACATTAGAGAGGCGATTGCTATTCGGTTACAGGTTGGACTTAAGTGGCTTCATAGCCTTAATTTCTGTGATTTTGTGACCTGCCAGCCTCTTTTGCATTGACCTGGCAGCTTTCTGAAATTTCCTTTCCTTATTCCTCACCTGCCCTCGGTAAGATAAGCCCTGTTAGCATTTCCTCTCTGGTTCCACTTCTTCACTACCCAAGGGATCTAAGTTTTCCTTTTGCTGTTCAGCTCAGAGGCTCATTATTCTGCAAGGAATAAAAAAAAAGTCTCTCCCCCAAAGAAAAACTATTTTAAAAGGCATAATTCAAATCTGACACACAGTCATAGCCATCATGTATAATAATACATTACATACTTTACCATTTAATGTCAAATTAAGAAGATGTCAGCTTGGTGTCTTCAGAAGCCTCTGTATATGTATGTGTGTGTGTGTGTGTGTGTGCGTGTGTCTGTGTGTGCGTGCGTGCACGTGTCTTTGCATAGAAAGCTTGGCTACACCAAAGCTTTCTTCCCTCTCTGAACTAGAGAGGCGATTATAGAATTCTCATTTTTACTTTAACCATTTAAACCCCTCTCCTCTGCTGTCAGATGGCTTCATGGAGGTGATAGAGAAGGATGCCAGGGAACGAGCCAAGAGAAGAAAAGAAAACAAAAGCCTAGCAAACGGTAATGGTTGTTGAGGTTTGTTATCATTAGAGGGGCCAATTTAGATGAGAAAGTGCCTCAGAGAACCAAAGTGTGGTTTAAACATGAAGTTGCCGGCTTCTCAGTTGGCAGGCTTATAACAAGCCCATGAAGAGGAGAAGCTGTTCAGCAAAACCCATTTTTAGGGTACTTTCTTCTCCCACTCAACAAATTGAAAATAATCGCTTCGTGAGAGTATTGGTTGAAGGAATAATATTCCTTCCTCAAGAGAAGCTGTAGGAAGGAATAATATTCCTTCAGCCCACAAGAAGAGGAGATATTTGAGGCCCCTCATGCCTGCCTGCAAGGACTTGCAGAGTTGTGACATGGGAAAGGGCATACACTAGTTCTGCTGACACCTGCATACAGATCTCCAGGAGCAATGGGTATAAGGGGCAGAGAGACAGATTTAAATTCAATATGAGAAAAAACTTCCTAACAATTAAAGTTGTCCAGAAATGAAATGGGCTGCCTCAGGAAGCAGTGGGTTTCCCCTTACTTGATGTCTTTGAGCCAAACCAGACTCATTTCCTAAGGATCTTGTAGGGGTGACAGTTGGAATAAGATGGCTCCTAGGGGCCCTTCTTGCTCTGAACGTGACGATGTCCTAGATCTTCACAACAAAATCTTTAACCCTAAAGTATCCAGGTTGGCATTGGAGGTAACAGGAAGGGTCAGCAATTTATTTAATCCCAGATGCCATCAGTGGGGCTGAATGGTGCCAGCAGGTACCACTAGCAGCCATAAAGACCTTAGGAGAGAAGAAGGAAAAGAGGCAAAGAAAAAGAAATGCCATCAAAGAAGAAATGATTCGGGAGAAGGGGAGAGAGTGGAGCTAGTGGGAGGGCACTACTCAGTGTCATCCCAAATCCTTCGTGGCAGCACGGCACGGGTATAAATGAGCCCATATTTATCAACTACCTCCATGATCCTCGACGTGCTTTCAATTCTGGGGACTTAGTCTTTGTAGCACGCTCAGGGCTGAAGCAAAAAGAGCACTTTACCCTTAGAGGGAGGAAACAGTGAATTGGGGGTGGGTATAGGAAAATTACCCTTGAGCATAAAATAAGATTATACTGTAGTCACAGAAGAGTTGGAAGAAATGACAAGTCTCTTTTATTCCCAGTGAAGGAATGTATGTTTAAGGAGCAAGTTGTAAGGTTCTGGAGGATTTTCCCATTTAAAATGAGAGCTTACACCTGTGATCTTTGTTTTCATAGCCTTGAAAGAAAAAGGGAATGAAGCTTTTCTGAAAGGTGATTACAGGATGGCTGTTGAGCACTACAGTGAGGGGCTGAAGAAGCTGAAGGACATGAAAGTTCTCTATACCAACCGAGCCCAGGTCAGTTAATACCATGGACTTTAAGAAACTGAAGCCTCCTCTAGAGGCCAGAGTAATGCCACCCTCCATCCCCTCCATGCCCCCCCTTTTTTTTGGTGACTTGGGCATTAATCAGAACTTCAGTCTCAGCCTCGCTACCTGACCCTTTTATCTGATATGCTGTGTATCATAGAAATGGGTTCTGCAAAGCACACTCCTTAAAAAAAAATAAAAGAAAAGCAACAATCCAGCAAATTTTTTTTAATGAAATGCTGACTGCTACTAAGTGCTAGGCAAGATACAAAATTTAGATAGCACATGGTCCCTGACCTCATAGAACTTATAGTCTGTTAGGTGGATAGGATATGCAATACTAACTAAAATATAAAATAATACACAATAAGAGAGTCAGAAAGGTGGAAAGAGAGGACTTCATGAAGTTGAAAAGTGGAAAGATAACTCCCAAGACATATAGAGAAGAAGGACATGCCTTAATATTCAGAGGCCTGGATTCCGGAAAGAGACCAAGACACTGAATGGCCAGCAGAATTGAGACTTATCTTGTGAAGATCAGGGCAGTGAGGCATATATCTATCTGATGGTCTATGCAGTAATTGGTACTTTTTTCCCATAATAAGAAGGGAGGGTGAAAGGGAATTCTACTTCCTGGGAGTTCTGTCATCATAAGAAGTCTACTTTTTGGAAGTAGCCTAACCTTTCCTGTTAGTTTAAGATCCTAAATCACCTTGTATCTAGTGGGCTACAGCTAATTATTCAGGTATTTAGTTTCTGGAGTTCTTCCCCCTTCCCTCCTCATTTTTTCCTCTTCCCCTCCACTCACTTCAATAATTCCTCTAAGGAATTGTTAGAGTAGATGGGGAAAACACTGAAAACAAGAGATGGAAATACTGAAAGTAGAAAAAACCAACATTATAGTGACAGTGATAAATGAAACCACATAAAGTACAGTATAATCTCATTACTTCAGATGTCCTTAGTAATTCAGACACAGGCTTGGTTAAAATTTACCTTTGCTTCATCTCTGAACAAAGGGTTTTTTTAAGCAAATGAAGGATGGAGACAAGACAGCAGAAGTCTGCTCCCTGAATTGGTGTCTGGTTGTCTCCACAAAGAAATTATAAGTGCTTTGAAACCAGCTACTTTTTGCTTGGAGAAGGTTACGTAAGGAGGGGGAGCATTTTTTTATAGCTGACAATAATTAGATAGCACAATAATTAGGTACATTGTAGTTCAACAATAAATACTTGCTGATTTGAATCAGTTGAGGAATGGCTAGCCACCTCTAAATAATCCAGTTCAAATGTTAAAGTACTTTTGAAGTGCTATTTGTCTATAAATAACTGGTGTGCTAATTATAAAACTTTCTTATGTACCATTGAGGCAGAACTATAAAGAATTGTACTTGCTAACATTCTTAGCCTAGTTGTTGTTGTTATTTTAATAGAGGGTTGATCAGGGGAGTTCCCCTATGATCTTATAGTGAAGTAAGCTTTTATTTAGGAATTTGGAAGTATCTTCCTTTGGAAGTTGAGAGTATGCCTACTGGATCCTCCTTCAGAAGACTCAGAATATTTCTTGATTGTGTTTGTGAGTGTTGAATTGGCTGGCTCAGACTTTTATGGGATGTACTTACTAACCTATAAAGGGAGTTTCCATTTTATACTCAGCCATCATTATTATTATTATTTTTTCCTGGAGAGATCCTGAAAAGGCAGCAGAGGCAGGAACAGACCTGAGTGAGTGTGTAAGAGGAGATACCTTCTCTTCTTCGATTTGTCAATGGCTTGTTGCAGTTTGGTTTTTGCTCCCATTACTGAACTGAAACAGGTTTCAGTAACCTCTTAGTCTCCAAGTCATAGAACCATAAATTTAGTGCGAGAAGGCAACTTGGACCTAGTCCAACACCTTCCTTTTACAGATAAGGAAATTGAGACTCAAAGAAGTTAAGACCAGCCCAAAGTCACGTAGCTGGTTAAGTATCTAAGGCAGGATTCTAAGCCAGTTCTTTATGACTCACTCCAAGTCCAGCCAACTCCAGTGACTTTTTCTCATAACTCAGCCTTCTTGTTCTCTCTGCAGCATTTCCCATTATCGACAACCCTTTTCCCTCTGAGTTTTTGTGTCACTGCCTTCTCTTGTTCCTTTCCCAACTCATCTGGTTGCTACTTCTCAGTCACCTTTTCTGGGTTTTGATCTCAGTCCTTAACTATGGGTCTACCACAAGGCTTTATCTTAGACTTACTTCTCTCTCTCTTCTCCTCTTCTCACCTTCATCAGCTCCAGTGGGTTCAATTATCATCTCTGTTCAGATGACTCCTAGATTTATAAATTCAACCCTAGTCTCTCTTCTGAGTTCCAATCCTGTATTACTAATGAATGAAAAAGTGAAAATGATTAAGTACTTACCTTTAGACACTTATTATTGAATTCCCTCAGGCATCTCAAACTGATTGTGTCCAAAACTTTCCTTAAAAAACCCATCCTTCCAAACAAAACAAAACAAAACAAAAAACCCATCCTTCCTTTGAAATTCCCTATTTCTCTTGAGAGTACCACCATCCTCTGTCATCCTGATCCAAAACCTCTGCATTATCCTCAGTTCCTCATTCTCTTTTACCACATATCCATTGGTTGCCAAATCTTGTCATTTCTACTACCACATTTCTTATATAATAGATATTAACTTCTCTTTACACACATTGCCACCCACCTAGTTTATTCCCTCATCTTGCCCCCTGAACCATTGTAAGAGCTTCCCTATTGGTCTCCCTGGCTCAGATGACTCCTTTTTCCAATCCATCTTTCACACAACTACTGGTGATATTTCTAAGTACAGGCCTAATCATGTCACTTCATTACTCAATAAATTCTAGTGGTTCCCTGTTACTTCTAGGATCAAATGCAAATCTTCAGTTTAGCTTTCAGAGCCCTTCACAACCTGACTTCAACCTGCCTTCCTAGTCTCATTATAAATTACTCCCCTTCACATACTTTTCATCCCAGCTAAACTGGCCTTTCTCACCATTCCTCCTGTGTGACTCCCCATTTCTTCTCACCATGCCTTTTGCACAGATTTTCCCTGATGCCTAGAATTCCCTCCATTCTCATCTCTGCCTCTTAGAATGCCTAGTTTTCTTCAAAGTTTGGCTCAAATACCACTTCTTATATTAAGACTTTTCTTAATTTCCCTAGCAGCTAGTACCTTCTCCCTAAGTTAATTTATATAAATTTTGTACATTATTTACTTATGTATCTACATGTTATCGCCTCCAGTAGAATTTAAGCATCTTGAGGACAGGGACTATTTCATTTTCGTCTTTGTATCCCTAGCACCTAGACTATAAAAAATGCTTCATAAATGCTTGTTGATTGATGTATTGCTTTGAAACAGAGGCAAATGAGAAATGCATGTATCTTCACCCATGTAAGAAGACAGTTTTTGAACTCCAGCATGGCATAGTGGTGGGGTAAAAACTAAGTCTCAAAGTCTACCTTGTAAATTTGCTAGATCTGTGAACCTGAGCAAGTCCATAACTATTACATGTCTCAGTTTCCTTGCCTGTAAAAAGAGGAGGTTGGCTTCAGTGGCTTCTAAGGTCTCTTTCATATCAAATATATGGTCTTCACCTCCTTTGATCCAAGTTCCTGGCTCCAGTCTTGGAGAGCTAATGGCATAGTCTCTCAACTCTAGATATGGCAGCTGTCAAAAGGGAAATAATATTGCCTGGTAGTAAAAATTATTGAACCTCAGTTTCCTAGATAGAGTACAAGAAAGATCTAGGACAGTGTGATCCTCAAATCTAGCTCAAAAGAAGGGGGGTTTTCTGCCCTAGCATCAGGGCATTTTTGATGCCCTAGCATCACCATTTTAAGTGTGACCTAAAATTCAGAAATCCTGGAATCCAGCCCTCTAGTGAGAGATCTTCTGGGTGTCACATGTCTCTTGGAGAGAAAAGAGAATCAAACACATGTCCCCTCCCCCCATCCCTTCTGAGGTACAGCTGGATGGACTGCAAAGGATCAAAGTCATGATGTAGGGAAGCAACGGACCTGCACCTTGTCTTCTGTTCTTACTGTGAGTCATGTGATCAGCTTAGGTCTCCTTGGGAGAAGAGGAGAACCTAGCTAGCAACTCCAAATTCTTTTCCCTTGTAAGGAGAATCCAAGTGACAGGATAGTAGCACAGTTCTGGGAACCTCTAGGAGTCTCTAGGGTAAAAAGTGTGACTTACCAGTGTCAGAGGGGTCACCTCTCTGGTATCCCCATGTTTGTTTTCCTTCAGAAAGGAGTCTAAACACGTGTGGTGCCATGAAATTGGAACTCTTTAGCACCCGAAGTAAAGATGGGACTAACCACAGAGGAAGGAAAAATGATAGTGATTGTTTATAGGCTACTATGAGTCTATTGCATGTTTTCTTCATTTTCCATGGGGTAGAACAAAGGCAGTCATGGACCAGACATGTGAATTCAGTCAACCAATAAACACGTATTAAGTGCTTACCATGTGCTACTCACTGTTAAGTACTAGGCACATAAAGACAGAGTTTGAAAAAGTCCTTTCCCTGAAGAAATTTACATTCTAGTAGTGGAAACAACTTGTATATACATACATAGGTATATTCAAAATCAGTGCCAAGTAGAAGCATAGTAACCTTGGGAAGGCACCAACAGCTAGGGAGACCTCCTTCCTGCAGGACATCAATTTCGTGCTTTGTCTTGAAAAAAATGAGGGATTCCAAGAGGTGGAGGTGAGAGGAGGGAGAGAGATAAAGACAGAGAGAGAAAGAGACAGAGATGAGAGAGAGGAGACAGAGACAAAGAGAGAGAGAGAGAGAGAGAGAGAGAGAGAGAGAGAGAGAGA
>NW_027187419.1:5745152-5767498 GCF_028583685.1 Petaurus breviceps papuanus | reverse complement strand
AGAGAGAGAGAGAGAGAGAGAGAGAGAGAGAGAGAGAGAGAGAAAGAGCGTGGAGAACATTCTCTATATAGGAGGTAAAAAGTAGCAATGAGGCCCATAAGACTGGCCCACAGTGTGTGGAAAGGAGTAGAGAATAAAAGGAAGACTGGACTGGTAGGGACAGGCTAGTTGTATGAGTTTGAAATGCCAAGCAGAGGAGTTTATTTGTGATCCTATAGGTAATAGGGAGCCCCTGGAATGTATTGAGTATATAAGCTCACATTGGCTCCTTTGTGGAGGATGGTTTGAAATGAGGAGAAACTGGAAGCAGAAAGAGCAATCAGGACGCTATTGCAGTAGGCCTGGTGGGAAGGCATGAGGGCCTTAAGTGGGGTTAGAGAAGAGGGGAAGTAGAAGAGAGATGTAGGGATAGAAACAACAAGATTTGGGCACTGCCTGGATCTATGGAGCGACAGGGAGAACTCAGAGAAGAAGCCAAGGTTGTGACCTTTCAGGGAACCTTTTTAGTCCCCATCTGGGAATTCCTACAGACAAGCCATTTAAGTTAATTCTGGTATTTCCCTGGTGTGACAGCAGCCAAAGAGGCTGATCTGGAGGAGCAGCCCTAAGAGCATACCTAGGTGACATAAGATTAAAGCCTGGGGGTGCTATGCCATAAGCCAGATATTTGAAAATAACAAAACTGCAATTGTTTGAGAAATTTAATTCAGAGCATTCACCAATATAGATTAACCTTAGTTCTGATTTAAAATATTGAGACATTACTGTGCCATACTTTAATTTTTATAACTGAAGAGCCTCATTCAATGTAAAAATGTTCTGAAATTATGATATATAAGGGAAAGTGATGAAAACTCTTGAGGAAATGGCTCCTTTTTCATTTTATCCTAAGAAGCATTTCTTCAGAGAGAAATAAAACATACACTGTACAGCCCGGTGTTAGGAATTGTTTGAACCATTGACTATTTTTAAAATTCCTTGCCAATGTGCACACAGTGTTATAGAACACTTAATAAGGGCCCTTTGAATTATGTTGCTCTGTGCTGAAGAGAAAACCTACCCTTTCATCACTTTGTTTTTCTTTTAGAGCTAATGTTATGATCAATAGATTGCTGGTGTAATTTAGATAAATTTGGAGTTTAATTGCCATTTGGAAAATACATGTCTATTTAAGATGTAGGAAACAATACAGAATGAGAAAATCTAAGCACAGAAAGGGAAAAGACCATATCATGATATTGGGAAAACCTATATTGAGCTTTTCCAGAGAACCTATCCTGAATAATAAGCAGTATCTAATGGATGCTCCCTTCTTCCTTATATGTCCTGACCTTTGAATGAAATAGCAGACACCAAAGAAATAGCAGTCGCTTTATGCAACAGATAGCTCTAGATTCATCTCCTTCAATTAGACCTTAAGCCAATTGAATGGAAGCGCCACGTTTCAGTTTCCTTTTCATCAGATCAAAGAGCTGCAGTGCAGACGTTCATTAGCACAAGCTGTTGCTTGATTCTTGATCAGTGTGCTTGAGTGTTTAACATCCTTCCACCACACCTTGCCCTTAGTTCATGATAGGATGATCTGTGTGAATATCTTTTTTATGTTTGCTGCCCTTTACATGCTTTCTGTTTCCAAAATGTTTTGCCTGTGACTTGGGTTATTGGCAGACCTGACTTCTGGCATCACTTCTCCTGCTGGCGGGCCCTAGAGAACTCACTTAATCTCTTGACACTTCAGTCTCCCCTTCTTTGAAAAAAAGGATAATTTTCTGGTTTTCTCTGCTTCATAGAGAACTCTTCAAATAAATGTGTCAAATATATGTATGTACCTGTTAGAGAACATGATCATATCATAACAGTGATAGCAGTGAGGTTGTGTTTCCCTGATTAGCCCTTACTTTGCTTACATCCTGGGGGTTTAGGAAGGGACGTGTTTGGGATAGAGTGTGGGAAATGTCACAGAATGACAGAATATTAAATTCTAAAAATATATGATTTAGAGATGATCTAATACTGGGGTGGGGAAACTGTGACCTCAAGGCCACATGTGGCCCTCTAGGTCCTCAAGTGTAACCTTTTGACTGAGTCCAAGTTTTATAGATCAAATCATTTTATTAAGGGGGTTCTATAAAATTTGGATTCAGTCAAAGGGTTGTACTTGAGGACTTAGAGGGCCATATGTGGCCTCAAGGCTGTAGGTTCCCCAGCCCTGAATTCTAATCTAACCCTTTCCTTTTTAGAGATGAGAAAATGGAGGCTGAGAGAGGGGCAATGGCTCCTTTGAACTAAATAAACACACAGAAATCTTAAGTGTTCCTAAAATGCTGATGAGATAGAAATGCAAATCCTATTTTTATTCCCAAGAAACCCTTTAAGCCAGAATACCACAACGTGAAGCCAGGAGTCTCCTTTTGGGGGCATTCATCCCATGGTAGAGGCTTACTCGTGAGTGCCACTGCACCCTTGAAGGGGCCTGGCATTTGAGCATGGTGGGGACAACTTACTCTTCCATAGAGGGGCCACTGAGCTTTTTGGAGCTCTTGGTTTCTGTGATTTTAGTTCAGACCTTCTGGAGGAGAGGATAAAAAATTGTGCTCCAGTTTCCCTTGCTACTTTCTGGTTCCATTCAGTAGAGATCACCCCAAAGGTAGTGTTGAGTTGGGCCCTTTCTTTGCAGAGGTTCAGTGGCTATTTGTGTCTCAAAAATACTCTGCTTATCTCACACTGACCAGTGCTGCCTCTCATAAGCTTCATGTCCTTGCAGGCTTATATAAAGCTGGAAGAATACGAAAAAGCACTGGTGGATTGTGACTGGGCTCTGAAGGTAAGACCAGATGGCAATATACCTGGACAAGATATGGATTAGGCAGCCCCATGATGAACTGAAGTAAACCAGCTTATCAGGGTCGGGTTTGTGGGGGTGGAACCTCTAATCCTTTGTGGGTGCCCAGCCCAGCCAGTTGTGTTCTAAAATGTCACATGTATAATTCCTCCCCACAAGACTGTATTTTTTCTCTAGCCCTAATCATTTGTAAATTTACTATACCACCCCCCTCCCTGTTTTGGGGAGAATAATCAGGAGAAAGAATTTCTATTGTTCAGCCCTTCTGCCTGTCATGCTTCAGGCATAGTGCTGCTGTATGTGGTATTTTCTTGTTCTAAAATTCTATAATTCTTTGATCATCCTGAATTTATCATAATAGGAAGCGAAGGATGAAATTGAAAATGTCCTTTAATAATGAAAGTATATGCCCACCTGCTGTTATTTTATTTCAAGTGACTTGGTATTTAAATACTCTTTAACCAATCAGTCAGTCAACAAGTATTTATTAAGTATCTTTCATGTGCTAGGCTCTGTCATACGCACTGAGGAAACAAATAGAAAGAGTAAAACAATCCCTGCTCTCAAGGAGCTTCCATTTGAATAGGGGAGACAACAAATAAACATATAAATACATACAGAATAAATATAAAATAATTCAAATAAATACAAAGTAGGTAAGTATAAGATAGTTTGGGAGAGAGGCCATTAGCAGTGGGGGAATCAGGAAAGGTTTTTATCTTAAAGGTTTTTTTTTTTTTATCTGGACCTTGAAGGGATTCTGTGAGGGGAAGGGAGGGAGAAGTGTTTCCAGGAATGGGGGAGGGGTGATGCCAAGGGGTGGAGATGGGAGGTGGGCTGCTATTTGTGAGAAAGGAAGGGACTAGGTGGGCTTATCTGAATCACAGTGTGAGTGGGAGAGTAATGTCCAGTGAGACTGCAAGGATAGGCTGTGGGGCCAGCTCGTGAAGGGCTTTAAGAACTGAACAGAAGCATTTGTATTTTATCCAGAGGCAATAGGATAATAACATAAGACTTTACATTCTTGGCACAGTTTTGGGCACACTGGGGTTTCAAAAAATATTTGATGATTGGTTAATCAAACAAAGTGGCAAATTAGAACCTGGTTTATATGAGGTACTTCCTCAAAAAAAATAATGCACTGACATCTAAGGGTATATTATTTTCTCATTCTATAAAAACACTTGCTTTATTTTCATATTTTGAAGTACAATAGTTGAGTTATAAGAATTATTCAAGGTAGACTGTTAAATGCAGCTCATCTTCAGCTTTGACTTATTCCCCTGCCTTTTTGGAGTCATGGGTTCTTTCTTTCTTTCTTTCTTTCTTTCTTTCTTTTCAAATGAAAAGAAAGGAGGTAAAGAAACCTTTCTGGACTATTCTGCTATCAAATCTCAACATTATAGTCTGACTTCTATCCAACTTTTTCCAGAGTGGGTTTCATTTAACTCTAAGGAACTCTCTCTGGGTTAGGTGCTCTCTCTGGGCCACCAGGTATCCCTCCCTATTTGGATCTGAAAAGGATAAAGAGGACAGGCTCATTTTCATGCAGATTCTATGTAATATATTGGCCTGTTTCCAAATAATTAGTTAAAATGCAGGATAATTAATGGTGAAAGCAAGGCAAATCAGGCCTGATGGTTGAAGCAATATTAGCAGTTAAATTGTTAAATGCCTACTGAGGCTTTGAAGCCATTTGAAAACTTTTAGAAATAGAAAAGGAAATTATAAAAAAATATAATCAATCAGCAATATGTGCTAGGCACCATACTTGGCACTAGAGATACAAATACTGTGAATGAAACAATCCCTGTTTGCAAGGACCTTACACACGAATACAAAGTAGAGTAATGGTTTGAGAGAGAGGATCAGGAAAAAGCTTCTTGTAAAAGGTGGTATTTGAGAGGGATTCTTTCAGGTGGAGGTCAAGAGGGAGTTCATGCCAGGCATGGGGATAACCAGTCCAAGGGCACAGAGATGAGACATGGAGGGCCAGGATTGAGGAACAGAATGGAAGAGCATAGTCTGTCTGGGAAGAAGAGTAATGAGCCTAGAAAGAGAGGCTGGGGCCAAGTTATGAAATATTTTGAAAGCTAAACAGAGGAATTTATTTTAGATTCTAGAGGCAGTAGGAAGCCACTGAAGCTGACTGAGTAGGGAAGTCACATGGCTAGATCCACACTTAAGGAAAATCACTTTGGCATTCAATGTGGAGAATAGATTAAAGTGAAGGGGGGTATGGGGGGGGAGGGAGACTTGAGGCAAAGAAACCAATTAGGAAACTGTTTCAATAATCTTAGGTGAGAGGTGATGAAGGTTGGGACTAAGGTGGTGACTTTTTTTTAATAGATAGAAAGGGTCATATGAAAGAGATGATATGGAGATAGAAACAGCAAGATTTGGCAACTGGTTGGATATGTGGGGCAAGAACAAAGCCATGGTTATGAATTCGGGGGATTAGAAGAAGGATGGTGACTTTGAAAGAAACAGAGAAGCTTGGAGGAGTATTGGGTTTGGGGGAAAGATAATGAGTCCTATTTTGGACATGTTGAGTTTGAGATAACTCTTGGACAAGGTTTGACATATCTAACAGACATTTGGTGATACAGTATTGAAGTTCAGGGGAGTGACTCAATGCAAATCCTTGGCCTAGAGTTGCTAATTAAGTCTGTGGGAGTTCATGAGATTACTAAGAAAATGATCATAAAGAGAAAACAGTAGAGAGCTCAGGCCTAGGAGAGAGGGAAGAGTAGTGGTTAGACTTAGCAAAAACCCATGGTTAGGGGGTGTGATTTAGATAATGAGCCAGGTGGCTGGAAGGGAGTAGTTAGACAGGTAGGAGGAAAGCCTGGAGGAAGGAGTACATGAAAACCAAGAGAAGAAGAATATCCAGGAGGAGAGCCAGCACTATCAATACAGTAGAGAGATTAAGAAGGATGAAGACTTCAGGGCAGAAAAATTAGATTAGGCCATTAACATCTCCTTGGTAAGTTTGGAAAGAGCAGCGTCAGACTAGATGAGGTCAGAAGCCAAATTGTGAAGGGGTAAGGAGTGAGTGAGGTGAAGGCAGAAGTGGAACCAACAAGTGTGGGTAGCTTTTTCTGGGAATTTGACTGAGAAAGCTTGGAGAAACTGAGGACAGTAGCTTGAAGGGATGGTTAGATCTAGTTAAGGTTAAAGGATGAGGGGTACTTGAGCATATCTGGCAGTAGGGAAGGAACCAACAGGTAGGGGAGAAGCTGAAGATTAGAGAGAGGAGGAGGTGGTCTAGAGTATTACAGTCTTTGCATTGTCTTGCCCATAACAAACTTTTCTTCATGGCAGCGATTAGCAGTTGGCTTTTTTGTTTGTTTGTTTTTGCTGGTCTTCTTACTACTCTTCCAACTTTAAGAAGCTTGTGCGACACTGTTGTTCATTCATTTCAGTTAGCTTTGTCTGACTCTTTGCGACTCCCTGGGGCTTTCTTAGCAAAGATTCTGGAGTGGTTTGCCATTCCCTTCTCCAGCTCATTTTACAGATGAGGAAAATGAGGCAAACCAAGGTTAAGTGACTTGCCCAGGGTCACACAGTCAGTATCTGAGGTCAGATTTGAACTCAGGAAGAATGAATCTCCCTGACTGCAGGCCCAGCCTTCTATCCACTGCACTCACCACCTAACAGCTCCTTGATGCATTGTAGAGGAATCTGTAAGAATCCCTCCAGCTGCCAGGTCCCTCTGAATGTCTTTGTTTATTTTCTGAGGATTAATTAGACTCTTTTCCAGCAATAGTTTGTTGATTTTTTGACTTTATTTTTTGGTTTTCATTTCCATTTTCCACTTCAGTGATACTAATCTTGTTTTGGTGTGGGTTTGAATACTCCTTAAAACACTTCACCTCCCCCCACCAACAGGTACTGTAATATCTCTAACAGTAACTGAGGTGTGTTCTTTAAGAGCAGCATTCACATGTTCCCTTGAAGTAACATCCGTTCTTTAAAATCACAGAAGTAAAAACACAACAAAAGAGATAATGAACCACATCTGTATAGCATGAAATCTGGAATACAGATGACAGAGATTAAATTAACTAAAGATGGTGAAACCAGATAATTCGATTTCACCCAGCCAAGGTCAGCCATTCTAAGTGAGCTCAGCACCAATAAAAGCAGACACACGTGAACATTGCTGTCCCCAAATGAAACTATATAGAAACTGTCACTTGTCCCAAGTAATTTGCATACTACTCTACATCTCAGCCATGTTTTCTAGTAAGAAGAATTCCTCCTGACTCCAGATGAGTGGAAGTCTAGGTATTTATAAGTAGTAATAGTCATGGCAGTATAAAAAAATCGCCTCTTCTGGAATTTCTTAGGCCCTCAGAATTTAGTGTCAACAAGCTAGTTTCCCATTTTACTTTCTCATCACTGCTTTTTGACCAGTATTCCCTGGCTGAGGTTTAAAGTTTTCCCCAATACATTTTCCTGGACATTCACTGGAGGCTTTGAGCTTTTAGTAACAGATATGACTTGGCAGCAGCATCATAGAATAAGTCAATATGTGAAATGCCATAGAAAATTGACTTTTGGGACATCGAAAAGAAGCAGTATTAAAAGGTGCCCCGTGTTGTTTTCCCTGGATTCTGTTTCTGGATGGCCGACTATTTTGCTTTCCCCTGCTTTCAGCTGTATTCTAAGTGAAAGGCTTTTCATTTGCTTCTTCCCATGCCCTGAAAGTGAAAAATGTTCTGTTCAGTGACGGAGAGCTGCCCGGCATGGCTGAGCTCCTTGCTGGAAACATTTGGAAGCAGAGTAATTTTGCGGAAAGAGTGCTAAGTATGGAGTCTAGGAAGTTCTGGGTTTGAAGCCCACCTAGCACTGTGCTAGGTTCTGAGATTTCAGGTCCAAGTCAGACAATTCCCACTGTACAAGAGCTTACACTAGGGGGAGCCATCGTGCTCACAGATAGACACCAGCATTATGAATGTAGAGTGTTTTGTAAGCCTAAGAGTGCTATATAAATTTTAGTTATAAAAATAATCGTAACTATTTCTTATTTGGTCATTTGTTGTTCAGTCGTGTCCAACTCCTTGTCGGACCCCGTTGGGGGGGTTTTTGGCAAAGACACTGGAGTGGTTCTGCCATTTCCTTCTCCAGCTCATTTTACAGATGAGGGAACTGAGGCAAATAAGAGTTAAGTGGCCTTCCCAGGGTCACACAGCTAGTGACATAAAATGTCTGAGGCCAGAGCTGAACTCAGGAAGAAGAAGAGTCTTCCTGACTCCAGGCCCAGAGCTCTATCCACCTTGCCACCTAGCTGCTCCTAATCTGGCTGTAGGCAGAGAGATAAACTTTGATTGTCAGATTTAGTGTAGCCATCTTGAGAACTGGAGAACTGACTTAGCTTAGTTACACAAAAGATAGACAATTATCAGGAGCTAATTAATGGCTTAAGAAGCATCTAGATGACTCAGTAAATAGAGCGCTGGGCCTGGAGTCAGGAAGACCTGAGTTCAGATGTGGCCTTAGACCCTTACTAGTCCTGTGACCCTGGACAAGTCATTTAACCTCTGTCTTAATCTAATGGAGAAGGAAATGGCAAACCACTCCAGCATTTTTGCCAAGAAAACCCCATGAACGGTATCAGGATCACAAAGAGTCAGACATGACTGAACAACTGAACAAAAATTAATGGCTTGAGAGCCAGCATGTGGTATCAGATAGAGGGCCTCAAAACTAGAAAGATCTGAGTTCTAGTCTCACTTCTGACCCTGTGGTCAGAAGGAAATGCCTGGAAATGGCAAACCACTTAAACTCTCAATGCTTTAGGCAACTCCAAGACTCTTAAGTTGTAGAAAAGGTGCATTGATAAAGACTGTTTACTCATCTGGGAGTTCTCTGTATCAAAGAAATCACAATCCAGTTCTTATTCATATCCTATGTCAAGACTCACAGGATCCTGAAGCATGTCCAATCATTCTTTTTTGTACAGTGTGATGAAAACTACACAAAAGCGTATTTCCACATGGGAAAGGCTCACCTGGCCCTGAAGAACTACAATATGGTAAGTTCTAGGAGCCTGTACACAGCACATTCAGTCCAGAGTGATGTCTGCCCTCCTTAGAGGAGGAAGCAGGTGACGTGGATGTTAGACAGCCCTTTGTAAATTAGCCTCATGCTTTGTGGAAAGAAAGGAAACAGGTTTGCTCTTTTCTTTTGTGAGTTCTTCCTTGAGTTCATCTCCTGCTATGGAACTGCTTAAAGATTTGACTGCCTAAGAGGATCCCAAATAGCAGGCCTCCTAGGGCTCTATCACTGGTCATTTTCTGTTGATACTATCCAAAGACTCAGCACTTTTCCTCTAAAGACCTCAGAACCTTGATCTTTCTCCATTATTCCTCTCTTGCATTCTTTTCCATCAATGTGTTTAGCACAACAGATAATCAGTCAGATAGTTAGGCTTTAAAAGCCTTTATCATATCATATAGAGGCTTTGGGACACAAGCGTTATACAGACAGGTAAAATTGTAGGTACAAAGCTTCATAACCCAATTCCGTTTTGGGGGGAAGGAAATAAGCATTTATGACACCTGCTATGTACTGGGTACTATCCTAGGTACTTTACAATTATTATCTCATTTGATCCTCACAACAGCTTCTCAAGGTAGATACTATTATTATTTCCATTTTACAGTTAAGGAAACTGAGGCAAATAACTTAAGTGACTTGCCCAGGGTCACACAGCTGGTAAGTGTCTGAGGCCAGATTTGAACTCAGTCTTCCTAGCTCCGGGCTCAAGGGTCTATCCACTGTGCCACCTAGTTTCCTCATTTTGCTGGGGCTTCGCATGATAACCATGCTCTTAGAATCACCTCCAATTTTATTTCTCATTATTTCCCTTATTTCTACCTGTTGTGTGGCATGGTAGATAGAGAGCCAGTTTTGGAGCCAACAAGACCAGGATTCAAGTCCTGCTCTTCATATATCCTAACTGTGTGACCCTGGTCAAATTACATAGTGCTCTTGGGAAGGTAGCAACCTACATTGGCAGATGTTTTCTGACCTACGAGTTAATAAACTCTCTCCTTTCACCAGAAGCCGGCCATGCGGTCATCTTCATTTTATCCCCTTTGAGGGTGCTGACAGAGTATTTCTGGAGTGGGTAGTCACAGGGCCTGAGGGACTCCCCACTACCAGCTTCCCCCATACACACACACACCTTTGGGAGAATGGGGCAGTGTTCATACTGGGATCAAACCAAAGTATCAACCAGAGGCCAAGCCAGATCAGGAGCCCAAGATTCTTAGACACAATTAAGTAAGTCTAAAGGAAGCCACTGACTAGACTAGGAGTGTCAGAGTGGGGCGGGGTGCACTGAAGCCCACCGGAGCGGGGCCCAGGGACATGGGCAGGTGAGGGCTGTTCTGCAGCATCCCCTTGGAACTCGGCTGTCCTATCTCAGCGGCGGGGGGTAAGGGGGGGCGGGCAGCTCCATCTCCACTTTGTTCTTATGTACCCAGCCACGGGCTCCATGTGTGCTGGCTCTTTTCTTGGCCCTGACATTTTGGTGATGCTGTTGGAACTAGCATCTTGTGTCAGCTCTCTTAATCCCTAAGAAATTGGAGCCCTTTCTACCTCATTTATTCAGGCTTTACCCTCAGGCCTAGGCCAGACTCCACTGAAAGGACCACCTTGCAGTAATTATTCCTAATGATTGCAGTCCCCCTAAACTAGTGCTTTCCCCTGTCCTGTGTACTTGCTATCACTGTGAACACATTGCCTGCAGTGACCACTACCCCCCCTTGAAGCCTTTTTCTTAATTACTCTGGGGACCTGCCAGGCTGCTTTGAAAGCCAGATTGCCTCAATCACACACCATCCTAGTAGCTGGTCTCCCAGGCTCTCCCAGCTGCAAGGTGGCAGACCATGACAGGAGGACTGACTTAGGCATCAGAAGACACCAGGGTCTGGCATAAATAAGCATGGAGACCCTGAGCAAGTCATTTCCCATCTCTTTCCTTTATACGTGAAATGGGAATAATAGAATTGAAGATAATTACCCCATAGGAGAGTTCTGGAGGAAAGCTTGTCATTCTTCCAGCTCTATGTAAATGTGAGTTATTCACTCTTTGCATCCTGCTACTTGCCTGTTCTTCACCGTTTCAGGCACCCAGGTACCTCCTCACTTAGCACAAACATCATCATGGGCAATGCTAATGTCTTAGACCTATATGTAACCCCAAGACATGGTGGTCTAGAGGAACAGCAATAGAAGTGGTGATTACCAGGTGTGTGGCCTTAGGCAACTGATCTAACCTCCCTGAGATTCAGTTTTCTTACCCGAATATTGGAGATGCTACACCTCCTATCTCATAGGGTTAGTGTAGGAAAATCACTGTGTAACCAGTGCTGTATATGTGTGAGCTCTTATTATGGTAATTTTACAGGCCTCACCTAGCTTTGAACCCTGGCCCTCCCCTCGCCTCGGTGGCCACATCTGTAAAATGAGGGGTGATCCACACAGCCCCTGAGGTCCCATCTACTCCAGGCCCATGTATCTCTGACCTCCACACACCATCTTTTGATGTATTTTGTAACTGTTTCTGCCCTAGCTACACAAGACAGCTTCAGACCCACACAGACTTGGGGAGAGCTTCCACAGACATGCAGACAAATAGGCTGTTCTATCCAATCCACGCTGAGCATACTCTGACTGCCTCCTGGGCTGAGGGAGAGCAGGGGCCTAGAAGAGAAGAATTAAAAACCCTGGGAGGCCTAGATCAGGCTTTTCACATCATCACTGTTACCCATCACTAACCTGTAAGTTCTTGTCTCTTATTTCCAGTCCAGGCAATGCTACCAGAAAATCCTAGAAATAAACCCCAAATTGCAAACACAAGTGAATGGTGAGAATGTCTCCACTGGCCCTCTCCCCTCACCTTTTATTATCTCCTGCTTTTGGGTCTTTCTTTTGATGTAGCATCAACCCCATGTGCCCTTTTCACCTGCTTCACTTGTTCAGCTCCTCTGGTGTTCATTTCTCTCCTCTTTGTGACTAAATCATCTTTCTTCCTTCACTCTGCCAACCTTCATCAGAACCTTCTCTAGTTTCCCTATAGTCACCTTGAATTTTACTCTGAAAGCTCCCTGATGTCTTGTATACACCCCCTCTCACTTCTCTTCTCTTGGACTAACCATTGTTCTCATTGGGAAAAAAAATAGTTTATTCTTTCTATTTCTGCCTTTCCAGCTGTGGGGGTAGGAGGAAGGTATGGAAGAAGATTCAATGGGAAAAACAGTTTTTGTGCTATTGTTTTTTTCCAAGACTCCCTCAATAAAGTAGACCAACGAGAAAAAGCAGAATTACAAGAGAGGCTAGCCCTGCAAGCACTGGAGTCCGGAAAGGAGGCAGCAGTGACCACCAGGAACCTGCTCCAGGCTCTCTCTAAACCTGATCAGATCCCTTTTTTCTATACAGGGGGGATACAGCTCCTCACGGAACTCATGAAAGATTGTAAGCTCAAGATACATATTCTTTTAGTCTTTTCTTTTGACTGATTTCTCTTAGATGTCATCTGTAAATGTTGTTTCTAGAGTTCTGTCCTGGTTTGTTTTTTTTTTTTTAATCTACAAAATTTTATTTGGGGAAAAAAAGTTAAATATTGTAAGAATTATTATTCTTATCTTTGTTGGTGTCATTCAGCCATTTTCAGTTGTGTCTCCTTGTGACCATACTTTGGGGTTTCTTTGCAAAGATACTCTCCTTCTCTAGTTTATTTTACAGATGAGGAAACTGAGGCAAACATCATTAAGTGACTTGTTCAGGGTCACACAGCTAGTAATTGTCTGAAGCTAGATTTGAACTTATGTCTTCCTGACTCCAGGTCCAGCACTCTATCTGCTGTGCCACCTAACTGCCCCACATTCTCATCTTACACATCAAGAAATGTGAGACTTAGATTAAGTATTCAAGATTTGCATTCAGACCTTACAGCTCCAATTCCAGGGCTATTTCCACAAGGCTACATACATACATTGTCTCTCATACATAATATGAAAACATATCAGGAGAATAGAGCTTTTAAAGCAAGCTGGCCTCACTCAGTTGATGTGAATTCATTTATTTTTTTCAGCAAATAGAATTGCCACAGAAAATGAGAAAAGGAAATATAAAACTTAATTCTTACCTTCCAGGAGCTTAAAAAATTAATCAAGGAGAAATATCTAAAATATCTGAGTAACAGAAGACAGATCCCAAAGTGACTAAGAGTTTGTAGCACAAAGTTTGAGTTTCCCCCAGTTGTTACCTGAAATCAGTTAGAAGCAGACATGACTTATACTTCTGCTAAGGTGTTATTATCAGAATGGTGAGTGCTAGTGTGAAGGCTGAAACAGTTTTCACTTCCAAACTAGAGTGATTTGTTCAACTAGATGGAGTGTTTGGCCTACTTTTAGCATACCGTGTTGAATATGTTTCAGCATTCCCTCCTTGTCCTGCCTCCCACCTCCATGAAGATTATGAGTTCTCCAGACTTCTAGAACATCAGTTAAATAAATATTTTGAGAACAGATGGATTTGCCAGTTTTACTTGGACATTTCTTCTCAAGTAATTTCAGGAAAACCCTTTAAAGATTATGAAATGGTGGATTGTACAGACAACCCATAATAATACCCATCTCTGGCTTTTCTTTAGCAAATAATGTTACTATATTATGATTCCTGTAAATTTTTCTTTTCTTTTTTTGCTTTTTGGAGGGCAGTTGGGGTTAAGTGACTTGCCCAAGGTCACATGACTAATTTTTTTGTGTTAAGTGTCTGAGGCTGGATTTGAACTCGGGTCCTCCTGACTCCAGGGCCGGTGCTCTATTCACTCTGCCACCTAGCCACCCCCAATTTTTCTTTTCTTTAACCCATGGAGAGGTATTATTTTTTATTCCAAAAGTGTTTTCTTGGTGACCTTGATTCATATTCATTTTCATATGACTATGTTTGAGGCAACACATCAGCCAGATGTTTAGAGAACTGACACAATTATCTTTGATTTGTTTTAGGTACAGAACAAACTTTATTTAGAACACATAATGGATTCAGTATCATCAATGACAACAAGGTCATAAAGCGGTAAGGGCACTCACTTGTGAGGGACAGCAGGGCATGAAAATAGATGCACAGTTATTTTTCAAGGAAACAGTCATTTGTGAAGTTCATAGAAAATAATAAATAATTATACAGCAACTTTATATGATGATCAGATTGCCTTTATGTGATATCTGGCAAACAATGATGGGATCTTTGTTGAGCAGTGAAGTGAGTGCTTATTATACCTTGGTCTCTAATAATTGCTTTCAGAAGAAGGAAGCAGAATAATTTCCCTCCAAGAGGGAAAGAACTTGAGTTTTAGGAGTATTTTCATTTCTCTCTCTTGCAGTTAATTTTCAGTATTTAAAGACATGATTTGTAGATTTCTGATCTATATATAAATTACTATTTATCCCTCAAATCGAATCTATGAAGTCAATGAGATGGTCATGTCAACATTGTCTAGGTTGGTCCTACTGTAATTTCTTCTGAGAAGATATCCAGAAGGAGTTAATGCCTTTTAATCAATGACACAACCTTCTTCTTCAATTATATTTCAGTTGAGCAGTGGAGCCCTATACAACTTGATGTGATTTACTCTTTAGATGTGGCCATCTGCTGTAGGTCAGAATCATAGCCATATACCTCAGAAGCAGCAGAAGACCCCCTTAGGCCTGAACAGGACTCTCTGACAGCCTGCATGTACTGACAGGTTCAGGTGCTGCTTCCTCATCACTTGAGAGAATAGTTTCTCTCCATCTCAGCTCAAACTCATCCATCAATTTGACTTTCCAACTTGAAAAACACAAAGTTAGAGTTCTCAATTTCAGTCATTATTTTTTTTTTTTTGCTTTTTGGAGGGGGGAGGGCAGGGTACTTGGGGTTAAGTGACTTGCCCAAGGTCACATGGCTAGCAAGTATTAAGTGTCTGAGGCCAGATTTTAACTCAGGTCCTACTGACTCCAGGACCGGTGCTCTATTCATTTCACCACCTAGCCACCCCTAATTCAGTCATTATTAAGGCTGGTACCAGAGGCCCCTGGAATCCATGGGTTTGTTTTTAATGCCTTTTTACCAAGTTAGTGACCAGTCAGAATCTAACATTTCTAAGTAACGTTAACAACTTTTTGGTCTTCTTTTTCCTCACTTTGCTCCTCAGAGTATTTTGGGGTTAGTCAAAGCAGGGCTGACTCTGGAACCTCAAATTTCTGTATTTAGGAAGCCTGGAGGTAAAAGAACCAGACGAAGAGGAAAATGGTGTCTGTTTCCAGATTTAATCTTTTAATTCCTCTTATTTTCCTAATTCAGGAGCTTTGTCACAGAAGGAGAAGAAGAAATTGAAGAGGTTCTTTGTGCTGCCGTTCTCAAACTCTGGCAAGCAGTATGCGATGGGAATGGTAAGACCAAGTAATTGCCCTTAATTATTGCTAAAGTGCCATGAATGTGGCAGGGACTGCGCAGTGTCTGGCAGGATAGCTTCCTGGAGGGTAAATGTCTAGACCTGACCGTGCTCCAGAGGCTTGGGGGCTGGGCTCAGCGGCAGCTCTTATAAGTAGCCAGGATTAGTGGTAGCCTCACTGTGTCTCCAGGGTCCCTAAAGAAGGCAGCCATGGAGCTGTGTGACACAATGATGTGTATGATTGTTTTCGGTGTCTCGTGGCCTTGGTCCCCTAGAAGATGCTGCTGGTCATTTTATATTAGTGTCTTCTCATCATGCTGCAGGGCTAGGAAGCTTTTCCATCTCCCAAGACTAGTGTACCTTTTTACTGACAATCACAACATACCTTTCAGCTGCCCGAGATATATGGTCATCCTTCCAGGGTCTTCACGTGAATAAAACTGAGCAATTAGGTTATTTGATTAGCCTTGCTGGTTTTGCTGCACTTCTCCATATTAGAATTTGGGAGGTGCCTTTCTTTGTGTCTCAATAATGTATCATTACCAAGTTAGTGGATTGAATGATGTAAATGCGACACATTTAAATAGTGTTCATAGCTATTTTTTATGCTTTTTTTCTCCTTTTTGGGATACTCTCAGGAAGTCACAATTTAGGGGGAAGCAGAGCTAGCTTCAGAGTCAAGATTAAGTAAGCAAGAAAGAACTAGAAAGAACTGAGTCTATATCTAGGTGGAAGCAAACTACCAGATCTTTTTCCTTCTCTTGTTTGGTTTTATGTCCTCTTTACCATTTTTCATTCCATCTGATACAATCCATCTTTATAACCTGACTAATGTCTAATGTGCAAGTATTTACAGATCCTATACTTGACTGTATGCCGCCATGGCGGGAGGGCAGGGAGGAGGACAAAATGTGAGACTCAAGGAATTGTGGAATTGAATCTTGTAAACCAAAAGGAAACAAACAAATTAATAAAAATTCTCTAAAGACAAAAAAAAAAAAAAAGATTAAGTAAGCAACTTCAGGAGTGGGACCTGGTGTCCTGGAAAGCTAGAAAAACAGGAAGATCCTTTCCTAAAAGGAATTATGCTCTTATCATCATCATTACTAATATCAGCAAGCATTTATGGAACACCAATTCTGTGCAAGCAATTATGCTGCCTGAGAGCTGTGCTTCTTATAATGACTCTACCTCACCGAGAACCCAAAATATTGACCATTTAGGGTCTGGCAAAGTCATTGGATACCACTTTTCATTTTTGTTGAATTGGAAGGGAACTTTGAAAAAAAAATTTCCCCTTTGGCCTACCTGAGTTAATAAATGTAAAGTAGCAGGCACTTAATAAAGACTTATTCCTTTCCCTCCTTGCCCACTAGTTGAATATTTAATTTGTAAAAAATATATTTAAAAGTGAATATACATCCGGATTACCAGTGTTCCAGTTTATGATGGTTTTAAGAGAGTTGTCTTTAATTGAGCCCAAGTTTTTTCTACCAATTGCTCTTCATTTACCCTCTGGGGGCCGAGCAGATTAAGTCTGATCCTTATTCCACATTATACCTTTCAAATAGCTGTAATGTTCCTCTAAGTCTCCACTGGGCTAAATATCTCCAGTTCTAGTCCATGGTCTTAAGGCTGCTGTCCATTCTAGTCACCCTCTGGATGTCCTCTAGCTTAACCATTTTCTTCCTGAAATGTAGCACTAGACCTGAATCCAGTGCTTTAGACATGATCTGACCAGAGCTGAAAACAGGGAGGCCGTCTGTTCTCTGCCTGTCTCCGGGCCCTCAGCCTTTTTTCTCCGCATGTCATGCTCGTGGCTTATATGGAATCTGCACTTCACTCATGCCATCTCAGGCTCAGATATTTTTCAAATGAAATACTCTTTAGCGGGCCTTGCCCATCTTGTACTTGGGCCACCACTGACTTAGAGAATTCAGGCTTTCACATTTACTCCTATTAAATTTCATCTTAGTAAGTCTGGCCCAGTAGTGTATGTAGCCTGTCAGGCTCTTTTTGATCCGACTCTCTCATCCATTGCATTAGCTATCACTGCTCGCTATGTGACATTTGCAGACATGATCAGCATGGCCTCTATCCCTTATCCAAGTCATTGGTAAAAAATGTAAAATAGCATAGATCTCTGCAATGTTACGCTAGAGATGTGCTCTCCAGCTGACTTTGAGCCATTAAGGACTAATTTGGGGGTCCAACCATTCATCCATTTCCAAATCTAACTCTTTTTATTGCATACTGGCCCAACATCTGCCCATCTCTTCTACAAAACTATCGAGACTTTTTTCAAATGCTTGTTAAAATCTGGAGAAATTCTCTCTACAACATTCTCCTCCCCTGCCCATCTAGAAACACTGTCAATAAAGGAAATGAGGCCAGTCTGGAATAACATGTTTTTGGTATAGCCAGGCTGGCTTTTTTGTGAACACAGCTTCAGTTTCTAAATTTTCATTAATCATTACTTTAATAATACATTCAGTAATTTCCCCAAGAATAGAAGCTCAGCTTACTGTCTTATAGTTTGTAGACTCCATTCTCTTCCTCTGAAAATTAGAATGGCCTTGCTTTCCTCCTCTTTTGGATGTGGTTCATCTGGTATGTTTTTTTCCTAAAATACAGGACTCGGAACCAAATATACAATATTTGTTCTAAATGTGATCTGATCAGGGTAGAATACCGTGGATTAACCAGTGTCCCCTCATTATCTCTTCACCTCTGATTGCTGGATCATGACTCACCTGATAACGCCTCAAAACCTGCATGATTGTGCCTTGAAGGATGAGCAGTTGTTTTCTCTTTGGACAGTCTAGCTCCCTACTCTTCCAGAAAAGCCTCAGTCTCTCACTTAGCTCTAAGCTTTTAGTTGTTCTCCCCTTTCTCCTCTTTGTAATGTTTTCCCACCCTTCAGCCTACTAACCTAGGTCAGGATTCTGCTCTACCTCTTTCTTCTTTGTTTTCAGATTGAAATTCTTTCTCTCTCTCTCTCTCTCTCTCTCTCTCTCTCCTCTATCTTCTTTCTCTCTTTTTTCTCTCTCTTCTTTCTCTTTCTCTTTTCTCTCTCTTTTCTTTCTCTCTCTATTTTCAAAGAACACTATTCTTTCTAATAACTTGGAGAGTAGATGAACTTAGACTATGTTAAAAGAAGCATAATATCCCAAAGTCAGGTGAGAGAGAGTTCCCTGGTTTGGGGCTCTGCTCAGGTGATATCTAGATTACTGTGTTTAGTTTAGAACATCACATCTTAGGAAACACATTGATTAACTAAAAAGCACCCAGAGGTGGGTGTTCTGGCAGGTGAAGGGTCTCAAGATCATGCCATATGAGAACATATTGAAGGAACTGGGAATGTTTAACCTGGAAAAGAGAAGAGTCAGATGGGTTATAGAGGGCATTCTTCAGGGTCAGGATGGTCTAGAGGGTCCCTGAGGTTCTTTCTAGTTCTGAGATTCTGTGAGGACAGTATAGGGAAAGAAAAAAAAAGTTTTCTGGAGAAAAGGAGAATGGTGGTCCTGCTACATATAGTGCCCTGACCAGATTATATCTGAAGTATTATGCCCAGTTCGTGGTACCACATTTTAGAAAGGACATTAATAAAGACATTAATAAAAAATGGTATCCAGAAAGCCATTTCCAGAATCTTATAGGGGGAAATTAAGTGAAATTAGTAGGGGAAAAATAAGTGAATTCACCATCACTGAACATCTTTAAGCAAAGACTAAATAACCTCTCACATATATGTGCATATGCATTGTAGATACCTTTTTTCTCATTTAATTCATTAATTCAATGAAACATTCATGTTTTACTAAAAATGTAATCATAAACATCAATCCAAAATTCTAGATTTACGTAGTAGCTATTTATACTTAAGTTAATTTCAGTGCATAAAATATCACATTATGATTTCAGTCACTTCTTATAGGATTCTATAAGAATCCTTTGCCCATTAATTATGAGAATATAATATTAGCACACAGACTTTTCAAGTATCCTAAGGAAATTTAACATTTATAAAGGGCAGTTAGGGAGCAAATATTTTTAAGATTAAGGGCAGTGTTCCCAGTCCCTTTCAACCCCCACACTCAGAGACACTGCCTGACTTTTTACCCCAGGGCTTACTAGTTCTACCTTAGCACCTAGGACAATGCCCAGGATGGCCTGAGTTTGGTTTTCCTCTGAATATAGATGACTCTTACATCGGTCCCTGTATAAAGCTTTGCCATTTAGGGCTGATGCATGATTTGGTCATTGTTCATGGGATAGAAGCATAAAAAATGAGTGTGGAACTGGGGACCTTTCCAGGAAAACCCTGCCCCCAGGACATGGTGAGGATTTGAAAGAAAAGCAGTTCTGTAAGCTTCCTTCCTTCCTTCCTCCTCTTCCTCTTCCTCCTTCCCCTTGCCCCCTGTCCCTGGCTCTCCTACCACTGCTGACCCCACTCAGGACCAGCCCTGAGGCAGCCAGCCGGAGAAGGTGTGAAGGGGGCATTCCTACAGTCTCTACTTTGGGGGTGACTTCCTGTGTCAGTAAGGTTGGTCAGGTTTATATGAATCTGGAGCATGAGACTGTACTTTGTGTTTTACAGAAGAGAATCAGCACCTGTTACTAACACATTCTGACATGGACGTCCTGCTGCCTTTCCTCCTCACTTCAAAAGTATCTTCCATCCAGCAACACAGCCTGTCCCTTCTGCTCCTGTTATGCCAGACTCAGAGTGGAAGAATCTTAGTCTTGAGCCATGTAGACTTGACCAGGTAAGATCATGCAGTCTGTCACGTCTCCCAGGGGCATATGTGGCCTCCTAAGGTGTCTAACTGAGGCTGATCTCTATCCCTGGGAACAGATGCTCTACAGATAGAGTTTGGGGTGCTGACTAGCACATCTTGTTTCTGATGCTCATGAGTGTCTCCAGAGTCCCCAGTGAAGAGATCATTTTAGGTCATTTTTCCCAAAAAAAAACTCTTAAACATAAGTGATACCTATGGCCTTCTACACGCGGCATAGTGTATGGAGATTCACTTGATAACGCCTGGAAATCTGCATGATTGTGCCTTGAAGGATGAGCACTTGCTTTGTCTTTGGAGAGTCCAGCTCCTTGCTCTTCCAGAAAACCCTCAGGTCTCTTGTTTAGCTCCAAGTTTTTAGTTGTCCTCCCCTTTCTCCTCTTTGTAACATTTTTCCACCCTTCAACCTCCTAACCTAGGTCAGGATTCTGTTCTGTCTCTTCCTTTCAGCTCTCTTCATGGCAAGATCTCAGGGTCCTTCATCATCCTGCTTACCTGCTTCTGGACAGTCTTTAGTTCATCAGTGCCCTTCCTAAAATGTGGTGGCCAGAACCGAATGCATCCCTTTGGCTCTGATCTGACCAAGACAGAATTCAGGAGGACCATCACCTCCTTATTCCTGAACACTGTGCCTCTGTTACGCAGCCTAGGGTCCTATCAGCTTTTCACATGTGTTCTTAGTTGCATCCCTAAATAAGCATTGGAAGCAGAATTTAAAACTAGATCGTCTGACTTTGAGTCTTTCTTTTCACTTGAGTGGGTTTAATGATCTCTGAGAGCAGAGACTAAAATTGCTATGAGTAGTAGTGGGTCTTCTTACCCTCAACTCCCAGGCTGGCTTGTACAGTTTACAGGGGAGCATTCAGCCCCAATCTGAGCCTGGCATCCAGATCTAGGACCCTTCACAGCACAGTTCCTTCTGAAGACAGCATAACTTTCATAGTGAAGAGACAGGCTTCTAGTTCCTATTCCACATTATGGTGGAAGGAGGAAGGAAAGGTGCCCTGTTTCTAAACTCTTAAATTGTCACTAAAGAATATGTTATGGGAAGAGATGGAGGAGAGTCCCATAGGACGGTTAAGCAAAGATGGGTTGGTTTCTGCACCAATGGAGGCAACTCTGAGATCAAGGAAATCACAGCTCCATTTGGTAAAATTTTCAAAAACACATTTTTTAATTTTGGGAAATGTAGAAACAGTTCTCATAGACTTCCCTCTCCTAATTAATTGTAGCATTTCTTGAACTCCAATTTGGATTTTTCCAATGAGTTGGAAAAATGAAGTCTGTGATCACCCCATGAGTTCTCCACCATCTCATTAGCCAGTGAAAGAAACCTCATTCTATTACCTTTATGCCCACTCTACTTTTTAATGTTGTGCGATTAAAAAGAGAGAGTGAGAGAAAGATGTAATGGAACCTCTGCAATGTAGTGAAATGAGACTTTCAGAAAGAGGGCAAACCCTGCCCTGTGATCATAGCTCTTCATGAAGGATGTGCCATCCTTTAAACCTTCTTCCTCACGTGGGAGGTGGGAGAGAGGAGGACCCAACAGAAACTGGAGGGGTGTTCTTATCACTTTATCTCAGGAGTCTCTATTGTACAGAGCCCTAGGCTGTTGGGTCAAAGTCGTGGCTTATTTGAATATTTGCACCAGCTTTCCATTTGCCACACTATAACCCAAAGACACCTGCCACAATAGAATATGCACTCATAGGAAGGCATCTTTACAGAGCTGTTTGAGAATAGCACCAGATTGGAAAAGCAGTGGGCCTCTGGAGGTGGGAGCATTATGAATCCCGTGAAGAGAGCTGAGTGGTTGGCCCCCAGACCTTAGAAAGCCTACGTTTAAACTCCTCTCTTTAGATTACCTTCATTATCCCTACCCATCTTCCTAGCCTTATTGGCCATTACTCCCCCTCCCACACACTGCAGTTCAGCCTAGCTAGTCTTCTCTGCTTCTCTCTCTGACACTCCATGTTCCATCTCCGCTGCACAAGCCCTGCCACATGCCAGGAATGAGTGCCTTCCTTTTCTCCACCAGAGAGTTCTTCTCTCCCATCAGGCTACAGCTCAGGCACCATTTTCTGCATGAAGCCTCTCCTGATTCCCCAACTGTTACCATGTTTCCCCGATAATAAGACCTATCCCGAAAATAAGCCCTCCCCTTACTGTGTAAGATTCCTCTAAAATAAGCCCTCCCCCGAAAATAAGCCCTATTGAGATTGCTACTGTAGTGAAGGTGATCCCCTGC
>NW_027187419.1:5672446-5744752 GCF_028583685.1 Petaurus breviceps papuanus | reverse complement strand
GTACCCTCTGTATGCACCGCCCCCCCCCCCCGGGTGAAACGCACGCTCTGAGCTGCATCCAATCAGAGCTGCAGCAGTGAACGCGTCATCCTGTTCTTTATTGAATTCATTATTGAATAAAGGTACATTTTTTTGTTCACATTTACCTGTTTATTAAAATTGCTGTCAATGTTCATTAAAATAAGCCCTCCCCTGAAAATAAGCCCTCTGGTGTTTTTCTGTCCAAAAAAAATAATAAGACAGTGTCTTATTATCGGGGAAACACGGTATTGTCTTCTCTTCTAAGTTATCTTTTTTTAGACCACTTTGTATGTATTTGTATAGGCAGCAGCTAGGTGGCACAGTGAGTAGAGCAATGGGCTTGGAATCAGGAAGACTCATCCTCATGAGTTCAAATCCAGCCTCAGATACTTGCTAGCTGTGTGACCCTGGGTAAGTCACTTGACTCTGCCTCAGTTTCCTCATCTGTAAAATGAGATGGAGAAGAAAATGGCAAATTACCCCAGTATGGGTTCATGAAGAGTCAGATATAACTGAAACAACTCAACAGCAACTAAAATAAATGCATTTGTATTTATCCACTTTATTTTATGCTCCATATGTGTAGATGTACTCATTTCTCTCGATAAAATGTCAGGTTTTTATCTATAGGATTCTTTCATCCTTTCTGCCTGGCATGTAGAAGGCACTTAACAAATACTTGATTTAAAAAAAAAAAGTAAATTTCATCACACATGTGAATTGTCTTGGTTTCACAGACCAGGGATGGGGAGCCTGAGGCCTCAAGGCCACGTGGCCCTTTTAGCCCTCAAGTGCTATGCTTTGACTGAATCCAAATCCCCTTAATAAGAGAATTTGTTCTGTAAAACTGGGACTTGGTCAAAAGGCTGCACCCAAGGACCTAGAAGGTCACATGGGGCCTCGAGGCTGCAGGTTCCCCACCCCCGACATATACCTTCTGAGAAAATACCAAGATATAATTACAAAATATATTGGATGAATTACCTTTTGCTTGCTTGCATACTTGCATGCTTTTTCCTTTTTTTTCCTATTTGATTTAATATCATAGCCATTCTTAATGTGCTTCTCTATCTGGAGAGCTGCCTCTCATGGTGACAAAGATTAAAAAAAAAATAGTTCATCAAAATGTAGCGATACAACATTCCACACCCCTAGTCCCCCATATCACTGAGAAAAGAAGACAGATCCATTTTCTCATATCTTTTCTGGAGCCACACTTGGTGTTAGTTACCGTTCTGAACCAATTATATGCCCTAACTTTGTTTCCCTTTCCTATTGCAGTTACATCTTCCGTGCTGGTTACATCTGTTGACTTTCCTCTTCTGTACCAGAGATTTCAGAGAGATCTTAGATAACTTTAAGGGAACATGAAACTCACCCCTGGGGAAATTGTGGGCACTTCTTCTCTGGAGATTAATAAAAATAGGACCCTGTCTTGTGTCTTTAAGCTCTGTAAGAGGCTCACCTGCCTAGAAATAAGAGAGATTTCAGTGTAAAATTTCTACAGTCTAAATGAGCTACGTCTTTCATGGTGGCTCTCAAACAGTTCAAGTTTCTGGGGCTACAGGTTGGACGAGGAGCCAACAGTGTTTGTGGGTTTTTACAGGTTGCTGCAAGCCTTTGCGGCATTTGTCAGCATTTCAGGAGAGAAGCGGGCCCGAACTGCGATGCAGCTACTAACAGACTTAGCCCTGGAGGAAAGGTAATTTTTACTTCTGGAAATGGCCATTCCTTTCTCTTTGATTTCTGGTCTTCTATATGATTTTTAAAGCTAAGAGTAAGAACAGGTGAACTGGCCCAGACTGCAAACTCTCAGAATCGTAGTGTCAGTGGATGTGAGGACTCCCAGGAGTTCCCTGCAGTAGTTAATTACACACATCTCCCGTGGCCCGGCCTGTTTCCTCAAACCATAGAGGCTCAGTCCTCAGAGAAGGGAACCAGGTGACTGTAATACTCTTGATGTAACTCAGATCCTTCTGACTCAGGGCAGGTACTCTATTCACTGTGCCCACCTCGCTGCACCCCCCTCCATATTTTTTTTAAAAAGAGAACCTTAGAGTGGATAGATTATAAATGCCCACTTTATGCAAAATAGTTGAGCACCTGTCTTGGGAGGAAATGTGGCACTCAGGATGGTTAAATGGTACAGGTGTGGAATGAGTAATCGCTGCTCAATCACAGCAGAAGGGTATTTACATCATGGGCTCCCCTAATGGCTTGTGATGAGTAAACATCTTTGGACTTCATCGTATGTTTGCATGGCACATAGCATATAGACTCAGTGAAAGATGGGATAAAGCAGCTTGCAGAGGGTGAACATTCTGGCAACAGATACTTAGGGCAGCCTCCATCCAAGATTTGTGGTTTAATATCAAAGGCAGTTCTCCAGACTTGCAAATGTGGAACCACATTCTAAATGAGAGCTAATTTTCCAGTGTATACAGGATATGTGCAAAATGTATACCATCGCATAGAGTCAGAAGAAAAAACGGGTGGTTCTGTTATCCACGACACCGATTTATCTTGCAGTTTACATTATGTAAATCAGTGATGGCTGATTTTTCCCAACAGATTCAAAACCTGGGTACAAAACAACCTACATGCTCTTCTCACACTCATAAGCATACTGGTAAGCATGGTCTCATCTTTATTGTTGGTAGCAAACATACATAGAAACATGAGAGTAGTTGTTTAGAAATGATTTGTACTGTCAAACAGAGATTTGTCTCATAGGCTGACTAATGATTTGTGCACAGCTGGAATTTACACAAATCTTTAGTTAGTAAAGCGGCTTCAGTTGGGGCAGGTGGAAGAGGCATATGGATGTGTTTTGTTAGCTCAGGGCAGAGAAAGCTGGTTTGAGAATACCTCTCAAGCAGCAGGTGGATAGAATGTGGCAGCTTCCATCAGCCTCTTGTTCACACTCATCTTCATCAATGCAGCATGCAAAGCATGAAACCAAAAAGCCTCTTTGACCTTTATGATGCTGTCGAAGGACCCGCCCCTTTCCCCCTGTCCTTCTGGATAATTCTTTTCTCCTTTAAGACAAACCATGCTTTCCTGGTTGCTCACTTCTCTGCTTCTTCTCTGCCTGATTTGGTGGTGCCTGGATCTCTTCCTCACCCCCTTTAAATATGTATTCCCCAGGATTCTGTCCTAGACTTATCTTATTTACCTTCCGCATGCTCTCACTCAACAACTTCATTAATCCCATGGGCTTCAGCTGTCATCGCTATGTGACTGACTCCCAAATCTCTATCTCTAGCGCTAACTTCTTTTCTACTGTCCAGGCCTACATCTCTACCTGGATATCCCACCAACACTTGAAATTCAATATGTCCAAAGCTAAGCTCATTGTTTGGACTCATAATAGATCTTTCAATCTCTGCCTGTTCTCCCTTCCATCCCATCACACTCCTGCCAGAATAATTGTTCTTATGTGCCTAGCCAATTCTATCTCTTCTGTTTCAAAAATCTTTAGTGGCTGCCTCTTGCCCCCTGAGAAAAGTTTTAATTTGTTTGCTTTCATTCAGTGCCCTCCTGTAGCAGCAAGCACCCCAAGCGCATCCTCAGGGTTTGCTGCCCATACAGGTTCTTGGATCTGCTTTGTTAAAGGAAAGCAACTCAAAATGGGTTAACAAGCTTACTTTAATCAGTCAGACATATATTGTTTACCTTGTTCAGGGGAAAAGGTCAGCACCCCGAACTTCAAAGTATACAGGCAGAATTATCAAGACAGAAACAGATCAAGTAGACAGATTTCCAAACTGTCCAACCATTACATCCATACCCAGTCAACATCTGGGTTTTTCAAAGCCGGGGGACTCTCAACAACGGCTTCCCATAATCCATATCAAATCACAGAACACTTCTCAAAGTGAGCCCCCAAAACAAAGCTACACATCAGGGCTTATATAGCCTTCTCCTGGCTCAGAGAATGTAACAACCTTATTGACTCACTGGCCAATCAAGAAGTATCTACTGAAAAACAAGCCTCCCACCCTAGCCTTCAGGTGCACTTTAGCCTAGGGGCAGGGAAGATCTTCCAAATTTGCATTCCCATTACACCTCCACACTCTGGGGCCAACCCTGCTTCATTTCACATTCCCTCCACACATTCTTTACTCTAGCCAAAGTGGATTATTCTCTGTTCCTCCAAATATGCCCTCTGCTTTTTAATCTCTCCAATTTTGTTTATGCTCTATCCTATGCTTGGATTATTTTTCCCTCCTTCTCTTCACCTGTTGAATTCTTACCTGTCTTCTAAATCCCAACTGGAATGCCATCTCCTTCAGAAAGCCAACCTTCTATGATGTCTTTTTTTCCATAACAGCCCTTCCCCTCTGACCTCTCACTTTGGTTTGCACATCTCTGATTCTTGCATGGTATCTTTTTGTGTGTTGTAGTTATCTGTAACATGTGTTTCTGCACATGTATGTTAATGGGCTGTAAACTTCATGAGGGTAGGAACTCTGTTTTTTCCAAACTTAGTATTTTCTCCCAGAATGTATCATAGTACTCTGTATACAGTAGAGCACTTAGTATTTGTTGAGTTTATTTGAATAATCTGTTAAATCAGTAAAGACAGTTGTACCAGATTTGGGTTGATGAGGCAGAGGAGAGAGTAACGGTAGCTGTTTAGCTGTTTCCAAAAAAGCATTTGGAAATTTGTCCTTTTTCCCCAACAAATGCATACCTTTCTGCTACTTCTCTGCTGAAGGGCTGCAGGCAGAATTGAGATCCATTCTCAATCCAGGGCCTTTCATCAGCATCCAAAAAGTGGCTATTATAGTTTGCTGTGGCATCATTATCTTTGCCTCTGAGAAGTCATACTCTCTCTCCTTCCTTTCCTTTTTCTTAAAGAAAAATCCCAAGATTGCCTATCCATCAACTCTCTACCACTGCATTGCCATCATGGGAAACCTCAGCACTGATGCTGTCATCAGGAAACAGATGTCTGACTGTGGAGAATGCTGGGATGCATGCTTGGGTCTCATGGTAAATTAAGTTTATTATTTGGAGCTAATCTGTTAACTCTGTGGGGGCCATTTACCTCTTCCTTCTCTGGAATTTTGGAGTAAGCATCTAGTAAGCATTGTCCTTTTTGGTCTCAGAGAAGGGCTGATGTAACTTTAAAAGGTCACCTCTTTTTTCCCACCTCCACCTCTAAGCCATGTGTCACCTAAGCTGGGTGGGTCTATCCTATTAGAATCTCTCTTTAAAAAGTTTTCCAGATAAATTTCTCTTCATCATCCATCCACTTGTCAGTCATTCTCCTTTAAATATAAATTTCCCATTTTCCAGCTTAAGTTTACAGACACTGGACAGATTTGGGGAAATCATTTGTTATCTCTAGGGGAAAAAGTGCTCAATTCCAGTCACTTAAGAAATGTTAACTTTTAAAAGAGTATAGATTGACTCTGAAGGCACAATGCACAATGATCATATCTTAATTATTTTTTGTTTCTAAAGGTGAAGTGTAAGGTGAATGAGAATAAAGATGAACTGTTTCGGGATATCTTATATGTAACCCTAGGTCTCATGATGAATTTGTCTCTGGAATCTCTATCTATAACTGAGGTACAGTATTGTGCTGTCCAAACTATCCAGGTACAGTCCCCAAGACATGCTATTCCATTAGGTATTTTTGATTTCCTAAGACAGAAAAAGAATGTTTTGTGACTATTAACTGATCTGGTATTGGCAATGGAAATTGGAAATGTGATTGAAAGTTATGCTAGCTCTCCATATCTCAGCTTCACTGAGGAGTGGTATAATATTTTGGTTTGTATTCAGTTGCATTAATAAATTGAATTTGAGGGGCAACTAGGTGGTGCAGTGAATAGAATACCAGCCCTGGAGTCAGGAGGACCCGAGTTCAAATATGGCCTCAGACACTTAACACACACACAAAAAAACTAGCTGTGTAACCTTGGACAAGTCACTTAACCCCAATTGCCCTCCAAAAAGCAAAAAAATAAATTGAATTGGAATTGGAAATTATGTTAGAGAGCATCCAGTCTACCAATGCATGAATCATGGCGTCATAGAACTAGAAGGGAACCCCTCATTTTACAAATAAGAAAACCAAGGCTCTTGGAGACGTCCTGCCAGTCAGCAAGCACTTATTCATCATTTTCTGTATGCCAGGCGCTGTGTTCGGGGCTGGGGATACAATGAAGGACAAAAACATGATCCTTGCCCTCAAGTACCTCACATTCTATTGAAGGGGATGGCATGGAAACAACTGTGTATATACAAGATATAAATGGTGCAAATGGGAGGGTCAAGAAAGGTCTCATGGAGAAAGTGGGATTTGAACTGAGCAGTGAAGAAAGTCAGTTAGCAGAGTTAAGGACTGGAGAGCTTTCCAAACAAACTCCCAGCGACTGAAGATGAAGAGGTCACGAAGAAACTTGAACTTTATTAATATCAAAGAAATGCAAATGAGAGAACATCAGTAATCACTAACCTGTATGCTGCTTATGTTACCACTTATATGAAAGTTTTAGGAAAGTCCAGGAACATGACAGAGCTTTCTGGAAGCCCTCTGCACAACAGTATTTGATCTAATCTTCCACACAGGAAAAAACAAATGGGTGAAAAATGCCTTCTTGCTCAGATTGTGACTTGTACTTGGATTGACAACCTATACACCCTGTTCATCAGTGTTTCTGTGTGTGTGTATAGATAGACGGGGCCTGGATCTATTATTGTATTGATATGAGGAAAATCTCTACAATTCAAGTTGGCTCCGTGTCTACAATTTATGGTCTCGGAGAGTTGCCTACAACAGTGAGAGGTTACCTGACTTGCCCGGGGTTCCACAGCCAGCATAGGTCAAAGGTAGAGTTTGAACCCAGAGCTTGACTTCAACAGCAGTTCTTTATCAACTCTGCCACGCTGCCTTGAACATATGAGTACACATACACACACACACACACACCCCAGATGATGAAAATAGATAGTGAGTCTGGCCCATAAATAAACAAGAGGACAAAAGGAGGAGAGTGTTTTAGATGGCCTTAAGGGAATTGCAGAACTGTATTGACCCCATATTTCTTTCAGAAACAAAAGACTCACCTTTTTTTCTTAATGTTAATTCCTTTTGCCTTTATATTACCAGTATTTCTAAACAGATCCTTCCCTCTTTCTCTGCTGAGGAATACAAAATAAAACACAAAGAGAAAAAAAATGTTAATCAAAACTAACATATCAGCTGGGTCTGACAGTATGTGTGATGCTTTGGGTCCATAGCTGCCTCTCTCTGCAACCTTTGAAGGGCTGTACCTCTTCTCTCTTCCCTGGGGCCGCCGTTGGTCATTGGCCCAGTGCCTTTGTACATAATAGGAGATTCCATCCCTGTGTTTGTGCTTCCCATTCCTGTTGTTGTATTCATGCTATATCTCATATTGTTATCCTTGTTCTGCTTATTTTAGTCTCCTTATTTCTTTTCATATAAAGTCTCCTGTGCTTCCCTGAAATCTTCATACTCATTTTTCCTTATGACACAGCAGTATTCCAGCATATTCATGTACCACAGTTTTTAGTTATTCCCCAGTTGATGGAAGGTCCATATTCTTAAAAATCAACATTCTTTTGGTCACGTTGAATGACACTAAGTCATGGGTTACTATCGTCTCCAAAAAAATTAAAATTAAGAGTATCGTGAAGAGGATGGTGGGGAGGCCTAGAGGATGGCTGTGAACAGGCTACAGTACAGAACAATGGAGGAACCTCAAGGAAGAACTTGAGTAAAGAATGTCACTAAAGGACTGTGTGATCCAAAAGTCATATGGCATGTGCTCCCCTGGTATCATCCCTTCGACTTCTCTTGCAGTCACATGGACCTCTTATTGCTTTGAGCAAAACATTTTTGAATAGCTTCATGATTGCATGGCCTTTTAAAAGTTTTGGTTTTAAGTGTACATAATGCTTATATTTCCAAGGGAAACTGAACATCTTCATGCCATTGATTTTATTAATTAATACAGTAAAATTTAGTTCAATTTTATCCGAATGTTCACCTCATTAGTCCATATTTATGTGGGTGTTTTTCCTTTCTTGTCCTGTTGGTGATGTCTCCCTACAAAAGGCTTTAAGGCTACCTCACATAACACTGGGTTTCTGGCTCTAAATGACTTTAGTAAAACAATTGCTCCAACCAGTCATGGCCTTCCCATCCCTTTGAAAATAGGAAGGCCTTGAATAGAGCACCAGCCCTGGAGTCAGGAGGACCTGAGTTCAAATCCGTCCTCAGACACTTAACACACTTGCTAGCCATGTGACTTTGGGCAAGTCACTTAACCCCAATTGCCCTTCAAAAAGAAAAAAAAAAAGAAAGAAAGAAAGTAGGAAGGCCACCTATTTCATTCTTAATAGGCTCTTCTCCCCCAGCCAGCCAAGATCACATGACCTAACTGGATACATACAACAGAGTTGATTAACCAATTAGAATATGTAGAGTGTCAGGAGAGGAAAACAAAAACAGTCGTGTAAATGGTGATTTAGAAGCAGCAGGGTATTTAAAAGAAAATTTCACTTGTGTGGCAATAATTCAGTGTGCACAGGACCATCTCAGACACTGTGCAGTTATGTACCTACATAGCTTAGAGGGAACATTGTCCACTGGTATCTTTGCGATGTCAGAAGAAAGTGAAGAAGGCCCCCGGCAAGTTGGGTGTACTCCCTTAGTGAACTAAGACAAGGACATGGGCAAGAGTCACAGAGGCTGGACAGGCAAAGGTGGATTATGGTCCACATTATCGGAGGGAATAACCATATACTGAAACCATAGATCCATTTGAATATTCTTCCAACGATGCTGCCTGCATATCATGGAATCCTGGTCTCCAAAGGATCAAAATTGTGGGGTCATGCAAAGGACAATGGAGAGGCTCATGGTGGGTGTGAGTAGGCTGTAACATATTACCAGTGAATTGTAAAGGAGAAACAATGAAAAGAATGTCATTAGAGATATGTAGGACTGGTGAAAGAGGTGAGTCCTGTAGTGAAGGAAGGAGATAACTGATGGGCATCTCAAATGCTCAGCTGATATACACACAATGTCAAGATACATAGAGGAAGGCCCTCCACATTTTTGGTGGACCTTCTGTAGAGGACTTATGGGAAGACATAGAGTAAGAAGGTAGGGATGAGTTGTGATCTGGGCTGCTGGGCTCCCACAGATTCACTGAAGGATTAAAGTGTCACACTGTTGACTAATGTTGATTTTCCACTCAACTAAAACTCCTTCATCTTTTTGAGTGAATTCTTGTTGTGCCGTCTTCCCACCACCCTATATTGTTGAAATGAACCTAAATTAAGGACTTTGTATTTTTCCATATTAAAATTTTATCCTATTTGACTTAACCTATCATTCTAACCTATTGAGATCCTTTTGCATCCCGATTCTGTCATCCAAAGTATTAGTGATCCCCCCACACACCCTGCTTTGTTTTACTGGAAGATCTGATAGGCATTCTGTCTCTATTTTTACCCCAGGCACCAATAAACCTATTGAATCGTTTTTGTTCCTTTTTGTTACACCAGGTCTTGGCAGAAGAGGTAAGCAGGAGGTGTGTGTCTCTACTGAACAGTGAAGATGGTAGAATCCTGACAGTAAGTTTGTCCTAAGGAAATAAAGAAAGGCCTTAGTATGATTTGGAAATGAGCCAGATCATAAAAATAAGTACATCTGATGTGTATGTGGGTGTGTTATACCTGGGCTGTGTGGCACAGAAGTCAGAAATGGGTCCCTAAACTACGCATATGTATATCCTATTATAGACTTTGAAAAACTGTGTCACCTGTGATGTCAATGTATTTGTGCTATGAAAAGTAGAATTTTCTAGCATTAAAAATATTATATACTATTTAAAAGAGACCTTTATATTTCCCAATAGATAGCTACTAGTCCTGGCTTTTCTAAAAATGTTATGTCTACCTTGTGTGATATTAAGACAGGCTTAGTGGATTAGCTAACTCCCCTGATCTGGAATCCCATCTTCCATAAACTTATGCATTTGATCTCAGTTTAGCTCAGGTGATGCTGTAGGATTTGTGTAGGATGGTTTCAGTTACCCTAGGGGGGTATATTCCTTTTCCACTGGTTCTGATTTTGACATTTGGAAAAGAAAGCTGGAATGGAACTGTGATTAACACAGTCCAGCAGGAAAGGAATGTTCCTATCACACAAGTACATGTTATCAGCACACACGGAACAAAATAGGAGTATACCCCAATCCCTAGGGCAGCTCCATGGGTATAATTAACACTTGGCTGAGGCTGGTAAGTTGTTACTTCCAAGTATTATCTGCATATCTCAGGTTAAATAAGAAGCTTAATGTGACATTAGGATCATAGATTTGGAATGGAAAGGGACTTCAGAAGCCATCCAGTCTAACTCCATCATTTTATAGGTAAAGAACTTGGGGGGAAGTGACTTGGCTAAGGTCACCTTTCCATAAAAGTTGGCTATTTCCAGGGTTTCCCTGAATCAGTTCATCTTTCAGTTAAGGCTAGCTCTCTCCAGACTCCACCTTGGAAAAACTCAACAATTCCATGGGCTCTTTAGAACTGAGCCATTAGCCAGGGTACCCTGAGAATCAAACAAAATTCCCAAACCATCCTAAGTAGATAAAACTAACTTCTGAGCTGGTCTGTCAGTCTTTCAAGTCTCTAGCATTTTCACCGAGAATCACTGAGTGATCAGTCATTGCATATGAGCCTGCATTCCAGCAGCTTTGGGCACACTATTTGAGTTGGACAAGAACCTTACCAAGGGGATTTAATTAGTACATAGAGGTACATAGAGCCGTATAAGGTGAAGCAACCGGGGCCCGGAGCTCTGTCTTTGGGTGCCGAAATTTAGAGGATCCTACCATTTATACTTCTCAAGAGGCAGAAACAAGTGAGCTTGTCGGCTGGTTAGCTGGAATAACAAGATAAGTTAGGAAGCTACTGGATGGTATGTTTCTTCCCCACAGTAGCAGCTCCACCCCAGCTGAGTCCTTCCTGGACCCAGAGCCCTCCACTGCCTCCCCAGTTGTGGCCTCACAGTGTTCCAGAGTCTCTTGTCTCTACTACATGGTACGAGTTATTCCAGGGTATCTTTCCCATTGGAGCCCTAAGTCTCATGGTGTCTCCACCCTCACCATCTGAATTTGTCTTAAACATTTTAATTGGGGTTGTCTTTCATGGTCTCTGCCCCAGATACCAAAATTGCTAACCACAGCTGTATTGGGCTTAATAGAACTGCCTCCTCTTACCGCTGATTAAGGATTTGAGGCCGTAACGTCATCTAGACAAGCTAGCCACCCAAGCATGTACTTACTGATGACTTCTGAGACCTCCTCCTCTGCTAGAATGGATAGCAGCCCGTTGTGTTGCATGATGACCAATAGCTCCTGGAACCTCATAATGCCATCTACAGTTTGTCTTTCTCTCTCCAGGCCTTGACTCCCTGGCTCTGTGCAAAACTAAACCAAGCTCTGCTGAGCAGCTACCAGTCTTGGCCCATGCTGGGGTTCTCTCTGCTGGGAAGCATCTTGGAGGTCTTGGAATTGCCTCCCGACAGCTTTATTAAAAAGAACAGCATTCTCCAGCTATTGCATGGCTATTAGATTTTTATAGGTGCATATTTCGATTCCAGCACTAATGGTTGCTTTTGCTTTACCAAACTATCTGCCAAATGAAAGAAGCTGGAGCTTCATTAACTCTTGAAGACCATCATTGGGTTTTTTCTAGAAAACCTTTGCTCATGCTTTGTTTTCCCTTTCCCTCAGAGAGCTGCTGGGGTTCTGAGCCGGGTCCTCCCAGCCTCTGTGAAAGCCATTGAGGAGTCGGTAAAAGCAGGGGTCATGAAGACAATGATTAAGTTTCTAAAGGTAATAGTAGTTTGCAACTTCCTGTGGTTCATGGGGTCTAATTGTTATAATTTGCATTTTTGTTACTGTAGATATTATTTTAGGGTTCTAAAATTATTATTATCATTAGCACCTGTAGAGGTGTTTTCTTTTTCAATACACTTTGTTCAGTGAATTTGCCATTATTGTTTCGTGGCACTTAGATTCTGAATTTCTTGAGGGTATCTTCTGCTGCTTCTCTGTTCCTCTTGTATTGTCTAGTCCTGTGCAGTGTCTTGTGAAGGCAGGGATTCACTAAAAGCTTATTGAATGAATGAATCAATGAATCAATGAATGGAATTGGGAGCTCCCATACACCTATACATGAATGCTTTCTGATTCATCAGTGGAGGAAATCCTGAATATGGGAACTCCTTCCACCAGTGCAACTTGCAACACCTCTGTGACTTGGTACATAAATCCTGTGGAATTGCCTGAAGCCCTTGGAAGTTAAATAACTTGCCCTGGGGCCCTATGAACTCATCTTCCTGAGTTCAAACTGAGCACTCTTTCCTACACCCTTCTGCCATGCTAGCAGACCCTCGTGGCACCCACTTGTTACTCAGGCCTACCCTAGAAGCTGTGAGTGACAGCATGGTGCAGTGGGAAACAGCTGGGTACACACTGGCCCTGCCGCTACTACCCCTGTGAACCTGCGCAATCAGTTCTATCGTTGTTAAAATAAGGAGAATATACTGCATGAGCTCTCAGGCCCCTCCCAGATCCGCATCTATTGTCCTGTGGCTTCCCTCTTTTAAAAAAGTGGTCCCCATCAGCCTCGACAGCACTTCATAACTACCCACTGCATTAACTAGCTGCCCTAGTGGGTGCTTAATAAATGCTTATTCTATTCTCCTTTGTCTTCCCCACTCCTGAAAGCTGGGAGTTTTGACTTTTAGGAGTTAGCTCCTTAGAACTGTTATGAATGTTCCAGAAGCTTGACCTTGTTCTCAAGCTCTCTCTCTCTCTAACTTCTCTCTCCTTTCTTCTCCTCTCCTCTCTTCTCCCTCTCTCCCTCCCTCCTCTCTTCTCTCTCCTTTCAATATATCTAGATATAGCTGTCCCCCTTTCTCTCCCTCCCTTCTCTATCTCTTTGCCCCTCTCTATCTTCTCTCTCTCTCTCTCTCTCTCTCTCTCTCTCTCTCTCTCTCTCTCTCTCTCCATATATATATATGTATACACATACACAGTCTTTCCCCTTCTCTCTTTTCTCTGTCCGCTCTTTCTTCTCTCTCTTTTTCTCCTCCTCTCTTCCATCTTTCTCCCCTCCCTGTCTCCTTCCTCCCTCTTTCCCCTTCTCTCTCTCTCTCTTTCTCCCTCTCCCCCTCTCTCTCCCTCTCCCCCTCACACACATACACACATGAATGCGTGCATGCACACACACTTTTTTAAAAAGCTGTGCTTTGTAATTTGAGAGATGATGATTTGACAGTTTTCACCTCTTGGAGTGATTTAAGTTCATGGTGTTCTCCCTGCAGAGCTGTCAGCCTGACAGTCTTAGTAAGACAGCAGCCACTCTCAAGTGGGGATGTTACAGGGGAGGCCTTTGTCATTTTTCTTCTTTTGGTGAGATATGGCTACCACCTTGGTTACTTCCTTCTATTCTCAACAGTTCACTTATGAAGCTTCCCCAGGGCTAATTAGCCAGGGCAGACATTGCAAAACAGGCATAAACCTATTTCAGAGGATCTAGTTTCAATATTAGAGTTGATGAGAGTGAGAATTTTAAAATTGGCAGGATCTACAGCATCAGGGCACCCTGAGAGAGAGAGAGAGAAGCCAGCCAGTGCCAAGCAGGTCAGATGACCACCACCCCCATGATGGCTAACTCCCTTCAGACCCTGAGTCTTGGGAGTAGCTATGCGTCCAGCCCAACTTGGCCACTGTTCCTGCAGAAGCCACAGCTACTCAAGACCCAAAAAAGAAAGATCTTGCCACCAAAGTCCTAGGGACTGTGAAGCATTTCAATGTTAAAAACTGATGATTTTATTATTGGAAATACCATTAAAGAAGAGGCATTAACATTGTTTTGCCAGTGCAACCTAAGGACCATAAGACCTTTCCATCTAACTTGCAGATGGGGCCTTCCACATGTATTATCTTCCCCATTAGAGTGGGGGCTCCTTGAGACCAGGATTGGACTGACTTTCTATTTGTATCCCCACTGTTTAACACAATGCTTTGCACACAGTAAGCTCTTAATAAGTGTTTCATTCATTCAGTTATTTGAGCCTGGTTCCTTAGAGAATATAAACCTCCTTTCATAGAATACTCACTTATAAAATATCAGTAAACCATTGCTGCAATCTCTCTGGTTGACTTGGGTTTCCAGGCAAGGTTAGACTATGTGATTATCAGATGATAGGGTTATATGTATATTTTTTTATTCTTATTTATGCTTTTTTCTTAAACATTCTAAAATCTAGGCTGGAGGCCAAACTGCATCACGTTATGCCATAAAGATACTAGCTGTCTGTACTAATATTTATTACCAGGCTCGGGATGAAGTAACAAGACTGGATAAAAGTAAGTGACAATTTAATGAGACAGAGGCTGAGTCCCAGAGGATGGTCTAGCTCTGGAGTCTAGCACAGAGCCTTATACCTAATAGGCACAGGCTGCTTTGAATTGGAATGCTAAAGAGTACTGTAGTTGAAGGGTAGTTAAAAAAAATAGCAGTGATGTCCTTGAACCTTCCCCAGAACTCAGTAGTGTTTTCAGAATGATGTGTTAGTTAGTCTTTGGCTAGGGACCATAGTCTTTCAGCTACAAACAGGTGCATTATATGTGCTGAGAATGAGCTGGGGATTTTCCTCCCTGTGAAAGAGACAAAGCAAAAAGCAGAAACGACAAGTTCTTATTTGAGAAACAGCGTCTTTTCACCAAGTGTCATTGGCATAGTTTGTAAAATATTTCAGTGTATTGGCCTAAAACAGATTCTTTCTTTGCCTTTGGAAAATATGATCTAGCATGCAGTAAATGAGAAAACCCTCTTGGATAAGAGGCTGGCTTTAGCTTTGTCACTGGGTTTTTCAGACTGGTCCTTGAGAGCAGGGGGTCTCTAGCTGAGGCAGCCTCATGCTGGCATCCATAGTAATTCTCAGCATATTTGTGCAGATAGAATGTAAACCCAGGAAGGCCCCTGCTATAGGCCAGGATTCTGTTTCCAGTTCCTCATACTTGGCCTGTGTGTGCCAGGATGGGCACTTACCCAGGACGCTTGGGTACAGTTATCCACAGTAGTGTTTTCTAGCCTAACCGTCCCAACAGCACGTTTCTGTGTTGGGCAGTTTGTGCTCCTGGGGCACAGTCACTGTGGTGCGCCCTCACTGCACTGAAACTTTCCAAACAGTTTTCAGCTTCTCAGTCTTCTGATTGAGTCAAATTGTACAGTCATGTTAAGGCTAGAGTCCAAAGACAGCACTGTGTGGGTTCTGCTGCCAGGAGGTGTGGCAACAGTCTGTGTTGGATATTTGCATATCATTCATGCCAAAGTCACCTACACTGATTGCATCTGGAAATTTGTTCCAGAATTGGACCTTTCCCACCTCCAGCTCCTTCTTGTTGGCAAAGAGATTTTTCCAAATATTCTGGCCAAATATCTCCAAGGTTGAAGATGATAAGATGCAGCAAAGAACAGGGAAGGAGGCAATGGTTAGATGTTTGTTTACCTTGATGACAACCAAGCCCACTTCTGAACTGCTCTCTGTCTGATGAGGGCACAGACTGGCATCCTCAGTGTTACCTTTGACTCCTTACCACCACCACCCCCCTGTACAGTCAGCTGTCAAATTTTGTCATTCCTGCTTCTGCAACATCCCTTTCATCTGTCCTTTTCTCTCTACTCACAAGCTCCCACCCTAATTCAGGCTCTTATCCCCCCTCCCCTAGACTGTGGCAATACCCTCCTGCATTGGACCAGCTGCCTCCATTATCACCTCTCTCCAATCCAGCTCACACACTGCTGCCAAAAGGATTTTTTTTTAATTCAGGCCCAAACGTGTCACTCTCCTGCTCAATAAATTTGGCTTCCTTTTGGCTCTAGGATTAAATATAAGTTTCTTTGTTTGTTTTTGAAAACTTTTCCCAACCTAAGCCTGAACTCCCTTTCCAGTCTTCTTCAAACATTCCTCTTCTTCTTGCATGTCCACCCAATTGTGCTTCTTGCTGATCCCCAGACAGAACCTGCACTCTGGTCAAGCATCACCTAACACAAAACCTTCCCCATCCCTGCTGGCCACAACCCCTCCCCATACACTTATTTGTGTCTCTTTTGTTTATGATTCTCTAGGTATATATAGGTTGTCTCCCCCAAGCGAAGGTATGCTCCTTAAGGGCAGGGCCTGCTTCATTCTGTCTGTATATCTGACACCCAGCACAGTGCCTAAGTCCTAGAAGGTACTTAAATCCTTGTAGATTGATTTGGGAATGTTTATTCTAGGAAAACAGAGTTTTCTGAAAAGGTCTTTGAAGCACATTCTGATTGGCTCCACAGTGGAATTGAAAGACCCTGTTTTAATTCTCAGACCCAATAACGATGCAAAAATGTGCAGGTCTGTGAGGGTAGAATCTGTCTGGGCTTTGGCTGTATTGTTGCTAATGTTCTGAATAACATGTCCAGGATGAGAGAGAAGATCATTTCTCACTTAGCACGGGGTGACATCTCCCAGACTGATAATCTCAGTACAGATAAACAAACATTTATTGAGTGCCTGCTGTGTACCGAGCACTGCCGCAGGCTTTGTAAATATGAAAACAAAAATCACACTCCCCATTCTCAAACAGCTCAGCCAGCAGGGACCCAGAGTACTTGATGCAGGTGTCTTGGGGGAATAGTTACTGTCTGATTTCCAAAGGTAGAATGGCCCTTTTCATCCCAGAGGTCTGACCTGGCCTTTTGACTTCTGAAGTCGTTCTCTGTAAGCTGAACAAGCCTGCTCCTTTCATTTCTTCCACACTGCTCGCTGTATGATTGGCCTTTTCTTTGGGTTTTTGCTTCCAATTTCTTCAGCACTAATGAAGCTGAGTGTTTACTGCCTCTTCCCTATTTTGCCGTCCTCCTAGCTGAGTGCAGTTCACCACATCTCCATCTGAATTTAGACAGCCTAAAAAACTTAATTGAATCACAGTGTTTAAAGAAACCTTGGAAATCAAGAGAATTGGTGGCATTGTTTGTTTCTTTGTTTTTTCTTTTCCTGTAGGGTTTAGTCTTTTGATCCAGTTGCTTGAGTCAGAAGATGAGATTATTGTGGGGAATGCAGCTCTCTGCATTGGTAATTGTGTAGAGGTGCCTGGAGCTGCTTCTGCCCTGCTAAAGTCTGATATCCTAAAGATCCTGTTAAAACTGGCAGGCGGGGATGCCAAGGATGGGTCTGTGCAGCTGAATGCCGGGATTGCTCTGGGAAAACTGTGTACAGCTGAACCAAGGTACCAGGTGTCCAAGGGGTATCAAGCTAAACCAGCCAGATTATCTGTCAGGCCACTGGAGCAAAGGGAATATGTGGCAGTAGGAATGTGGGGGACGTGTGGGATGCTGACTAATCAGGTGAAAATGTAGAGAAGGATTTTTTTAATAAAAGTTCAATTCTTTTGCTAACTCAATTCAACGAACACTTACTAAGCATCTATTTTGTGCAAAGCACCATAGTAGACATTAAGGGAGCTGCAAAATTCATATTGGGGTCCCTGTTCTCATGGAACTTAATCCATTAGGAACATATGATTCTTACAGAGGTAACTAATACACTAATACATGGTAAGGGTATTAGAAGCAAAGTGTTTTGTGAGTTTTGAGATGGAAAAAAAGTCATTATAAATAGGGAGAAACAGAGATAGCTTCATAGAAAAAATGAAATTTGAGTTGGGCTTTAAAGCATAAGTGGGACTCGGAAGTGAAAGGGAAGAGACATCATCATTCCAGACATGGGAAAATAATGTGAGCAGGGGGAGCAAGAAAGTTTGTTTGGGGGCTTAAAGGGATGGGACAGAAAATGATCCCGTTTGCTTAGAGCATAAAGTATTTATGGAGAGTAATAGACAGAAACCTGGAAATATAGGATGGTACCAAATTATGGAGGGCATTGAATGCCAAGCAAAGGGGAAAATCTTAATTAGTAGGCCGCAGGAAGCCACTGAAGATCTTTGAGCAGAGAATTTACATGATAAGTTTTATGCTTCGGGATGATTATTTTGGCAGTATAATGAAAGGTGGATAGGAGGGAGGGAGAGAGAAGGCAGGAAGACTATTATAGTGATCCTGGTGAGTGGTAATGAGGACTTGCACAAGGGTAATATAGTGGAAAGAGTGAGTGAAGGAATCAGGAGATATTGCAAAGAGAGAATCAACAACAAATAGCCAATGACTGGATATTATAGCAAGTTAGGAAGAGGCAAATGTGACACCAAAGTTTCTAACACAAGAGACTGCGTAAATGGTGCTGATACCAAGGGATAAAGAGTAAAGTCAGAAGGAAAAACATGTTTAGGATAAAGAATTATAAGTTTGGTCTTTGGATACATTGAGGCAGATTCCAGTGGGCCATCTAGATAGAGAAGCCCTGCAGATACTTGAAGATAAGAATACAACATTCAAGAAGAGAAGTCAGGGCTGTAAATAAGGATGTGGGGAGTGAGCAGTCTATGAGGAGTAAAGTTGCTAAAGGAGAAAGAATGTAAAGAAAGAAGGGAGCCAAGGAAAACACTGGGGAACAACACCTTGTTAAGGGGTTAAGAGAGGAAGAAGGAATCAGAAGAAGGGCAAAGACTGAATGGGTGAGAATTGTAGGAGATGACCAGCATCATGGTTATCTCTAAGGTCCAAAGGTAGAAAAAATAGAAAGAAAGAGGGGCAGTTAGTAATGCTGCAAAAGAGTCAAAGCAGTCAAGGATGGAACCAGGCCATTGGCTTTGGGTAATTAGGTCATTGGTAAACTTTAAGAGAACACCTTTAGTAGTAGGTAGAGAAGCCAGGCTACAAAGGATTGGAAAGAGAATGTGTGATAAGGAATAGAATTATCAGGTTAAGCAATATGCAAGGTGGAGAAGTAGATGGGACTTGGGGAGAGAAGAAGAAAATTGGACAGTGCCTTTTCACATTAATATGTGTTCAATTGAATTTGAATTAGGCAACATGGAAAATGGGAGACCGTTGGTACAAAACAATAGGGGGTTATTGAGCAGCAGCAAGGGTCTAGTTTATATTATACACCTTTAATGTGGAGTAAGCAAAATTAGCACTGAGAGGCATTGTGGCATAGTAGAGCTAGCCTTGAAGCAAGGGAAACCTGGATTCTGGTCATGCCCCTGACAGGTACCTAACAAAAAGCAATCCTTTAATCTCTCAGAGCCCTAGGAAACTCTCAAAGACTATAAATTATAGGTAAGTTATCAGTCTGCCAGAAATGGTGATTAGCTGGTCAGAACAATAGAAACTCAAGGGGCTTTTTCTCTTCACCATCTTCCTCACGCTCACAGCCATGAAGATCGAGCCGTGCAGCTTCTGCGGGTACAAAATCTACCCGGGTCACAGGAGGCACTAGGCCCACACTGACGGGAAGGTTTTCCAATTTTTGAATGCAAAACGGGAGTCTGCATTCCTTCCAAAGAGGAACCCCGGGCAGATCAGTTGGACTGTCCTGTATAGAAGAAAGCACAAGAAGGGCCAGTCGGAAGAGATTCAAAAGAAAAGAACTAGCCTGGCTGTTAAATTCCAAAGGGCCATCACTGGGGCTTCTCTTGCTGATATAATGGCCAAGAGGAACCAGAAACCTGAAGTTCGGAAGGCCCAACGAGAACAAGCCATCAGGGCTGCCAAGGAAGGAAAAAAGGCTAAGCAAGCAACTAAGAAGACAGCTGCCTCTGCTGCTAAGGCTCCTAGAAAGGCAGCACCTAAACAAAAAATTGTGAAGCCTGTGAAAGGTTCTGCACCACGAGTTGGTAGAAAATGTTAATTGTATACTAAACTGGATTAAATAAAAGGAAATTTAAAGCAAAAAAAAAGTCAAGGGGGCAAGGGGGTGTGAAACACTAAAGGGACAGAGATGGAGAAGCAAGTGAAATTAGAATGGGTGGTATGGACTGGGGATGGCTCCAGGGGTCATAGGCCACAATTAGGGTCTAAGAATAGATCTAGTGGGAGAAATGGATTAATAGGCAGCTGTACTGAGGAGTGGAATTTCAAAGTCTTGGCAAGATGGATGATGTGTAACTTGAGGGAAGTGGAAGAAGAGAGCCACTCAGAAGTGGCCGCATGCTGGGGGTTCCCAAGAGGAACGGTCCTTACCTGCGCCTTTCTGATTAGCATCCGCATCTGCTCCTGTAGATCAGAAATGGCATCATTATCGTCTTTAATGCAAAGTCCCTGGAAGCCACGTTCCCTTTCAAAGCATTGGGACTACTGATGTGACAGGGCCATTCCCCTTCCTCATACACCTGATGTCCAGTGGTAGCCGAACTTCTTGGCATCCAGACGCTGGCTTGAACAATGACTGGAGTCAGGAACTGAAGTTTTGCATTTTTGTTACAGGTACACTCTTCAGCTCGAAGAGCTCCATGGGATAGAGATCCTCAACTCAACTATGAAATACATGAAAAAGACTTGAGAGGTGTCACATTATGCCTGTACTATAAGGTGATGTTCACTCTATACTGATAATCTTGTTCTCATGGTAATAAAGTTATTATTTTAATATATATCCAGGTACTGGATATTTATTTTCAGAATTCTCCCCCCTGAATTTTAACTAGCAACAGAAGTGTGGAAATTACATTGAGTATGAATAAACACTGCCTTCCCATCCATCAGACTTAACTGCTCTTCTGTTACCTCAGATGACATAATGAGTCAGGTGCCGGGGACCCCAGGGTTCCTAAAGGAAACATCCAACAAGGCCCATTACTGGGAGCCTTTATTAAGAACAGCTTGAACTCTTGAGAGGTTTTCAGAGTTTTGCTATTGCCCATCCCATAGCTAAAGAGTCAGAAATTACATTAGTGCAATATAGGAAGTAGATCTGAGGAAAGCATGTACCCACCCATGAATCAGAGCCAAGAATCATCTGTATAATTAAGAAAAAGAAAACCCAGAGCCCCTCTCTCCATGTAGGTTTTCCAAAAAGAAATTCACTCTCATCTTAAGCAAAGACAATGATTCGTGACTAAAAGGGGGCTTACAAGATAGTCATCCCCACCTGAAACCAGAGGAGCTGTGCTGAACTGTGCGTGAAGCACCCTGGATTTTCATGATGCAAAATAATTATGAACTCCCATCCAGCATAGAAAGAAGCAAATCCCAAGCTGAGAGTTCGTAAACCTGCCTATATCCCTCCCCTTAGGTAAACACATATGTCCCATCCCTTTCAATCTAGCTTCTTCCCAAGCCTGCATTTAACAGACCATTGAATGGAAAAGAAGCTGTGTTTGAGGTGGATCATAGAAAAGAAAAAATCGGTGGCCGACTTGGTAGTCTTCAGTGTCTGCAAGATGCAAAAAGCATCTTGTGCACCTAACCTGGAGGCTTGCCTCCTTTGATTTAAAGTGGAACCCCCTCCTCCAGCCCTTTGGCTTCACTTGTCCCCTTAGCCGTTTGTGGGTGGTTATTATATATGTAATGTCTTCCCTGAAGAGGAGGGAATGTCAAATTATATCATTATCTTTGCTTCAGAGCACCTGCTGAGAGCCATAATCTTCTGTGCTTCAGAGGAAGGATCTGTTTCCGCACCTGAGGAGTTTTCTTTCCACTGTGCTGGTGTGAGAGGATAGATTACATATCCAGCACACTCCGTCTTCAGGTCTTCAGTGCAGACAGAGCTGGGCCTCCTCTTCTTAATCTTGTTATCTCCAAAGTACATTCTGGTGCAGAGCTTTCAGGTGGGATGGGAAAAAATCAATCAGATATTTGAGAAATACTTTGTTTTGCTGAACCAGCAGCTGTTGTCATGCTCCTCATTAAGCTGACCTCAGACTGAGCCCTGGAACATGGCTCATTTTAGACGGAGCAAAGACTGCTGGCAAAGGCCCAGGGCACAGCTTAATGTCTGAATTTGTGGACACTAGGAAACTGGGATCATTTAACCTGAAAAAAGATGTGGAAGTCTTCAAGCTTGGCCAAGGCCAAAGATGTCTTTGTCCTTCCACAGTCTATGCTGCTGACTCATCTCCACAGGACTTTATCTACCATGCCCCTGGACTGATACCTTTTCTTCTCCCTCCTCCTTTCTTTCCCTCCCCTTTTATGTGTTGTTTTCTCCTCATGAGAAGCTCCTTGAAGTCAGGGACTGTCCTGATGGTCAGTACAGTACCTGGCACACTTGTTGTTCAGTTGTGTCTGGCTTTTCATGACTGTATTGTAGCACACCAATGCTGTCCGTGGAGTTTTCTAGGCAAAGATATGGGAATGGTTTGAATATTTGTTACAAGAGCTGGTGGGAGAGAAAAATGCTTGTTATTTTTTTAAATTTAATTTAAAAAAAAGATTTAGTCAGCAGGAAAAATAATTAGACCCCAGCCCATCTGGTGGAATCTTTCCTTGGGCTATGAAAAGCAGAGATAGTTCTATTTTTGAATACAGGTTCAACAACTGAGCCCTATAGCCATGACAAACATAGGTCTCCTGCCAGCTCAAAGGCAGGGGTGGTATAAGGAAAGGAACATTCAATCTAGAATCAAAAGAGCTGGGCTGTAGTTCTTTTCTTTGGACTTCAATTTCTTCATTTGTCAATGGAAAAGGAGCAAGGGTCACTGGGGATTCTGAAGCTAAATTAGGTGCTAAGATTCCCCATTATTCTCTTTCACTTCTAAATGGCTTTTCTAGCATTTTTCTTTACAAAGAAGAGTTTTTAGCCCTTCAGAAAGAAAATCAAATATTTTTAGACAACAGAATAATGTTGTCCTGGAACTTTGTGGAAAACAAGGGTGGTAAGAGGAGCTGAGATCAGACTTGGTCTCTATTCATTTTTATCAGATGTTAATAGGCTCACAGCATAACTAGGTAGTGTCACCTACCAGAATTGACTTTTAAATAAAATGTCTTAGTAATTTTAAAAAAATGCAATCAGGGGGTGGCCAGGTAGCACAGCAAGTAAGAGCACCGGCTCCAGTGTCGGGATGACCTGGGGATCGGATTGGATCGAATCCTTGGCTCAGACACTTAGCACCCACCCAGAAACACCTGGCTGTGTAACCTGGAGCAATTTACTTAACCCCAATTGCTTGGGGTGGCCAGGTGGCTCAGCGAGTAAGAACACCAGCTCCAGTGTCGGGATGACCTGGGGATCAAATCTGGGCTCAGATACTCAGCACCACACCCAGAAATAACTGGCCGTGTAACCTTGAGCAAGTTATTTAACCCCGATTGCTTAAAAAAAAATGCAATCAGTAGAACATCTTTGTTGTCCCTGTGTGGCTCAACCAGTAATTAAAACCATATTCTCTGCAATAAATATGAGTATGAGGACAAATGCTGATATTTTCTTAAAATATATTTTCCTCCTTATCCCAAGATTCACTATGTGTAGAGAGGGACATAAAGTGACCTCAATTCAACAAACATTAGGTAAAGAAAGAGTACTGTGTATAACGCATTGACCTAAGCACACAAAAATAAGTACAATAAAGTCTTTCTTTATAATTTGTATGAAAGTATGAGGTCAAATGATGTAGTAGAATGAGAAATGGACTGGAAGTCAGAGAATTAGGGTGTGAATCCTGGCTCCATCACAACCTACACAGCCTTGAACAAATCACTTCATTCCTCCTGGCTGCCATTCCCTCATCTGTAAAATGAAACTAAAAGTATATCCATCACTTGGGGAATGGCTGGGAAAAAATGGCAGCATGTGAATGTGATGGAATACTATTATTATGCTGTAAGAAGTGAAGCAGATAGGGATGGCTAGGGGCGCAGTGAACAGAAAACCAGCCCTGGAGTCAGGAGGACCTGAGTTCAAATCCGGCTTCAGACACTTAACACTTACTAGCCATATGACCTTGGGCAAGTCATTTAACCCCAACTGCCCTCCAAACAAACAAAAAAAAGCAAAAAAAAAATGAAGCAGATGATATTAGAGACATGGAAAAACTTGTATGAAGTTGAGCAGAGTCAGAAAAATAACATCACTATTATAAAAATGAACAATTTTAAACACATATAGCCTGAGGAAGAAGGAGATGAGCAGAACAAGGAAAATAATTTATACAATAAAAATATTGTATGAAACAAACACCTTGGAAAGCTGTAAGAACTTCAATTAATGAAGTGCCTATCCATGATTCCAGGAGTCTATGATGATGCATACTGTTCACCCCCTGACACAGTAGCGATGGACTCGGGACAGAATGAGGCATATATATTTTTGGAGATAGCTAATGAGGGAATTTGTTTTCCTTGACTACTCATATTACAGGGATTTCAATAGTCTTTATGTACCTGGAGGGCAGCTTAAAGCCTTGGGAAGTGGGTTACTGGACATACTTGTATATTAAAGGTTTGGGGACGAAAGAAGCTAGGTACTAGGCTATAGCCTCCCAGTGACCCTAACCCTGGCCTTTTGTTTTTGCCTTCTCCCCACCTGTTCACTTGCATACCAAAACCTAGAGGATCTTGGGGGCCTCCACTGTAGGGCCTCAGACTCATTCAAACTCCCATGTTGTTTCTTTGGTAGAAACCCTGAGATGGGTTTGGGGAGACATAGGCATCCCAGAAAGGGGTTTAAAAGAAATTTACAAGAAATTTTTAGCCCCAAGTAAAATAAAATGTCTCACATAATAGACTACCATTCAAACTCAGATAGGAGAACTAAAGAACAGACTTTATACTAGTCTGGAAGCACACTGCCTGTCTATTGTTCAGTCTTTTGACTAGGTGTGGTGGCTCATAGTTTCAGTTATAACTAATGAAAAGGGGTGAGAAGAGAATCAGCATATATATATATATTATATACATATTTATATATATATATATATATATACACATAACATACATATCACCTACTATGTGCCCATTCACTGTGCTAAGCACTTTACTCTCATTGATCTAATTGGATCAACAGCCTTCAGAGATAGGTGCTGTTATTATCTCCATTCTAAAGTTAAACTGAAGCAGAATTTAAGTGACTTGCCCAGGGTCATACTACTAATAAGTGTCTGAGGCTGGATTTGAACTTAATTCTTCCGGACTCCAGGCCCAGCACTCTATGTACTATACCACCTAGCTACCTCTAAAGAGGCAGGAACCTGACCTTGTCATGGAAAACCTAATCATAGAGTCTTAGCAGAAGCCAAGATAGCCAGCTAGTGGCCCTGAGGTATTTAAACTTAGACTCTGTACTTTACCCATAGTTCACTGGAGTAAAATACTCCTTAAAACCTACTTGGGGCAAATGAATGGTAAATAACTGGTGAGCAGTGGGCTAAAAGCCTTCACAGAGCAAAGTCCACTGGGGTCCTAGGATATAACTCTTAAAGGCTCACTCTCTAAATATAGCCAGTGGTTATTGGCAACTTGATTTTTTTTTAATGGCCATATGCTAAACCCATTGATTTAAATAGAATTAGTGGCAACTTAATTTGGACATCCCAAATCCCTTTCCCTGCAAACTTCTATGAGTCAATTAAATTCAATTCAACCAACATTAACTAACTGGATACTACATTTGACAAACCATGGGAAACACAGTACCAGTCATGGGAAACACAGTACCAGTCACATAGGATGTTTAATCAATGACCAGTTGATGCACCTAGGTAATACCAAGATAGCTAAGACACAGACTTTGTACTCAAGGAAGTTACAGTCTAATAGCACAAGTACAAGGGAGGATGTACCAGTCGGTGCATGGAAAAAGTGCTGGATCTGGAGTCAGAAAGACCCAGTGTTCAAATATGGCCTCAGATGCCTACTAGCTACATGATCTGGGCTGACAAGTCACTTAACATCTGTCTGCCTCAGTTTTCTCATTCACAAAATGAGATAATAATAGCGCCTACCTCCCAGAGTTGTTGTGAGAATTAAATGAGACAAATTTGTAAAGTACTTTGCAAACTTTGAAGCACCATATAATGTCTAGCTATTAGAATAAGTACAAAAGAGTGAGCTCTATGATAAATCTGAGGAGTAAGAAAGCTCTTTCACCAGGGGGTGATAGGCCAAGGAAGGTTTTATGGAAGAGGTAGATCTTGAGCTGCTTTTTGAAGAAAAGGAGGGATTCCATTCTAGGCATGGGATTCAGCATGGGTGCATGAGAGAACATGCAAGGAAGAGAAGGCAGGATGAGTCCATGACGAAGTAGAAGCAAATACCCCCTAGGAGAGATTCTACTAGGAGAAATAAGAACAAGCCCAAGAATCCTGTTCTATTGAAAAACAGTGTGGCTAGAGCATCAGGACACCTGGGTTCTATTTCTGGTTGGATCACCTTTAGCAAGGATTTAGGCTTTCTGGGCATTAGTTTTCTTACCTGATTGGTCAGTTTCCATTTTAAGGAATTGCCTAGGCCAGCTATGTTTACTTCTTCATTTTTCTCCAGGGTCTGCTCCTAACTCTTTGGACTTTTTCCTCCATCATTCCCTGTGTGGGCACCTTCTCCTTCTTCTGATTTCTAGTTTCCTTGTGTGTTTTGCTTCCCCCCCCCCTACCCACCCATAATTGAAGATAAGGACTATCTTCCTTTCCCCCCTTCCTCCCTCCCTCCCTCCCTCCCTCCCACTCTCTCTCCCTCTCTCTCTCTCTCTCTCTCTCTCTCTCTCTCTCTCTCTCTCTCTCTCTCTCTCTCTCTCTCTCTCTCTCTCTCTCTCTCTCTCTCTCTCTCTTTCTTTCCTTCTTTCTTTCATATTCCCAATACTTAGTACAGTACCTGGCACCTAGGAGATGCTTAACAAATGCTTGATGATTGACTGACTAACCTGTAAATTGAGATTCCTTCTAGCTTGAATGTTCTGTGAATCTAAACTAACTTAGGGTTCTACTTTGCTTTCAATTCAAAATTCAAAGCCCTAGGGGAAAGGTTGTGGGAAAGAAGTTGTGCTTCCTTAGCTAGACTGGCCCATGATGCCCAGTTATGCATAAACAGATTGACAGCTCCCAGCCCAACGGGTCATGGGTAAGAAGGAATATCTGAAATGGGTGCTATCCTGAAGAGCTTGAAGCCTGTAGGACATTCTTTTTTCCTCCATCAAGACAGATAATTTGACATCAACTTCAAGAAGGAGAGATGGAGAATCAACTCTTCTCTAAGGTATTTTGCTCTTCAGCTTCCCCCATGGATCCAAATCTGATTCAGTCAGCTCCCCCTGCTGCACAGCTCCAATGAAACTATGCCCAAAACTTGAATGAATGTGCCTTCAGCAAGAGGTAAGCTAAGGGGGCCAGGTCCCCCAGGCAAAACTGAATGTGCCTTCAGGAAGAGGTAAGCTAAGGGGGCCAGGTCACCCAGTCAAAGGCAGCAGATGCTTGGCATTCTCGCCCCAGAGCTAGCCTCTCTGCCTCTCCTAAGTCCTGGAGCTGTACCTATCAGTCTTGTGTGTTAATTCTGCATAGTCAGCTTGAGCTGAATGATGGGTTTTCCTCTAAAGCTGTTGCCACTTTGCTACTTGTATCGCTCCACCTTCACATGCAGGATTCATATTGCCACAACCCTCTTCTCATTCACTTTTCTGTCCCTCTCCAAGAGACGTGAGCTTCTCTCACCACCCCAGCCACTTCTGCAGCACAGAAAGGAATTGACATAACCAAATACAGGGGTCATTTAACCTAAATCAGAAGATCTTCCAGCAAGTGACAAGTGTTCAAATAAGAGGAGGACAAATTATATGGTGTCCTGTAACTGGAATGACTTAGGTATGACTCTGCCTAGAGGGTTTGGTAGACAGCTTCACTTCCTAGTTCTGAAACTCCAGAAAAAGTGAACTTAAAAGGAAGGAAATAAATAACAGTTTTCTAGTGTATTATGTATTTGAGGACTAGTACATATGCTAGTACATTATGTTGGCAAGTCTCATTTCAATGAAACAAGCAATAATTCAATGAAATAAGCAATAATTAAGTACCACCTGTATGCCAAGCCTTGTGCTAGGAACTGGGGATACAAAGACAAGAAGAAAACAGTTCCTGCCTTCAAGATGCTTACATTCTATTGGAGAGAACCATTGGTCAGGTGTACACGAACTGAAGCTCACAGCTGATTCCCCATTGCATTTTCCCAACAATCAGCCTTCCTTCAGAACTGATGGCCAGGAACACTATATATCAGTAAGAGTTTGTTTCCCTTCTCTCCCTTAACTAATTAGCAGTTAAATGGACCAAAAAAATAGATGAAAAACAGGAAAAGGGTCAGAGATAGAGAGGTAGAAGGGACTTAGAATGTCATCTACTCTAAAGGCCTTGTTTTTACAGATGAAGAAAATAAGGCCCGGTAAGTAGCTTAATTGATGTCACACTGTTGTGAAACCCAGGTTCTCTGACTACAAACCCCCCCATTGGTATAAACCACACATTTAATTGGGTTACCCTGGATTATTACAACCATTTCCTAGTTATTCCCCAGTCCTTCCACAACAGCTACTAATCTTTCCAAAACCATTCAACTACTCAACCAAAAGCTCACTATGTCACCCAACTGCCTATAAGAAATATTTGGGACCATCCTAGGGGTACTTGGAGCACCCCTGGAAACTTCTAGGGAATCCAGGAACATGTGGGATTCAACATTGAGAGTGTCAGAGATGATGAACTTTCTGGCTTCTTCCAGCTATATAGTGAGCCAGTGCTGAAAGACCTCGGTATTTTTGTATGATGATGCAAACCTGAATGATCCCTCATCCATGACAGTGGCAGGAGGGGCGGGGCCCTGTATCAATTCAAAGGAGAGGGTAGCTTCTGACTTGTCTCTTCAGCTGTCTAGTGGTGTTTTCTATCACTAAGGCCTCCCAGGGATAGGGGAGTGGATTAGAAGAGGGAGAGACAGCAACGCTCTTTTCTTGCACCCCACAACTTCTCCCGTGCAGTGAGGGTGCTCAACCAGATGTACTTGTACTGAGCCTTTTCTGATTTGTGTTTCCTGAATAAGTGACCTAGCAATCAACCTCAAACAACCTAGCTTGTCTCCCAGCTTGTTCAAGTCACCCAGTGGTCCAGTTCATTGGCTGCTGACTAACGTTGACTGGTTGGCACAGAGAGTTTCTCCACCAGAGGTGACCAAAACAAGAAAAAGATCTCCAGCCCCTGGTTTGACTTGCCAGAAGACATGGATTTTGAGGAAGACAGTGCAGAGCAGAGATGAAACATAAAACTGATAATCAGCAATGCCACACTATTTCATGTTTATGTGATTTTAGGTACCAGTCTAGCCAGATACAACACTAATGTGCACTGTTGCTTGTATAATTTGTCCTACTGTCTATATATACTTATGAGGGTCTTTTGTGTTATAGCATTTTTTTCATGTGAGAATTAAATATGTGTCCCATATCTGATTTAGAGGATACATTCTACTCCCTTCTTTGGGGAAGTTCTAGATATGAGTGGATACATAAACTTTAAATAGCTTGTCCCTGGGGTAACAGGGTGAAGGCTGAATGTACTGAAGAGTGTAATAAAAGGGAAACAAACCCCCTTCTCATTGGAAACCAGTGTCTCCCAGGACTGAGCTCTGTCTGTATAAGACCTATGGATCCAGAGCAGAGGGTACATTTGTGAAAAGAGAGTACCCCGGACCCTGAATCTAGCAGGAGTTTCTTAATATATGTTTACTATCTGACAATGCAGGTAGAGATGTGGTACTGTGTTGGACTGGTGGGCAGGGGTTAAACCTCCTCATTTCTGGTCTCAGACTTCATGGACTGAACCACTCTTCAGAGTCTTCCTTTAGAGATGACATTTTAGACACTCGGGCTCCACCCATCAGGCTACGTTTTCCTTTCAAGCTGGCCAGGAGGAAAAAGAAACAACAGAAAAAGTCCAAGGTTCACTTATCAGACTAGTCCCAACTCATCACAGCTTTCTGAAACCAAAGCTGCCGATTCATTTGCCTTGAAAGATCCAGTTTCAACTTTCTCTCCTTGTTCTGTGAAATTACAAAAATACATCAATAATTCTCTAGTCTAGGGACAGCTAAGTGGTGCAATGAATAGAGCACCGGCACTAGAATCAGGAGGACCTGAGTTAAATCCAGCCTCAGACGCTTGACACTTACTAGCTGTCTGACCTTGGGCAAGTCACTTAACCCCAATTACCCTGCCTTCCCCTCTCAAAAAAATTCTCTAGTCTGTACTCTGAGCTCTGGCATAAGTGTGTGTTTATGTATGTGTGTATATGTAAGTATGTATGTAAATAGTATGTATGTGTTTACACATATGTAATAGTTGTGAAATCTATTTGTCTCCTCCTACGTGTCCCCCTCCAGTTACCTTTTTTTCTCTATTTCATTTGTGTAATGAAGCACATTGATATTTATGCAATGATTAACCACATTTATCTTTATGTTTACAAAATCCAAAGGAGAAGACAGAAAGCAAACAAACTCTTAAGGAGTTCAGGAAACAGGCACACCTCTCCTGGGAGACGAGAGAGAAGGAAGTGCGGAAAGTCAGAAATTGCTAGCTATGGGTCTGGACCACCAGGTGAGACCCACAAACAGGCTCTACTCAGACACACCCCCGAGCCACTGATTTCCTAGAGGCCACCTGCTCTATCCCTTCTTTCATGTTGACCTCTTGCTCTAGATCCTGGTGCAGCTGTTTATTGAGGCAGCAGCCATCCTGCCCCCTTACATTATAAACTCCTTGAGGGCATAGACTGTCTTTTGCCTTTTTGTATCCCCAGAGCTTAGTCTGGCACATAGTGAGCACTTAATAAATGTTTATCGATCGATTTATTGACTGCCTGCTCAGGCCATTTATACCAGTTCTCATCAATATGGATCCTGCCTTTCTTCTCTTTTAGGAGAGGGGTGATAATTTGTCAGTGAAGGTTTTGCCCCAGTCCTGGAATCAGGAAAGTTCCTCAGGGAGTCAAGGAAAATGGTGGAGATTTCCTCCCTGCCCCCAATACACTGGCCCCCAATGTCATGTTATAACAAACATTTATCAATTTCCTACTATGTGCAGGAAGAGCCAAAAAGCAAGTTACACCTGAGAGTAAAACCAGACTTAACAATAGATTAGGGAATATATTTCCAGCAAACTGACCCTGACAGAGGGAAAAGTCAGAGGTAATAATAACATTCATATAATATACATACATGCGTGTGTAGATGTTTATGGATAAACCTTGTTCTACAAGTTTCTTATGAATCATATTATATGAGGCATAAAAGAGAAAGCTGTATGCTTGCCATAAGTGTGTGTCACTGTCTGTAATGTCAAGCAGAGGCAACTTCCCAAGGTTCAAAATACCAGCATAGGTGCTCTCCATTTTATTCAGTGAAAAATTAAGAACAGAGAAGATCAAAATATGACATCATTCAAAATACAGCATTTACTAAGTGTGATTCAATAATCTCCAAGTACTACCCCACCCCTGGACATTACATTCATTTAATCAGTCACAAAGTCCCTCTTCCAAATACTACTCCATCCCTAGGTTGTACATTCATTTAGTCCATCACAAAGCCCCTCTTCTCAAATGGAGATTAGTTTCCAATCATAAGTAAAGTACATTCATTTGTTTAACCACAGAGTGCAAAAAGGTAAAAAGTTCCCCACCCTTGGATCACAATTGAATCTACCCCAAAGTTACAACAAACTTAAGCACAGCATTTAATACCCAAATGGAGGTCTTTTCTTCATCTTGACAGGAGGCAAGTTCCCAGCAATCTTTGTTCCTGGGGAGACAAAGCTTAGCAAGGCCACAAGATACATTGCCAGTGTCTTCATTAATTCATTCTCTGTCTGCAGAAAAGTCCTAGGACCCCTGAAAACATTAGCAAAACCCTCTTCCAGGATTTCTGTAAACATACAACAAGAAAATCCTTCTTCAGGGCTTCTGAACCAACAGCAAGGTTCCAGGACCTCTGCAACAACAGCACTGTCCTTCACCAGTGGACAGAATTCACTCTCTATCTGCAGAACAGTCTCTGAATCTCTGAACCAACAGCAAGGTTCCAAGACCTCTGCAACAACAGCACTGTCCTTTACCAGTGGACAGAATTCACTCTCTGTCTGCAGAACACATCCAGCTAAGAGTCCAAATCAAAGAGGGATTCCCTTCAGATGGAGAAGTCCTCCAGAAGCTCCTGTTCTATATATGATATTGTACTCCCGGAACATAATGGAGTCTTCTACATCTGCAATAACTAAAGAGAGTTTGACCTAGTGATCTACACAGGAAAAACCAAATGGCTGAAGAACATCTATAATTTGGGTTATAACACCAAGTTGGTGGGATAGCCCATAAATTTAGTCCATCAGCATGTTTATTTGGGAGAAATGCAGTAGTTGGACAATGAAATGGGGAGCCAGAACTAAAGTCAGGATGGGCTGGACAGCCTTTGGGAAATGGGGCAGTGCTTTTAATAATCCTGAGCTTCCTGCCAAAACACAGGCTTGTCTTTTTAACACCGATATTCTTTTGGCAATACGGTATGTCCAAGAGTGAAGGCTAATGAATGGAAGAATCACAACTGTGGGTCACTAGCAAGACAGAGAGTGGGTATAGGCATTTTACCAGTGAAGAATATATCATCATTGAAATATATAAGCAGATTGGTCATATTTTGAGAAGGAAGTATAACAAGTGGACAGTTGTATGTCCCACTGACATCCATGTAATGTTCAGAAGGACTATGATGTACAAAAGAGAATTGGACCAGATCCTCTTAAGGCACCTTCTAGCTCTAAATTCTGCAATCCTATGTATAGGATTTTTCTAGGGGCTAAGTAATAGCCCTGTGGGGTCCCAGAAATGCTGAGCCTTTTAGGCACAAATGAAAACCTCTGGGAGGGGGATCATCTGGTGATACTGTTCCCTTCCTATCTAGGGCATTTCTTCACAGACATGTTCATCTGAACCAAAGCCCACAGTGCTGATAAGGTGGAGATCCAGGAATGGAAATGGCAACTGTCACTTTCCTAAACTGGAAAGAGGAAAAATAACACCAGTGTAACAGGCCTGAACTGGTAAGTGGGGAACTAAATGAGAATGATGATGACTCAGACCTTGTGGTAGGCTGGCCCTGACCTAGAATCTGAGACTCATACGTATTAGTACTGAGAGGGATCTTTCATATGTTTGAGTCCAGACCTCCCTCCCCCTTATAAAAGGGGAAACTGAGTCTCAGAAAGGAAGAGTGATTGTCCAAGGTTACACAGCCAGTGAGAGGCAGTATTAGGCCTAGAACCTGGGGTCTCCTTACTTCTGGTTTAGTGTAGTTTTCAAGAAATGTCCCTGCTGGGTAGGAGTCAGAGTGGTTGAGGACTGGTTAGACTCACCTCTCTCTAACCCCTTAATTCTCTCTCTCTAACCTCATTTCCCACCTGCTAGGTCCTGTGTTGCCAAGTTTTTCTTCTCAGGCACAAACTAGGCCACATGTGACTTTTTCCTTCTCTTATGAAAAGGATAGGTGAATGGGGCCATTACTTTCCACTTTGCTGAAAGAGGAAGGGAATGAAAGAGAGGGAAAGAAAGAACCCATGTGCAAAATTAGAGGTGTCAGAGGGATCAGCCTCTAAAGTCTCTTTGTGCTTAAGTCCTATGAGATGAAGAGAGAGGACAGGGAGATGGGGAGGGAAGGAGATGGAGATAAAGAACAGGAGGGAAGGGAAGAGAAGGAGGACTCCAAACCCAGAGGTCCTACCTCTGCATCACACTGCATCCCTCAAGATTTGACTTGTGTCTCAGACTCCATAATTTAAAAAGGGGAGAAGGAAGGCTTGGCATTCTCATTTTCTCTTTCTCCTGAGTCTCTGGTCTCCCTTTCAATGGCAAGCCCAAGTGTATATATACAATGGCCATGAATCAATGGAAGACATCAACAGTGGCAAAATGTCATTGAGGTTGGGGGCAATAAGAACCCAGGATAATGCCCAGGGACATATCCATTGCACAAGTAATACTGAACTTACTCTAGAAGCTGGCATTGATTGAGTGGATCCAACCTTTTCCATAGTCATAGCCCCTAAAGATATGTTTTAGCTGTAGGCAAATTCCCTGATGAGTACTAATATTATCCAGAACTCTTCTCAAGCACTGATTCATGCTCACACACCCCCTAGGAGGCAAAAAACAGTGACAGTCACAGCCGACTTTAGAAACCAGGAAATCCAGTCCTGCTTGCCTGGCCTCTGGGCACAGAGCAAAATGCCATTGTAGGAGTGGGACAGGTTTTGCCTCTTCAGGAAAATGAAGATGCATAAGGTTATGTGGCATGGTGAGAAGAACACTGAGCTTGGAGTTACAGGATCTGAATCTGAATCCCTTAAAAAGACCTGACTTGCCTTGATCATTCCTACCAGTTTTTATTCTTTTCCTCTAAAAGCCTTTTCTCCATCTTCATCCCTCTTGACCCCTAAGGCTTCAACATTTGATGCTATTGATCACCATCTCCATCTGGACACTTCCTCCTCTCTAGGTTTTCATGACACTGCACCCTTATCTATCTGCACCTCAGTGGATCTTCATCTATACAATACCCATTAACTCTATATATCTTTCAAGGCTCTATCCTGGAACCTCTTCTCTTTTCCAGCTATACTATGTCACTTGGTGATCTCAAGAATGAGCTTCCATATCATTCCTATACAGAAGATTGCTAGATCTACTTCCTTCCTTTCTTCCTTCCTTCCTTCCTTTCTTCCTTCCTTCCTTCCTTCCTTCCTTCCTTCCTTCCTTCCTTCCTTCTTTCCTTCCTTCTTTCCTTCCTTCCTTTCTTCTTTCCTTCCTTCTTTCCTTCCTTCCTTCCTTCCTTCCTTCCTTCCTTCCTTCCTTCCTTCCTTCCTTCCTTCCTCCCTCTTTCCTTCTTCCTCTCTGTCTCTCTTTCTCTCCTTCCTTTTCTCCCTCCCTCTCTTCTCCCTCTATCTTTCTCAACATGAATAATAAAGAAATATATTTTGAATGACCTCACATGCATAATGGGTATTAAAATATTTGCCTTTTCAATGAGTGGGGAAGGGCTGGAGGGAGAGAATTTGGAACTCAAAAAAATAAATTAAATAATAATTTTTTTTTTAAAGTGAAGGAGTCAGTTCAAAAACCTCAAGCTTTTTCCGATACAGTCATTTCACATCCTGTATGTGGTACAACAACTGACAGAATTCCAGTCCTGGCAGAATAACAGAAGGCATTATGTTACCTGGAGATCTAGATCCTTAGGATTGCAGAATTCAGTTAGAAAAACCCTTAGAGATCAGTCCAACCCCTCATTTTAAAAGTGAAGAAACTAAGGTTCAGAAAGAGGTGATTTACCCAGATCACACGGTTAGTGAGTGGCAGAGCCCAGATTGGAACCCAGGTCCTCTGGTTTCAGATCTAGCGCTTTTAACTCTGCAGCATGGTTCATGGTGCTGCCTCTTTGATCCCAAACATGGAGGAAGCCTTAAGATGAGTTGAATACAGGCTAAGGATCCCCCCGCCCAAGAAAACAGTCTCCTCCAAGTATATGTTATTTGTTTAGAGGTACAAAAGGGAGAGAAAAGCTGGGTCAAAAGTGGAGAGAATTAATTTGATATTTTGGAACCCCTAAATTTCTTGGCATCTAAAAGGAGATCGGGTGGGGAATTTGGAACTGCTCCCAAATTCGCACACCCTCCATCCCCATCCCCATTCTGACATTCTTCTTGTCCTTCAGGTACAGCTAGGCTCTGAGTAGTTCCAAATAAAGATTCTTTTGAAGTGGTTGTGCGTATTCAAATTTGCACTATTCCAAGTTATGCTTACGTAACATATAATAGCTAGCATTTTTATAGCACTTACTATGTGCCAGGCACTGTGCTAAGTGATTTACAAATATTACTTCATTTGATCCCTGCAATAACCATGGAAGATAGGAGCTATTATTGTTCTCACTTTACAGATGAGAAAACTGAAGCAAACAGAAGCTAAATGACTTGCCCAGGGTTGCACAGCTAGTGAGTGTCTGAGGCTGAATTTGAACTCAGGTCTTCCTGATTCCAGCCCCAATGTTTTATTCATTGTGCTACCTAGCTGCCCCAAATAAGGTAATTAATTCCAAAATAGTAACCAAAATATGGTAATTAATTTCAGCCCAATAGAAATATGCAGTGTAAATTCAAAAACACAGATTCTTCTTTTCCTCCTTCTCCTCCTTCTTCTTCCCCTATTCTCTCCCCCTTCCCTTCTTTTATTCTTCATCTTCATCTTCTCCTTCTTCTTCCCCTACATCTCTTTCTTCTACTTCTCCTTTTTTGGGGGTGGAGGCATTAACTGAGACAGCTGTAAATCTTCCATAAGGCATCTAACTAAAGTGTAAGAGGTCTCTGGTTCTTTTCATATTGCAGAGGTTGCAGGGCAGTACCCAGGCTATCCAGCTGTCATCAGCATCTTCCCTATATGACAGCCTCAACTCCTTTTCCTGTCAGACATCTCCTGGATGATTCCTTTTGTTCCACTTTTCAAGTACATATCATAGTTGCATCCTGCTTACACCTCCCATGAACCAGCCCTGTATCTTTTGGGTTACCTGCCTCTCAGATTCTTCTAAAATTGTGGTATAACATCACCTTGAGCCACATAACTTCACTGAAAGATTTGATAAATAAAAAGGAACAAGCTTTAAAAATTAAGGAATGAGCTTTGCCTCAGGCAAATTGCTGAGCTCAGTGATACAAAGAAAAAGCAAACATTGTCCGTGCCCTCGAGGATTTTAAGTTAAACGATCTGGACAAAGGTGCCCCTTTGGGTTTAGGCTGGGCTTGACTGTGGATCAGGAACAAGGAGTAGAAAATGTGTTCCTTAGCCCATACCCACAAGCTGGACTTCAGCCCAAGTGGCTGGTCCTATCCAGGTCATTGACTCACCCAGTCACCAGAGGTGACAATCATTTCCTGGCCCTTTCCCAGTCTTCAAGCAGGCCTGCCCCTTCCTTAGACCGAGGGAGACAGGGTCTCCTCACTCCCAGCTTCTGAGGTCTTCTGGGAAGGCAATATTCCCAGGATCGCTCTTGGAAGAGATCTAGTTTTTTTTCTGCCTTTCAGCTCAGGATCTGTGGTCCTAGGACACAAAGAGCTGAAATCTATTCCCCCTCCCCCCAACATAGGTCGCCAGTGCCTGGATGGAGGCTCAGGATCAGACAAGGCCCATGAATATCTCAGCCACATTTTCTTTCCTTGGGCCTGACCTCGAAGGTTCAGGCAACTTCCTACACCCCTAGACAGAAGCCTAATAATTTAGCTCGGGAAGAGGCTTTAGTGATCATCTGATCCAATCTCCCATCGTTTTAGGAAAGAGAAAATAGATGAGACCCAGAGGTATCATAGGATCATACCCCTAGGCCGGAAGGGGATCTTAGAGGCCAGCTAGCTCAAATGACTTGCCCAAGGTCATATGGCAATGAAGGAAGAAGAAGAAGAAGAAGAAGAAGAAGAAGAAGAAGAAGAAGAAGAAGAAGAAGAAGAAGAAGAGAAGAGATGGTGGTGGGGCGGCTAGGTGTCGCAGTGAATAGACAGTGAATAGGCCCTGGAGTCGAGGACCTGAGTTCAAATCCGGTCTCAGACACTTAACACTTACTAGTAACTTGGGCAAGTTACTTAACCCCAATTGCCCTCCAAAAAAGAAAAAGAAGAAGAGATGGATACTTGAACTCAAATCATTTGATAGCGCTCTTTCCAAAAGGGCCCTCCAAATCTCAGCCTAGAGCAAGGGAATGCCTGTGCTGGCTTGGGGCCAGAGAAGACACCCCCATCTCCCACTCCGCCCGGATTGCTCACCTTGTCCCCGCCCAGAGGCTCTCTACCTAACCCCTCCCATTCCAAAGACCATTCCGTGCTCTGGTCTCTGAGGTTTTTCTTCCAATCCCCGCCTATAAGGTGCCGTCTCAGTTTCCACACCCTTGGAGGGACTGGGGGCTCCCCCAGGCATGTCAGTCCCGGCCCAATCGGGCTCCTCCTCTATCAGGGAAGGGAGGGTGTGGTATAGTGGGGTGCAGTGCAGTGTGGACGCCGCCCCTCCTGGGTCCGCACCCTCTCGCACACTGTGGAACCAGGAAGAACCCGAGGCTCCGGTCCCGGGATACCCCGGCCTGGCCGCTGCAAATGAGCTGAAGCAGACTTCGGAGGCCGCGGATGCATCAGCAAGGACAGCTCTGAGAGGCCTGGACCACCCACGCCAGTCCTCATGGCCTTGGGGGTGGAACAGCGTCTGGGCAACCTGACCATCTTCAGCCGGGACGACTTCGAAGGAGACTGGCAACGCGTGGCCAGCGGGGGCTTCGGGCAGGTGTTCCGGGTGCGGCACAAGCGCTGGCGGACCGAGTATGCCATTAAGTGCTCCCCTTGCCTGCTGGCGGACTCCAGCCCCAGCAGGTATCCGCTCTTCCCTCCCTCCTCCCCTTCTCGCTAGCCTTTGAGTCTCCAGTTTCCTACTTCTTCAGCCCGAGGGAAAGAACCCTGGAGACTTCCTGCAAGAGGTGCTCTGGCCAAGACTGAGGCTCAGCGCCGAGGCTGTCTGTCTCTGGGGATCAGGATGTTGAACTTAGCTCAGTCTTGTGTCTTTCATCTCAGTCTCCCAAACTTGCACCCACCCAGATGATTTCTTCTTTTTAACCGTCAAGGTGATGGGCTTGAGCCGTGTTTGAATGAGCAGGTTCACACCACCCCCAGGAAAGTAAGACTTTTGTCCAGTATTACATTTCCCATGGAGGAAACCGCATAGGGAAGAGCTGAACAGTAATCACGAGTTAGGAAAAACTGGCTTGGGGTGTGACATCATAGGGACTGGCCCAGCCGACTTTGGGGAGATTATTTTACTAGATGGGTACCTGATTCGTGCAAGTTGTCTCGAGGCATACTCGAAGGGAGAAGCTCTGTGTTTGTGTGGGTACACCCACATACTTACCTGCTTACACGTGTGGGGGGGGGGGGAGCGTGCTCCTTTGTGGTAGTTTACCTATCTAGGGGCTCCTAAGCCCACTGCTGAAGAACAGACTCTTGTACAGACCCTTGTAGACCTACGGGTCAAAGCCTAGAGCTTCACATTATCTGTCTTTACGTGTCTCTCTTTTTCACCAACTGTCTATCCGCATGTTTTTGCTACTCTTTGTCTCTGTCATCTCTCTCTTTTTTTTTCCTCTTCCTGACTTTTTCTCCCTCTGACACTCCCTCTCCCCCTGTCTGTTCTTTGCTTGGTGTTTCTTATGAATAAACCATGTGCCTGCTCTGTATGCTGCTGCAGAGGAAACAGCTAGGAGATGAAATCTGATCGGTCTAATCACCTAGTCTTCCCAGGGCACCTTGGGACATCAGACCCTCTCTGGACATCTGCCCTGTGGGACTGGGGAGCACTGGACATCCTGTGTCAGTCAGTCAGCATTTTTGCTTGTTTCCCAGTCTGTCTCGTCATAGACCCCAGGATCTAGTTACGAGGCTCTCAGACACTGACCAGACCCTTCTCTTACCCTCAGCTTTCCCATCTTTTTCATATTTTGGAGTAAGTAGATTGGGACAGCCCAAGAAATTCCCAGCCAGTCAGAGGGCAGGTGGCCTTGTTAATACTCAGCACTTCTCCCTCCTCTCCTCCTACATTATTATTAATCCACGTTGGCATTGGGGTGGAGTCAATTTGTTCTGGGGCCACATGAGTTACTTTGTAGCCCCTGAAATTGAGAATGAAGGAGATGACAGAAGACAATTTGGGTGGGGTGGGAGTGGGAGTGGGAAAGAGACTGATAGTAGTTTAATGGGGGAGACATCCAATTCTCCTTCCTCCTATCTGATTCCTTTCATCTTTTAGGTAAGATTTTTGGTGTTAATGGAGAGAGCTGCATTTTCCCCATCCTTACACTAATAAAGCAAGAAAAGAAATAACCCTCAAACTCAGGCTAGAACTATCCCTGGGGCAAACAGGAACGATATGTGTGTGTGTGTGTGTGTGTGTGTGTTGGGGGACAAGGACATAGTGGACACAGAGGTCCCAGCAGTTAGAGGAACAATGATGGGACAAAATAGAGAACATGAAAGTCAGCCTAAGAATAATGACAGACATTTATATAAAACTTTAGATTTTATCACCCATTTTCATACATCCTATTATTTCATCCTCACAACAACCATGGTATAGATTCTAGAGATGATAGTATTGTTCCCATCTGACAGATGAGAAAACTGGGGCTCAGAGAGTAGAGTCTTCTACTGAGGTGATGGGATCTTTGGTGGCTTCTAAGAAGAATGAATGGGGAGGGAGGGATGGTTCTCCATGACTTGAGAGGTCTCTGACTGGGTCCGACTCTTCCATGAGGTCCAGAAAGCTAGACACATCATGGAGTTTTGAAGAGAACCACTTAAGGAGAAATCTGTATTTCCATATTTCTTTTTCCCTTTCCAGATCTCTATAATCCTGTATAATATAAATCTACAGTCCTATCATCCAGTGATCTAAGGGGATCCGGTGATCACAAACATTTCTTCAGGCCAACTCTGGTTGACTGGTGATTCTATCCCCTTTAGGCCCTGCCCTTTCTTGGGTCTCTTCATGGGAAGTGTGAAGAGAGCACTGCAAAAATTGCAGTTTCATGTGCAATCATCCTTTAAAAAAAAGTCTACTACATTATGGAAATGCTTATTTTATTTCATATATTAAAAATAAAATAACCTTTTAAAAAATTATAGCTAAGGGGAAAAAAACACAACATTTTTCCAGTTGTTCCTTACCTCTATCTTCTCCTATTTCCAGCTCAATATATAAAAAAAACCATGTATCTTTATGCATCACAGACTTAAAGATTATTAGAGAAAGAAAAAGTCTTAGTTTTCTAATACCAAGAGCTGGCATTTATGTAGTACTTTAAGGTTGACTAAACACCTGACAAATATCTCATTGAATCCTTCATGGTCAGTTCTATTATTGTCACTATTTTATAGGTGAGGAAACTGAGGCAGGCAGCAATTCAGTGACTCACACAGCTACTAAGTGCCTGGAGGACAGATTTAGATTCAGATCTTCCTGACTACAGGTCCAGCACTCTATCCCCTGGGCGAACTGCCTCTAAGGCATCACCCTTCATTTAACTTGTCTCAATTCCTACAGTTAGCTAATGGCAAAGTTGGGACAAGATCCCAAATTTCGTAATTCCTAGTCCTGGAGACTTTTCACTCTCCCTCAGGCATGGATGGGCAAGAGGACTTTCCACTCCAACATAGACATATATTATGACACAAATAAGTGTGTAATGAGTGAAATAGTTAAAAGTGTTGCTGTAATTCACATGGAAGGGAATCACTTTCATCTGGGGGGCATTATTCTCTTTGTAGCATCAATTTGCATTGTTATATAGGAGTGTGTGTGTGGCTTGCCCCCCCTAACCCCCCTCCCAAGTTAGACTCTAAGACCCTGGAGGGTCTTAGAAGCTCTATTCTTTATGGTTTTGCATTCCCCATAGCCTAGAACAATGCCTTGATATTTTGTTAATCTGTTAATTAATTCATTAACACTCTTCTCACCATTCTTCCATAGCTCAGACATGAAATGCCTTATTGAAGAAGCGACCAAGATGGAAAAGATCAAGTTCCAGCATATTGTCTCAATCTACGGAGTGTGCCAGCAGCCCCTGGGCATTGTGATGGAGTTCATGGCCAAGGGATCCCTAGAGAAGATGCTGCCAACCCATAGCCTCTCCTGGCAGCTCAAGTTCCGAATCATCCATGAGACCGCCTTGGCCATGAATTTCCTTCATAGCATTAAACCACCTCTGCTCCATCTAGACCTCAAACCAGGCAACATCTTGTTGGATAGCAACATGCATGCCAAGGTGAAGGGCCCTGTGTATTCTCCACTCCTCTGGCCCAAGCCCTGCTCCTTACCCACAGATAAGGGGGATACACAAAAGGTAGTATATGGGATATCTCTAGAGGGGATCTTGAAAATCAGGAGTCAATTAAGGGTTCTCACTCATCTCCCAAAATATGTCCTAAATGTAAAATATTTGTTATCTCTCTGTGTGTTGAACCTACGTTGGTTTTCACTTTTCCAAAAGGATCTACTAGAGGCAGACAGTATGTTTGAAAGACAGATAGGGTGTGGCACATTTGGCTGGCCATTTGGAAACTTGGGTCACAATATAGAGCACCCCATTGACATATGACATATGGCCCTGGCCTAGGCGTTGTCACCCCCAGGCTCTAGTGTACCTATCTAGAAGGAGGAAAGGCTACCTTTCCCTATTTCCCAAGTGTGAGTAAATGAAACAATTTCTGAGAAATCTTTTTGGTGAGGGGAAGTAGGAGAAATAGGAATAGTGTAAGTATGTGATAATCACAGTTGGTATCCCTTTAAAGAACATGACATTTCTAAGTGCTTTGGGAACTGTAGTAGGATTGTCAGGACCCAGGGAACTACTGATACAATATCCTTGGCTATTTTGGTCTCTTGCTATGGCTGCTGGGGTGATAGGCTGACTAGTGGTGAATGGATAGGCTGACCAGCGGTGAATGGATAGGCTGACCAGAGGTGAATTGGGTGGATGGGCCAGGGGACACGTAACAACAGGTAGCTATCTGTCCCTGTAAACCAGTCACCATCCTAGCTTCCTTTACCCATCCATGTCTCTTATCACTCCCTTTCCAGATTTCAGACTTTGGCTTATCCAAGTGGATGGAGCAGTCAACACGCATGCAGTACATTGAGAGGTCAGCACTTCGGGGCACACTCAGCTATATTCCCCCTGAAATGTTTCTGGAGAGCACCAAAGCACCCGGGCCCAAATATGATGTGTACAGGTAAGGGGAAGGCAGAGGGATCTTTTTATTAATTTAGAATCTTGGAGACTCTACTGGATCTTTTTGCATTTCTACCATTCTAATAACTCTTTTCTTAGCTCGAGAGTTGAAAACCGCTCCTTGATGAGATGTTGTATAGTGGATATACTGTTCTGAGGCTCGAGCTGAACTGCTTACCATATACTCTGATTGGTCAGCAGTCCCTCTGCACATGGGCTGCTTCCTGGCTGGTTCTAGGAACTGGAACAGATCTAATCATCTAGGTCTATCTTCCACGGGCAGGCGGGATGTCCAGACCTGGGGCTGGGGGATGGGCAGGATGGGAGGGCTGTTTTTTTTCATAACTGAGTCTGACTCTTTCATGAGGTCTAGAAAGCTGGAGACTTTGTGGATTCTTGAGAAGGGTCGCTTAGGGAGAAACCTCTATTATTTACAGCTTTGGAATTGTCATTTGGGAGATTCTTACCCAGAAGAAGCCATACCCAGGTAGTATACTGAGGGCTGCCACTGGGGGTTCTGTAGGGTATGGAACCTTGGGATAGAATCTTGGAGGGTGGTGGTTATGGTGGGTTGTCACAAAGAAGAGGTTAGGGGCTTAGATAGGGTAGGTGTAGTAGGTGGCATTGTTCATAGGACCCCATCTCACCCCTTCATCATATATCTCTGTCCTTATCTTCCCTGCCCACCCCAATTTTAAGGAAGATCTCATCTAAAAGATTTTATATGTGGTATTTTCCCCCAAAAAATGTATGGGACACATCCTCCTTTCTTCTGAGTCTCTCTGACCCCTGCCTTTCTTTCTAACTCTATCCTCTGTCACCCTCTCTTTCCCTAGTCACAACCTCCCTGTCTCCTGGGATGGGAGTGATCAAGTGGGAGTGAGGTTGGGGGCTCAGAGAAAGAACCTGATATCAGAGCTGGAGGAGGGGGGAGCTGTGAAGCTCCAGGAATAAGCAGGTGAATCCTGACCTGGTTTTCCCCAAATCAGAGCACATTCCTTAGAAAAGAAAGGAGGGAGAAAAGTTAAAATGTACTTCAAACCCACAGGCTTTCTAGTTGCCGGTTTTAACCCAACTTTCCTGCCCCTCAAAGAGTTTCCTCCACCCTCCACCCCCCCAATAACTCCCACCCAGCAGCTGAGAATATAGAATGTCTCAAAACCTTCAAAAAATAGCAAAGTGAGAAAATTAAAGCTTCCAAGAAAACAGTTTTTGGCATATTTGTTTCCATGTGCATTTGGTACCATCTCCTTTTGACTATGAGGATGCACGGGGTCTTGTCTGGGACTGTCCTTCTAGCTTAGGTAACGTCTAGAGGAGCTGGGATAGGGGAACTCATCTAGCCAAAGCCAGTCCTTGGCCCTTGCTTACTGTCTGGAAATATGAGGCCCACTGCCTCTTAGTTTCTCTATCACCTCTCTTCCCTACTTCACCAGCACTGACCCAGACTATGGTCCCCCTCAGGGTTCAATATGATGACCATCATCATTCGTGTGGCTGCTGGTACCCGACCCTCCCTGCAGTTCATATCAGATGAGTGGCCAGGTGAGGGCCAGCAGATGGTAGACCTGATGAAGCGCTGCTGGGACCAGGACCCTAAGAAGAGGCCATGTTTCACAGGTAATTATCCATATTTCCAATTGTGTATGTCTATGATAAACATCCATCATATATATATATATATATATGAATGTATATATCATCTTAAGATTTACAAGTTGATATATACATGTGTATGTATATGTACATGTGTGTGTATATATATATATATGTAAAATCTCGTTTGATACAGCAGCCCTATGAGGTTTATACTATTATCATCACCATTTTACAGATGAAGAAACTGAGGCTGAAAGGTTAATATAATTTGCTTAACCACAGCTACCAAGTACACAAGGTGGGACCGGAACTCAGGTCTTCCTCAATTCAGACCTCTAGCCACTCTGGTACAGAGCTTGCTTGAAGGCAAGGATCTGAGCCAACGTGGCCTAGAGGGAAGAGGTATGGTGATGAGTCAAGGTAAGAGTCAGGCAGTCATCTCAGTGACCTTCAGTGTCGTGTATATGGTTTTCGTCAGGAATTCTGAAGTTGAATCCAGCTAATCCTCTTCATTAAGGCAGGCCTAGACAGTCCAGCTTAATAGTACTTGGGTTCTTTATAGGACGTAAGATCAATTCAACCAGTATCGATTAAACTAGAACTCCATACAAGGCATTATGGTAGGTGCCAGGGGAACAAAGACAGATATGAATGAACGAGTGAATGAATTAATAAATAAAGCATTTTCAGGAAGACCTGAGTTCAAATCCGGCCTCAGACACTTAACACAAAAATTAGCCATGTGACCTTGGGCAAGTCACTTAACCCCAATTGCCCTCCAAAAAAAAAATAAAGCATTTTAAAGGGTTTACCATGTGTAAATAACTATGCTAAACACTGGCGACAGTCCCTGCTCACAAGGAGCTTGTTTTCTAATGGGAAAGACAACATATATTTTGTTCAGAAGGTTTCAGAAACAAGTCAGATGGAATAAGGCCCATGGTCCTTAGGGGGCAGCAGCAAAACAGATATTAATGCGTCTTCTTTAATATCATTCCCACTGATAAAATCATATCAGATACGACACAGGCCTCCTCTCCACAACTTAAAGGGTGGAAGGACAAGTTCACAAATAACTATAATACAAGGGAGAAAAGGAATTGCATGAAACACCAGGAGAAATTTGAGATAGGGGAGTCAACTTTTACCTGGACTCCATGGAGAAGGGACACATCAAAGTTGGTTCTGGAGAGATTTCAAGTGACAGAGATGACAGGACTTAGAAGTGAGTCTGTTCTAGCAAAGGGAGATGGTGTAACCAAAGGAACAGATACTAGGAAGGAGGGGAGGAGCATGATGAAGGGGCAGTGGTCTAAGTCTGCTGGAATGCTTGATGGAGAGCAGAATGAGATAACACTAGGTGGTTGAAGCCAGCTTATGGAAGGGCTTGACTGCCCAGTTCTGAAGTTTATTTTTTTTGGTAGACACTGGGAAGCCCTGCCTGAGTTTCCTTATCTTCAGATAATTAATAAAATATTATTTCGCTGGGCTAGGAAACAACACCCCAATAAGGAAACACTCTCTTCTTATGCAGAGCAGTTCTTTATTTACAACTTACATTCTTAGTCATTTCCTTAGGGCACTGGTCCTACAGCCAAGTGTGTCATAGATCAGACTGGATCTGAGGTCTTCCTCTATTTATTAAACTATTTCGTAGCCTCTCCAGAATGAGGATAGTTAAATCCTTATCTCTGGAATGTAGATAATCATACTTGCACTTCCTACCTCACAGGATTGTTATGGGAAAAGCATTTTATTTTATTTTATTTCCAGGTCCTAGTGACTATTAACTATCAGCTCAGAATATTTTCCTAACTTCCTCAAAGAGTTCAGTGTCATATTTACATTTTCTCTCCATCCTATTTTCTGCCCTCATTCATACTAAGAGACTTTAGTCTTCATATTGATTCTGCTTTGGCTAGCCCAACTTACAAATTCCTCATTCTTCTCAACTCCCGTAAACTATACACAGAAATGGTTATACCTTAAGCTTAATGATAGCACTCATAACTGTCCTGTTTCCATTTTCTTTTTTTTTTTAAAGCAATTGGGGTTAAGTAACTTGCTCAAGGTTACATGGCCAGTTATTATTTCTGGGTGTGGCGCTGAGTATCTGAGCCCAGATTTGATCCAGGTCATTCCGACACTGGAGCCGGTGCTCTTACTTGCTGAGCCACCTGGCCGCCCCTAAGCAATTGGGGTTAAGTAACTTGCTCAAGGTTACACAGCCAGGTGTTTCTGGGTGGGTGCTAAGTGTCTGAGCCCGGGATTCAATCTCCAGGTCTTCTCAACACTGGAGCTGGTGCTCTTACTCACTGTGCTACCTGGCCACCCCTCCTGTTTCCATTTTCATGAACTCTACAATTCTTTAATCTCATCACAATCTTTTATCATCCCATCTTTTCCTCTGCCTTATGACTCCTGACACCACTGACTTCTCAGTTCTTTCCCCAGTCATCCCTCCTGTATTAGCCATACATTTCTCTTTTTTCTCTACAGGTCTCCTCTGCTCTCAGATATCTTGCGCCTTTGTCCTTTCTTCAGTAATGCTCCGCCAAATCCTAACCCTGGATTCCTGGATTACTCCCATCATGTTTCCTCTTTGCTCCCATTCATATGCTACTGAATAGTTGGGGGAGAAAAATCACAAAATCAAGTTGATTGGTCCACTACAGATTTCTGTTACATAATCTCAAATGCCTCCCTAATCTGTTAGTTATTATGTTCACCACAGTGGCCATTCTAAACATTTTCATGTCTCCTCAGACCTTCCATAGCACCCCCTCATTCCACTTTCTTAACTGAGAAACATCTTATATATCACCAAAAAAAAAAATGAGATCATTCTAAGCCTCTGAGTTTGATGCCACTGAACTAGATGACCTGGGAAGCCTCTTCCAACTCCAAGCTTCTGTTATAGGAATGTAAACTTTTAAGATCTTCCCTGCCCCAAGGCTTAAGTGCACCTGGAGCCTGTGGTAGGAGGCTTGTTTCTCCAGAGATACTTTGTTATTGGGCAGTGGGTCAAGAGGGTCGTTACATTTCTCTGAGCCAGGAGAAGGCTATATAATCCCTGATGTTAGGCGTTGTTTTGGGGCTCGCTCTATGAAGTGTTGTGTGATTTGGCCAGATGAGACTCTAGGCAGCCGTTGAGAGCCCCCCGACCCCAGGTTTGAAAACCCAGATGTCGATGCTTCCCTCTCTGGTAACTGTGATTAGGTATGGATGTGTGTGATGGTCAGACAGTCTGGAAGCCTGTCTGCCTGATCTGTTTCTCTGTCTTGTAACTTCTGTCTGTATACTCTGAAGTTCGGGGTTCTGACCTTTTCCCCCTGAACTAGGTAAACAATATATGTTCGATTGATTAAAGTAAGCTTGTTAACCCATTTTGAGTTTCTTTCCTTTAGCAAAGCAGATCTAAGAACCTGTGTTGGCAGCCACCCTGGGGATGCTGGGGTGCTTGCTGCTACAGCTTCTCTGACTCTTCTCCTTTCCTGCTCTTGTCATATCATGCAGCTTCCCCTTGTCTACTCCTATCTCAGATGAAGATGTAGCCCTTCTTCTTGCCAAGGTCAGTTCTATTACATGTACCTTTGACATCATCCCATCCTTTCTTCTCCCCCCATCATCATCATCATCTTTCTTCAATCTTTGATCTTTCCCTATCTATTGGTTCCTTCCCTGCTGCCTATAAACATGCCTATATCTTCCCCATCCTTAAAAAAGAAAAACTTCTGCTCCCTTCTAGCTATAGTCCATTTAGCTTTCTGGATAAACTCCTTGAGAAATCTGTCTGTGCCAGGTGCCTCTCATTAGGAAAGCATTTTCTATAAACCTCAATGTGTCATATAAATATGCGTAATTATTTTAATTAATGATGATGATGAATAAAGGGGAAATATGATCAGAATAATGCATTACAGAGATCATTTGGTCAGAAATGTGTAGGTTTGACTAGAGAGGCAATAGCCTGGAGGCAGGGAGATTGGTAAAGAAGCTATTAGAGTAGTCCATTTTGAGAAGAGGCAACTAGGCAGTGCCACGGATAGAGTGCCAGACCTGAAGTCAGGAAGACTCAACTTCCTGAGTTCAAATCTGGCCTCAGACACTTACTAGCTGTGTGACCCTGAGGAAGTCATTTAACCCGGTTTGCCTCAGTTTCCTCATCTGTAAAATGAGCTGGAGAAGGAAATGGCCACTCCAGTGTCTTTGCCAAGAAAACCCCAAATGAGGTCATAAAGAGTGGGACACAGCTGAAAAAACGAATGAAACAATGGCATTTGAGGAGAAATAAGGACCTGAACAAGGCTATTTGCATTGGGAGCAGAGACAGAGAGCCGGGTATGAGATAGTGTGGAAGGAGAAACAGCAGAAGTTGGCATCTGATTGCAAGTATGGGATGAAGAAGAGAAAACATTCAAAGTGACTCCAGGCTTATGAGCCTGAATGGTGATATTATGGACAGGAAAAGAAACTTAATGGAAGGGGACAATTTAATCAATCTGTAGGCATTATGTTAGGCTACATAATCATTATGTAGGCATTATGTTAGACAAAACATTATATTTTGTCACAAGGACAGAAACAAAATAGTGCCTGCCCCCAAGGAACTTATGATTTAGCAGCTGGAGATAATATGTACCTATATAGTTCTACAAAAATAGATATCAGAGTGGGGGCAGGGTGGCAATTACTAGCCGCTGAGGAAATGAGAAAAGATTTCAGGAGAAAACTGTTAGTTCCGTTTTAGAGATGTTGTCAGTGAAGATAGGCAAGAAGTAGTGGCAAGCACTATTCATGTTGTGTTCCCCTCTTTTCCCCCTTTCCCCCCCACCAGTGGAATGTAAACTGCTTGAGGGCAAGGACATTTCATGTTTGTCCTTGTATCCCTAGCACCAAGCCACGGCTGACACATAGGAGGTACTTAGTGAATGCTTCTTGAAATAAATGTGCTAAAGCTTAGGTCTGGAGATAGAGATCTATGCAAGTCATTTGCGTAGAGTTGATCAATGTAACCAAGAAAGTGGACAAGACCACCAAGGGAGAGGTTGTAGAGAGAAAGGAGATCCTATCCATTAATCTATGGGACCTGGTAGCTTGGTGGAAAGAAAATAACCCTGAACCAAGAGCTGGGAGATTTGGGTTTCAGGCTTAAACTCTACCATTAGCTGTGACTTCAGTCAAGTAACTTCACCTTGCTAGGCCTCAGTTTCCACATCTAAAAAATGAGGGAATTGAGTTAGATATTTTAGTAAACTTGTTTCCACTGCTATTGCTCTATCAAGCAGTATAGTTGGACCAGCTGACTTTTGAGGTATCTTCCAATGTGAAACTTCCATGATTCTGGTCCTCCTGTTGTGCTAGTCAGTAAAGGTAAGAGCTAAAACTTGAACACAGATCTTGGAGCCTCCAAGTCCAGTATTCTTTCTACTACATAACATATTTAACCAACAACTCTCTCCAAAATCGAGAATTTGGCAGTGGAACTCATGGGCTGCTCAATATCAGGGCCAAAGTAGGATGTCTGATTTATGAAGTGAAGGCCTACCATAATAACCCAGTGACTAGTCTTTCCCTACCCCCATTACATTGTCCTGATTTTGTATATGTATTTATGTGTATGTATGTATGCATGTATATGTATACACACATATTTATGTGTGTGTGTACACATTATCTTCTCTTACAGAATTTCTCTTTTATTTTAAAACTTTTTTTAGTACCTGGCATATAGTTGATGCTTAATAAATATTTGTTAATTGATTGACTGGTTGTTTATCATAGAACTTTAGTGCTACAAGAGACCTTAGAGATTATTCAATTCACACACCCCATTCTACCTCCATTTGACAGACTTCATTTAACAACAAACAGTACATATTATCTCCACCTGCTAGATTATAAGTTCCTTGAGGGCATCTACCATAAAATAACAGTCATTGTGCTAGGAATTTGGGGACACAAAAGCAAAAACAGAACATTTTCTTCCCTGGAAATTGGGCCTCAAATGGGGAAACTGAGACCCCAAGAAGTTATCTCATTGCCTAATTCCACATAGCTGCTTAGGGGTAGAGCTGGGACTAGAACCCACTCACCTGTGAATATATGTAAGCATATGCCACAAGCATGCATGTTAGGAGATTCAAGAAGAAATATGGGATGGATGGGGGCCACATAAGCAACATTCAATTGATTTTCCTTTCTTTTCCATTGAATAGATATCACTATTGAGACAGACATGCTGCTATCCTTGCTCCAGAACCCTGTAGTAGACCTAGAGAAAGAGTCCTTGATCAGAAAAACATCCTCCAAACCTTCTCTGTGCAAAGCCCAGGAGGTAAGGAAGGGCTTCAGAGCATGAGACCAGCCTGCCCTGACTTCCTATGCTAGGAGAACATTTTATTTTGGTGCCCGGGGTTCTTGTGAAGGGAGGCTTCTCTTTGAGGGTCTCTGAAGGATCAGGAAAGCAAATGAAGGATTCCCAAAGGAACGGGACCCCCTAGAGCTCTGCCTGTAGGTGTGTGTATAGGGATGCCACAGCTGTCTTTGCCATAAGAAAATACTTGGTCCAGCTGACCTCAAGGGCACTTCCAACCCTAAGTTTCCATGATTCTGTGACCCCATGGGAAACAATTCCTCTCTTGCATTCCGAGCTGGTGAACTCAACGTTATTCACCTCACTTGTTGTAAAGCTCAGCTCTGGGCGCTGGGGGGTGTTTAACATGTCTGCATCCTGCTGAGCTGAGAAATACAGTCTATTTAATAAGCTGCTCATACAAAAGGGCCATGGCTGCTCCTCCCTAGCTGGTTCACCTAATGATAGGGAGGCATGCCCCGTCCTCTGTTCTCTCAGGATAACCAATGGGAAGAACAGTTTGGTTTCTAATTCACAAGGCTAGGAATTACTAATAAGGAGTAGAAATGGGCATCTTTTTATTAGGTAGGAAGTGCTGGTGGGTTGACAAGGCACTGACCATCAAACTGGTCTCTCCTTATTTTACTTATATTGCTTCTGCTGGCCAAGATCAGTAGAGAAGTCAGCCAGGAACTGACGGAGAGTGGTAAGTACAAGGCCCCACATCGCAACCAAATGATCCAGAGAAGGGTAAGAAATGGAATCCTTCCACTGGGCTCCATCTCTCCAACCCCTCCCACCTTTTCCATTTAGTTGCTTCTAGGATCCACTGAGGACACCTAAATCTAGCTCTTCTGAAATGACTTGCTGTAAATAAAGAGTATGGTGGGGTTTTGGACACTTGGCTGATTGGCATAATGGCCTTTTGCCCTCCTGGTCCCATCCTCTTAGAGTTTGAATGGGGGAGGGTGGGTGGGAACCTGTTCATTTCTATTAGTGTCACTGTTCTTTCTTTCCTTTCGAAGTATAAAAAGAGGGAATGAAACTCTAATTATAACAGGAAGGATTAGATTAGACAATAGGAAGAACTATCCAACTCAGAGTTGCAGTGTGGAGTCTATTGTAGATTCAGCACGTTTTCTAGAGCTCTGTCTCTCTCTTCTAGTCTTTTGGGAGTAAAGAGTAGCCCTATATGGTGACAAAGGCTTTCTGGAACCCATTTTCCCCATCAGTAAAACAAAGGGGATAGACCAGATGATCTCTTGAGTTCCTTTCCAGTGCTAAGTTCTGTGATCCTGTGGTGGAATAGACAGAATAACACCTGGGGGACTCAGATCCCTTCCTTTCTCCAGACTCAGGTGAATCACTGAAGCGGCTACTCCAGTTGTCTGACAGTGAGAGCTTGGTCTCAAGCATGGAAGAGCTGGGCATCTATGAGAACAATGTCACCCTCCTCCATTTCCTGGTGAGCGAGGGCAATGTGGAGAAGGTGAGACTGCTGTTGAGGCAGGAGGTAAATGTGGACTGCCAAACTGCTGAGGGCTACACACCCCTCATCATTGCTGTACAGGATCAGTTCTCTGACCTGTGCATGTTGCTGCTTGGCCAAGGAGCCAACCCCAATCTGGTTGATGAGGATGGCTGGGCCCCACTCCACTTTGCTGCCCAGAATGGGGATGACCGTATTTCTCGCCTCCTCCTGGACCATGGTGCCCAAGTGGATGCCCAGGAGCATGAGGGCTGGACAGCTCTCCACCTAGCTTCTCAGAACAACTTTGAGAGTGTGGCCCGGCTCCTTGTCTCCCGCCATGCTAACCCCAACCTTCAAGAGGGGGATGGGAAGGTCCCACTACACGTGGCTGCCTACTTTGGTCATGTTAGCCTGGTTAAGCTGCTCATTGGTCAGGGGGCCCAGATAAATGCCCAACAGAGGAACCTCAGAACCCCACTGCACTTGGCTGTGGAACAGGGTAAGGTCCGTGCAATCCAACACTTGCTGAAGAGTGGTGCAGCCACTGACATGGTTGACCAGAATGGCTATACCCCACTCCATACAGCTGTTGCCAAGGACAAGTACCTTATCTGCAGGATGCTGCTCAAATATGGAGCCAACACTGAGCTGAAAACTCAGCAGGGCTGGACCCCACTCCATCTGGCAGCATTCCAGGGCCACCTAGAGATTCTCCGTCTGCTACATGAGAATAATGCCCACTTGGATGCCCAAGGGGGCAAGGACTGGACCCCACTTCACTTGGCAGTACGCCAAGGGGAGGAAGCAGTGGTTTCCTTCCTTCTGCAGAGTGGAGCTGACCCAAACATGGCTGAGCAGACCGGCTGGACACCGTTACACCTGGCGGTTCAGCGAGGTGCATTCTTGAGTGTCATCAATCTCCTGGAGCACCAGGCTAATGTGAATGCTACCAACAAGGTAGGCTGGACACCTGTGCACTTGGCGGCCCTCAAGGGCAATACTGCCATCCTCAAGGTGCTGATCAAGGCTGGTGCCAGGCTGGACATTCAGGATGCTACTGGCTGCACAGTGCTACAATTGGCCATTCGAAATCAGAAACAGAATGTAATATCCTTCCTGGAGGGCAAGGACCCCCTCAATCCATGTCTGGCTAATGTTGACTCAGATACCATTGAAGGAGGCTTAACCTCCTGTTCCCTGACTGAATTTAGATCCCTCTAGACCCATTTAGAAATTGGAAGCCTGGGAAGGGCACTGAACACAGAACTGGGCTCCATCCATGCTCAGAAACAGTCTCCCAGACAAAGTGAAGCTGGAAGAATCTTGAAGCAGATCCTGAAGAGACCCTAGAAGAAGAGGAGCCAACTTCTCTCTTCTGCTTTCACCAGCACCACTCTAGCTCTCATGCAGGTTCTGGGTATTGGTCTACCAGTGAGGAGAGAGCCCCATGCCAATGGGCATTGGGCTGGGGCTACATTTCTAATTTGTCTCCCTGCCTCAAATTTCTCCCTTCTCCAGTTCATCCTCCCACCAACTTCCAAAGTGATTTTCCTAAAGCCCAGATCTTACCACTTCACTTTCTAAATCAATAAACCCCAGGACTCCCCATTACCTCTAGCATCAATTCTCTGTTTGGGGACTTAAAACTTTTCACAATCTGACCCTATCCCACCTTTCCAGCCTTACTACATTACTTCCATTCTTGTCCCCTTGCTGGTCCTCATACATACCACTTCACAACACTCCATCATTCATCTCTGTTATTGCTTTGCCTTTGCCCCATAGCTGGAGTACACCCCTTCCTTTATTTCTGCTTCCTCGAATCCTGGGCTTCTGGCAAGTCTCAGTTCAGGCATCTCCCACCTCCTTCCCTGTGGCTTCTCTGAGCCCCCAAGCTACTTTGTATCTGCTCTGTATGTAATTTGTGTATGCCTATATTTGTACATGTGGTCTTTTTGGCTAGAATGTAAGCTTCTGAAGGCCAGAGACTGGTTCACTTTTGTCTTTGTATATCTAGGGACTGAAACATAGCAGACACTCAAAAAATAGTTGTTGATGATTTTTTTTGTTAGAGCTGATGAGGCACATCCAGGACTGGAGGCCAATCGTGGATCCTAGCTACATTGCTCATTATGTGTCCCTGGGCACATCATTTAACTTTCCTAAACCTCGATTTCCCCAAATATAATGACTGGAGATAAAAATATGTGGCTTATACATCTTACGAGATTATTGTGAGCTGTTGTTAACCTCTTAAATAACAATGCAAATGGAACCCATAATCAGGCAAAGACTCCCTGCTTTCAGCCCAGCCACTTTTCTGTGGTTCCCTTCTAATATTTAAAGCATCCTTCCTGGATCCAAGTGCCTCTATGAGCTTCATGCTTTCAAGTGAATAATGGAGGATTCTGAGGCAATCTCTCTTCATATATAGACACAGACATACATGCATGCATACATATATATACACACACACACATACTGTATATGTGTGTATGTATATGTGTATATATAACATGTATATAATGTATCACATAATATATTACTAATTATACATAATTTGTGATATAATATTCATATATACATATGCACATACATTCAGCATATACACATCTTTATATACATATATCTATGTACATACACATACAAACCAGGAGTGTGGTACAGGGGAGAAAGGTAGTGGGTCTGTAGCTAAAAGACCTGAATTCAAATCCTACCTCTGTTCCTTACTACCTGTGTGGCTTTGGGCAAGTCTCCCTGGGCCTCTGTTTCCTTCTCTGTAAAATAAGGAGTTTGACTAGATGAACTTTAATTTACTTCCAGCTTTAGATCTCTCCCCTCACTCTGTGGCTGTGATGCCCAGGCCTCTTGCATCACCTGACCATATGCCTGCTGCTGATCTGGAATGTGCCTTTACCTGGATTGCTCATCCTGTTACCTGCCTTCTCTGCCCTTTTCTCAACCTCGCTATGTTCTTGACCTTGATGTGCACTTTGTATACAGATATGTGTCCTCATTTGAATAAAGCTACATCTCTGTTATAATAATAATAGCTTGCATTTATATGATGTACCTGATGGCTGTCCGTCACCTTGGAGGAGGAGTCCTTTGGGCTGAGTGGGTAGAGGGACCTGAAGGTTTGGATGTTGGGTGGTTCCTGACACACCTATGCTCAGTGTGCTGTTTATATTTTCAGGGATTTCCCCATCTCTCTCCCAGTGTCAGCAGTCTCTCAGGAATGTATTATTGCCACCTAGCCCAGCCAGTCCAGCAGGTCTCAGGAGAAAGAAAGCAGAGGAGCTAGAAGGGAAGGGAAGGGTGGGACAGGGCAGGGCTGCCTCTAGGACTTGACCTCAATCCCAGCTCAACTGCTTTACTATTTTTTTCTCTTTCCTCTCTTCACCGAAATGGGAATAGATTTGTTAACACCTGCCCAATTCTTTGTAGGACATTGAGTTCAGGCTCTTAGCAAAAGGTTTGATGGGGGCAGAAATGGAAAAATAGGACCCCAGGGAACCTTCTTCGTTAGAAAACAGGAATCTTTAACCTTTTTATGTGCTATAGATTTCTTTGGCGGTCTGGTGAAACCAATGATCTCTTTTCAGAATAATGTTTTTAAATGCATACAATGAAATAATTACATTGCAAAGGAAATCAATTATATTGAAGTACAAGTATCAAAATATGAAAAAACTCAAGTTCAGGGACCCCTCGTATAAAGATTTTGATAGCAGGCATCTGTCACTGCCTTTCAGACTCAAATGGATTTAAGGTCAGAGGTGCAACAGGGACCCACCCAGTCTCTTGCACTCCAAGGAAAGACCAGCCCATACTCCACTGGAGGTCCTGGTATTTTGTAATAGTAAAGGGATCTTGGGGGTCCTTTATGAAACTTTTGGGATAGGTGGGTGGGAAGGAATCCGAAATGAAACCTGTTCCACTGGTAGCTAGAGAAACCTGTCTTTTGAGTCTTAAAAATTTTCAGCCAAACTCACTTTCCTGAGTGAGGCTGGATATCTCCAGCCTCACCTTAATCCCAGTCCTAAAACAGCAACCCGGTCCATTGTCACATGTAAATAGCAATTGTTTCTGCTCTGGCTAGAAACTCTGAGGGTCTTCCCCTCCCAGATTGATTTTTTTTGTGAAGGCCAACTAGACCATCTTTTGCCTCCTTCAATTACTGAATTGACATTGCCTTTAATTACTGAATTGGCTTTGCCTCAAACAAACTGAGACCTGGGGAAAAGTTTAACTTAAAAAGGCCAAGGTATCCCACTGCATCTGGGGCCATTTCCAGCTATCCTGACCTATGTCTTGCCACTGGACCCTGATGACCCTGGAGGAAAGAGTGAGACTGGTGACTTTGCACAGCCCTGCGTCACTCAAATCCAGTTCACTTACAAGTCAATACTTCACCCTCCTGATGCCATTGGTTCAAGAATGAAGCACAAACAACAACACATGTTAGCATCAGGTGGCAGTTTAAGAAGTGATCTTCCTATAGTCAAAGCATCCAAATAGAGCCCTAGGCAGATATGAAACAAGGAACAAATCACCTTGTAGGGTCCTGGAGGATGATTTGTATCCTAGTAAAATCTGCCTAAAAGGAACATTAAGGGCAACCTTAAACGGGAAAAAGACAACACACATAGTGGAGAAAAAGCTTTTGTATTTGAAATCAGTGGGCCTTGGTTCAAATCCTAGCTCTTCCACTTACTAGTTGAATGATCTTGGGTAAGTCACTTAACTTTTCTTGGCCTTAGTTTCTTTACTTATAACATAAGGGGTTTGGACTAGATGGCCTCTAAGATCCTTGTCAGTTCTAAGTCTAGGAACCTAAGAAATCAATAGGAAAAAATAATGGTCATGGGGGACAGGAGTGGAGGGGGTACACTGTCACTAAGCAGTCAGCCTCAGCACTCTTAATTAAAGGGCAATGGAGGAGGGGGAGAAGTTTAAAGGCCAAATACATAAGTCACTGGTCTTTTTAATTCACATCTTGTGGGGTAACCTCTTTTTCCTTCTACAAGTTACCTCCTTCGTCTCTGTCAGTCAATCAATCAATAAGCATTCATTAAATATCAGTTATGTGTCAGGCTCCATGCTAAAAGCTGGGGATACAAAAAAAAAACAAAGACAGTCCCTTGCCCTTGAAGAGCTTATGGTCTAATGAAACAAACAAATGTGTGCAAAAAAGCTAAATATAGGGTCAAATGGAAAGAAGACGCTAGATTAAAGGTGTCCTGTAGAAGATGGAATTTTAGCTTTGACCTGAAGGAAGCTCCAGCTTCCTGGTTCCGGCAGGGGCAGGATCTCAGGGCAATCATCCAGATTTCCTATCCCTTGTTATTTTCTTTGAGAGCAGCAACAGGCACAGAGTATAAGTAGAAAGTGGGGTCAGATAGGGGGACCAGGGCAGATAATGAGCAGGCACATCATGCCACTGTGTGATGACTTGTATCCCCTAAGGGAGGCACCGTGGTATAGTGCAGGAATTTTAACATTTTTTGTGTCATGGACCCCTTCTCAGAAGAATGTTTTTAAAATTTTTTTAAATACATAGTATTACAAAGGAAACTGATTATATTGAAATCATTATCAAAATATTTAAAAAAAAATTAACAACCCCCAAATCTATCCATGAATTCTTTGTGGGTTTGTGGACCTCAGGGTAAGAATGCCATATCCCACCACTGACACTACTCTTGTCACAGTGGGCAAACCTCTGGTGCCTCAGTTTCTTCCCCTATAAAATTAAGAGCTTGGATGGGATGGCTTCTAAAGGCTCCAGTTTCAAACCTACACTCCTATGATCCCTTCCATAGCACAGCTAGGCAAACATTTTTGGCACACAGGTATCTCTGAATTGATTTATTTTCCTCTATGGGTCAGATGGACTGGAATGAGTACAGACAGGGGGTAGAGGCCACAGGCCTGAGCTTATGAGAAAACCCTGTCTTCTCTACCAGCCTCCTGATCTCCCCTTGTTTTCTCTAAGGCTAAGCCCTGGGTAAAACTGTTCTCTCCTGAAAGGCTTAATTGAATTTAGAAACAAATAATTCCTTGTCAAAAATGCTCCTGGGAAATCTCTTTCCTCCAGAACATGCCTGAGCCAGCAGTGGGGCTAGGGTGAAGAGGAGGAGGGAGCAGGGCTGGAACGGACACTGCTAGGCTCTGCAGGATGAAACCTGCAAGGGTTTCTGAACCAGTCAATCAAGAATGGGAGAATTGGGTATGAGTAAGGGAGAATATCCTCTACCTGTCCCTGGCTACTCCTCACAGCCAAGTCTAGGGTCCTGCATGAGAAAGACAAGGCACATATAAGGAAAAACATGTTAACACAATGAGTGTATTGTGGCTTTGTCCTCAGACCCTTGGATCATGCCTTTTCTTTCCCCTGTCCTTCTGGAATCGGGAGTGGTTTTGAACCCATCCATCAACCAACCAACAAGCATTTATTAATGCCAACTGTGTGCCTAGCACCAATCCATACCCTATATTTTGCCTAGACCTGCTTGTGATCAAAAATGGTTCATTAAAAAATAATTTTTTTATAATTCTAAATTTAAACACAATGGAACTGTGGTTCTCTGATTTCTACAGCTTGATTGAAAAAAAAAAAAGGTTTTAAGTTCAACCTGTAGCTTTCAAAACTGTCCTGCTTGTCTGTGTTTCTTTTTGACTTTTCTTCTGTTGACAGGTTCATTTTTTTCCAGCTACCTGCTGGGTTATAGGTACACACTGGGATTGGAAAATAGATTGATACTTTATGTTACACTATATACACAGTCACATCTGGAGTGATCCTTGCAACCTTGTGAGGCAGTAAGGGCCTGGGGCACCTGTACTGTTCTGATGATTTTTATTAGTTATAAACTCGGGCTCAACCTCCTGAGTACTCTGTTCTGACCAATGACCTAGCCAGCCAGAGCTTTAAGTAGTCCAAGATGGTGGAGGCTTTTAGCCACTTGGCCCAAAGTCTGGAGCTTCTGGCTTCTCATCTACGTCTCTTACATCTTCTGCTGGCCCCACATCTAAGACATGACTTTTGTTGCTATCTTGCCTGGCCCTATCCTGCCCACTCCTCCAGCAACTTTCTTCCCAAGAGAGCCTTGGGAGAATCAGAGACTTTTTCTCCTCTTCACAGTGTCTCCCTCCATAAGGTCTTGTGTCCTGGGGAAATCTCTCTCTGCACTCTCCCCTAAAAGTCTCCTACTCCCCCCACCTCAGCTGGAATGAGTTGAAGAGGACAGAACCAGGCAAGGCTAAAGGGGACAGACTTTCCAAAGGAGTTGAGTCTGGAAGGTTAAAAGATCTTCTGCTTAACAAAAAGGTCATTCTAGGTGGGCACGTGAGGGGAAAACCTTATAAACAGAAGTGAGCCGGTGCTAACGACGGACAGAGCAAACTTGTTTACTTGGAGAGGGTTGGGTGTAGCTGTGGTTTGACCCAGTGGGAAGACCTGACGGAGGGAGGGCAAGACAGGACCTGGGGCATTGAAAATCAGCCTGGGGAGACTGATAGGAAGACAGGCTGAGGTTGATGTCTGTTTCTGAGCAGAGAGATGATAAGGATGACATATTCAGAAGATACAGCAATGCTGTAGCATAGGATGGCATGGGAGGTGAATGAGGAGGAAGGGTGGGAATGGAAGGAAGACCTCGAAAAGGACCTGGGATGCAGATAAATGATGAAGGCCAGGCCAGCAGCAACACAGGGAGAGGCTGGGCTTGCAGCAAGGAGAAGGAGCTGCCAAAGCTCCCCAGAACATTAAAAGTAGGCAGACAAAATTCTGTTTAGAAATGGGACTGATTGAACAGTGGCTGAGTAGTTCTCATGGTCATGGAGGCTCATGAGATTCCAAGGTCATAGATTTAGAGGTAAAAGAGACCCAGTGTGGTCCCCAGAGTAAACCCCAGCTCTGCCACTTATTGCCTTTCTGGGCCTCAGTTTCCTGATGTGTAAAATGAAATGTGTGGACCAGATAATCTGCAAGTTCCCTCCCTGTTCTAAATCTATGACCTGTAATGGATTTTAAGGACCTTGGACAAGTCCCTTAGCTTCCCTGGGCCTTAGTTTCTTTGTTTTCAAAATCAGGTGGTTGGATTAATTGAGTTCCTTTCTAGCCCTATAGCTACACCATCTCATGATCTCACTTAGAATCCTTATTGACTGCTGACTTACCTGTGTCACCTTGCATAAATTATTTCACATCTCTGGGCCTCAATTTCCTCATCTATGAAATATTAGGTTGGACAAGGTGAACTTAAAGGTTTTTCCCAGTCCCGGATCTTCTATCTACTATGACCTATTTTACAGAGGAAGAAACTGAGACCCAGATGAAGGTGAAAATTATTTCCCCAAGCTCATAAAGGTAGAAAGTAGCACCAGTAGAACCCAGGTCTTCTCAAATGTGCCATTCTTTCCACACTGACTGTCATGGAGAGGAGAAGATGGGAGGATTTTCTCTCCCAGTATGGGAGCTATAAAAAATATGCCATCTTCTGGGGTGGCTAGGTGGTGCAGTGAAAACAGCACCGGCCCTGGAGTCAAGGAGGACCTGAGTTCAAATCCGACCTCAAAAACTTGACACAAAAACTAGCCATGTGACCTTGGGCAAGTCACTTAACCCCAATTGCCCTGCCTTCCCCCCCTTAAAAAAAAGAATATGCCATCTTGTTTTGTGTACTTATTTGTGTATTAGCAGGACTAATGGATCACTTTTACATTGTTTCTGGTTTCCCTACTCTCAGCAGTCTCTTGTAAATTTCCATTTTCACAGGGCTTGGCATACAATAAGCACTTCAAGACCTTTTCATTCATCTTTTTCATTTCATATATTCATTGAATATTGGTAGTGTGAAAATGCAGAATGGTTAAGTATCTTTACAAGAGCATTCACAACAAAGCATCTTGAGAAGTTAGGATTTTAGGAAATTTTCCAAAACTGCTGGGTCATGAGTTGGAAAGTAAACTTCTCTGAATGAGTCGAAGGGACTAACCAAAGAAGTTTGTATTACTTAGGCTGAATTTGAGCAAAATCGTGTCAATAAAGTATGGATAGGATTGGTTTGATTTTCATTATGTATGTGTTTGGACTGTATATGAGTTTTGCTGGTTCCTTCCTCCACTTGGCTCAGACACTGCCTGAGGCCCAATCCCAGAGGTCCTTGTGATAACCAGTGCTGGCCTTTAGGTCCCTCCCTCCTCTCCACCTACCTCCCTTCTAGAGCTAGAAGGAACCTTAGAAAGCATTTAGTCCTCCCTCCCTCCCTTGCAGAGTTTGGGGGAGGGGGATGACAGATTGTGGATGTGAAATATTCTCAGACTCAATTGATGTGTGGTTTGTTTTGCTGGACTGATTTTTAAATCTCTTTTTAAAAATTCTTTGTTATACAGGTTAGCTCTCTAGGTGGGAAAGAGCGTATAAAAACCAAAAAAAAAAAAATAAAAATAATTCTTTAAAATTCCAGCCAATTAAAAAAAATCTAGTTCAGCTCTTTGATTTTACAGATGAGTTAAGTGATGCCCAGGTCATGTGGCTTATAATGGTAGAACCAAGACTAGAACCCAGGACTCCTGACTCTCAGCTCAGCATTGTTTCAACCAAACCTTAGAGATGATGTAGGAAGCAAGTTGCTTTGGTAGAAAGAGCATGGGTCACTAAGAGGGAGGAGAATGAGCACTGACCAGAGGCACAGGAGTGGGGTTTGAATTCCAAGCATACTACTCTTACCTGTGTGGCCTGGGTCAAGTCATTCAACTTGTCTGGGCCTCACTATGTATCAAAATTTGGAAAATAATGGGTTTTGGATAACTTATCTCTAAGGCCACTGCCTACTCTAGGCAGCTAGGTGGGGCAGCGGGTAGAGTGCTGGGCCTGGAGTCAGGAAGACCTGAGTTCAAATGTAGCTGTTACTACTCATTTGGACACCAGGCAAGTCACTTAACTAACCTTGCCTCAGTTTTCTCTCCTGTAAAATGGGGACAATAATAGCCCCTACCTCCCAAGGTAGTTTGTGAGGATCAAATGAAATAATATTTGTGAAGCACTTATTAATGGTGCCTGGCACAGTGTAAGTCCTATTGTAATTCTTATTTTATAAGTGGGAAAGCTGAGGTAAACAAAAAAACCTGAGTGATTTGCCCAGGGTCACACAGCTAGTCAGTATCTCAAAAAGAATTTGAACTTGGATCTTGCTGACTGCAGGCTCGGTGTTCCATCCACTGCCACATTTAGCTACCACATGAAGTCTCCAGGCTGAGAACCATCCATCCCCTTGCTTAATTTTCATTCCCTAGAAAGAGGATTGACTCTGGAGTCAGTGAAGCTGGCTTCCAATCCTGCCTCTGGCTGCTTATGGGCACCTGTGTAAGAAGGTGGGATAGAGTGTTGGTTCTAGAGTCAGGAACAACTGAGTTTAAATCCTGCCTCTGTGGTTTACCTCTGAGGTTTCTTCCAGTTCCAGATCTGTGACTCCGTGATTCCTGCCCTCCCCCATTGCTCTGGATGCCCCTCTTCTCACACCTCTCCACTTCCAGCATGCCCCGTATCTCAGTGATGCAACTTTCTTGCATCTTCCTGGAATTGGTCATGCCAAAAGGAAGATCTCTTCTAAGGGAGAAGCCTTGTCTGGATCCTTTTGGAGGAAGGGGTGGGGGAGATGCCTGCAAGGGGCACTGTTGACAAGCTGTTCACTCTAGGATCCGGGATCATTCTTTGTTACAGACACTTGGGGTATAAATGAGCTTTCCAGATCCTTCATGGAGAGAGATGGGGAGAGAGGAGTACCTTATCCTATTTCTGCTTTTAACTATACCTTCAGTTCTGAGGTGTCAGGTCCTGGCTATCTCCAGTCTAATGGGGTTTCTCATTCTGTGTCCTGGCAAGTGTATCATTTGTCCACCTAGATCATAATTCACTTGGGTTCTAGAACCTCTACCCAAGGTCACATGTGTCACTAGTTTGGCCCAAGAAATCTAGGATCATTTCTCTATCCATAAGAATTGCCAACTCTCTCTGTCTCGGTCTACCTGTCTCCATATATCTATGTTTCCCTATGTGTCTGTCTGTCTCTCCACAGGGTCTCCAAGCTCTCAGTTGTTAGTATTTCCTAGAGCTCATCAGTCTCACCCCCCTCCATGCCTCACACAGAGATTGGAGTCTTTACTGGCCATCAGACAGTTCTCAGGGAAACTTCAGTCCTGAATCTCTGCAACCCCACATGGATCTTAGGGAATTCTTGTTCTGTTGGCATAGCAGGGCAGGGAGATATGGGTGAACTTGAATTGGATGCCAGAGGTACCAGTGAGGACTAGGATTTGTTATGATCTCTTTTGGAGGTGGGTGGGAAGACATAGGGTGGGGCCCAACTGATAAAGGAAAATTAGGGACTTTTTGTAGGGGCTGGGAGTGGAAAAAGTGGACAGAATCTGAAGCAGAAAAGCTGAGGCCTGGTAGAGATGCTTTGACATGTGTCTGGGATGCCTTAAGTGCCCAACCTTCCTTTTCTGAGAGGTCTCTAGGATTTCCCTTTGCAGACTCCCCTCCAAGGTCTCTCACAACTTTTAGCCAAAGAGTATTTTCACTCATATCCTTTTTTTTTCTTCTTTTTTTCCTGAATGGGGTGAGGCAGCCAGATGCTAAGGGCTCCCTGGAAGGGTTATATCTCCAGGACAAGACCTTCAGTCTTCTCCCACTAGGCTTCCTTCCCAAGAAAAAGTCAAAAACTCATACAATCTCTAAAATAATCCCTTCACCCCTCAATCCCTCTGCCTCCCTCCCCACACTGAGAACACTGGTCTTGCAATTGAAATACGTGGTTTTGAGGTAGTTGAGTGTCTGTGGACAAATCACTTAACTTTCTGAGTGTTAGTTTTCTCATTTGGAAAATGAGGACTAATATTTTTACTGACTACTTCAGTGGGATTGTTGTGAGAAAAGTGTTTTATAAACTCTAAAGTATTAAATGCAGAAAGAACCATTATTACTTATATTACTTGCTTTCAAAAATTGTTGTAAGGAGCAAATTAGCTAGGGAATGTGAAGCATGTTGTAATCATAAAATGTCACATCCACGGGAGCTGGGGTTATTGTCCATGACGGAGGCTAACAGGAGCGGGAGGTGGCCAACCTTGAAACTGTCCCTGCTTTTCGTAGAGTCTTCAGGATGCCCTTCACTGCTTGTGGCCAGACTGGCCTCTGGAGGGCAAGAAACCCTCCAGAGCCAGGAAGGAAGGCCCCATGAGCTTTGCTAACTGAGACACTTAGGACTGGTGCAGGGAGCAACCAAGGGCTACAGTGCTCTTTTGCTTTTGAAAGAGAGACACACACAGAGACAACAAGAGAAAAACAGAGAAAGGAGAAAAAACAGGAAAAGACAGATAGGGAGAGACAGAAAGATGGAGAAAGAGTAGAGGAGAGAAAAAAGGAGAAATAGAGAGGCAGGGAGAGAGAAGAAGACAGAAAAGAGAGAGATAGAGAAGAGAGAGACAGAGAGTGGAGAGAAACAGAGACAGGGAGAGACAGAGAGAGATAAGGAGAGACAGAGACAGAGAGAAACAGACAGACTCACACACACAGACCCTGGAAAAACCATAGATAACCTTTAGCCTGCCCTGGTCCTGCCTCTGACCTCTTTTCTGCCCCTCCATCCACCCCCACTTTGGAAGCAGCAGAGCCCGCCCAGATAAAGGCTAGGGATCTCCTACCATTGCCCTACCTCCCCGTGTTCCCCACTGAAAGCTGGAGCTGGGGATGAGCCAAGCCCGCCCCCTGCCCACTCCAGCTGTCAATCTGGTTCTGGCAGGAACAAAGAGGAGCTTGATGACAGCTACAGCACTTTCCCCCCATCACCCCTCTCTTTTTGCCCTCCCTTTCCTTCCTTCTTCTGGCACTTTTCTCTCAGAATAAACTTAGTACTGCTTTTCTCTATAATTTTTTTTTTATTTCAAAATCTTCTATCATCTTTCCTCCATCCCTGCCAAGCTGATAAGAAGAAAGACCACTGGGTTTGGAGTTAGAAACCCTGAGCCAAGTTCTGGACCTGCTACTTATTCCTTGAGTGACCTTGGGGAGACCATTTGATTCCTCCAGGTTTTTATGGGAGCATAGCTCTAGACTCAGGCCTGCAGGACATAAAGCTGGAGGAGCTTTCTGAGGCCATCTAGTCCTACCCTCTCTTGACAGGTGAGGAAACTGAGACTAGGGATGTGAACTGATTCCCCTACATCACAGAAGCAGTAAGTGTTAGAAGCAGGATTAGAACCTAAATCTACTGATTTCTTATTTCTCATTTGTGAATTGACAGGATTGGACTAGATCCGGGGTGGGGAACCTGCAGTCATGAGGCCACATGTGGCTCTCTAGGTCCTCAAGCATGGCCCTTTGACAGAATTCTGTAAAGTTTGGATTTCATCAAAGAGTGAGTCACACTTGAGGACATAGAGGGCCACATGTGGCCTTGAGGCCAGAAACTTCCCCTCCCTGGACTAGATGATCCCTCTCATGTTTGAATTCTATGAACCAGACAATTTGAACTTGATTTTTCTCCTGTAGAGATTTCTAATGAAAGAGGCAGCTAGGTGGTACAGTAGATAAAGCCTTGGACCTAGAGTCAGGAAGACCTGAGTTCAAATCAGGCCTCAGATATTTACTAGTTGTGTGACTGTGGTCATCACCAATTGCCTCAGTTTCCTCAACTGTAAAACAAGAATAACAATAGCACCTACTTATCTCCCAGGGTTATCGTGTGAATTAAATAAGACAAAATTTGTAAAGCACTCAGTAAAGTACCAGGCACATGGTTGTTGCTTAACAAATTCTTGTTTCCTTCATTCCTAATCCAAAATGCTTTAGTTTGAGAGTGTATAATGGGGAGCAGTCTTGGGGGAGGTTGGTGGGAGTGGATAGAATAATGATGGAGGATTGAGAGGAAAAAGATTTGACAAAGATGACCTTTGAATATTTCCTTCTGGCTCAACATCATAGGATCCTGGAATTAGGACTGGAGGGAACCTTAAATGACACCTAGTCCAAAGCCCTCAGTTTGACATTCAAACAGAGACTCAGAGAAATGAATGACTTGTCCACAGTTACACAGTGACAGTCAGGGGTAGGATTTGGACCCTAGTTTTCTGACTCCAAATTCAGTACTCTGATTCTCTGCCAGTACCAACTGAACTCAGGCTTGACCAGCTCATGTTTCGGCTGTGAACATGGGGCCATTTACCATGAATAGGCCATTGGGTTTCAGGAATGTGTCTCTTGACCTAGATTCCTGTCTCCTATATCTACTTCTCTCTTGCCCAACCTCCCGACCCTCAGGGAATGTTGGTGAGAGATGGAGCCACCCATAGGATTGAGCTCGAACTTCTTTCTGGTTCAGGTATCCAAGTCCATAATTAAGTGTTCGGGGCAAGTAGAGTGCTCTAAACTTTGGTGCTAAAAATATTGCATTTAGCATGCAAATTATCCCTGGTGCCATGTTCCCTGACAGCTCCCCTGTATTTTCCTTGAAGTGGGAGCCCGTGGGCGCCTCCACCTTGTTTGTCATCAGCCCTGTTATTCTCAAGGTGGTGATAATATTCTTCTTCATGAGGTCGATTTATTGTTCATTTTTAAAACCAACTTTCTGACTGCAGCAGCAACAGTAAGTCTTGCTCCAGAAAAGGTCTGAGGTTATATCAACTCGGTCCCTGGTCAAGGGAGTAAATTGGGTTAGACAAAGGAGAGCAAGAAGGGGGAGATCAAAAATGAATAGCAGTTAAAATTGAATTGACTGCCTAGCACGAGTCACCTAGCCCACCTTCCAGCTTCTGTCTTGGCCCTAGAGAGGGATTTCTGATGTGTGAGAGGAGATACGGATCAAGACAGGGAGAAGTAGAGAAAAGTGACAGAGACAGAGGAAGAGCAGCCTATTCCAGAGTCACTGCCTATGTGGGGAATTGCCATTTGGGGGCCAGGGGAGGCAAACTTAACCAGTAGACTCATGCTGAGGGTGAATAAAGACAATGGACCTGAAGTCTCGGTAGGAAGAAGCATGGACATCAGGTTGAGGTCTCTAAAGGTGAAAGAGAACACTGATGGATTCTCCATTTCTGCTGTCTGTAGGACTAACCACACTCCACCAAGGGCCATGGAATCTGAGACAGAAAGGACTTCAGAGGCCTTCAAGTCCAAATCATAACTGAATAAAAATCCCTTCTACCACACACCCAACATGTTGTCACCCAGTCTTTGTTTAAAGACCTCCAATGAGGGAGAACACACTGCTTCTGCAAACATATCATTCCTCTTTTGAATAGTCCTACTCATTAGGAAGCTTTTCCTTATGTTAAGGCAATATTCTTCTTGGTGCCTAGCAGCACTAATTGAATTACTCTTTGAATTATATGATTTCTCTTTAAATACTTGAAGACAACTATCATGCACCCCTGAGCCTTCTCTCCTTCCACTGATCCCCATGTGGAATGGACTTGAATGAAAAAAATGGAGACCATGCTGGTTGTCCTCTGGCTACCATTCTCCAGCTTATTGGTCCTTCCTAAAACGGGGTGCCCAGAATTGAACACAGTGCTGCAGATAGAGGCTCGTCCAGGACAGAGTACAGGAGAAGTGTCAGCTCTCCGGTCTGGGACTTGGAAGTTAAAACATGGATTACCTTTCTTCTCTGAAGTTAAAACATGGATTACCCTTCTTCTCTGACAGGTCACTGTTGACTCATACGAAGTGTGAGGCTCTCTGCACCCTCTCACTCACAAGGTCACTTTTCAGGTCCTTTCTAACTGGGAAATCCTGGGGCTCTGCGATTCTGTGTATAACATGTTGTTTCACTTGAGCTCTTTTAAGGAAGGTAGTTTCACTTTTATCTTTGTATCTCCATTTGCCTAGCACAGTTCTAGGCACATAATAGACCCATAGTGAATATTTATTGATGAGTAATTTTGAACTAGCCATATTTCTTCTCTATTGTACTCACAAGGTTGATTTTTTGAAATCTAAGTATTGTTCAGTTGTGCCTGACTCTTTGTTATCCCGTTTGGGGTTTTCTTGGCAAAAATACTGGAGTAGTTTGCTATTTCTTTCTCTAGCTCATTTTACCTATGAGGAAACTGAAGCAAGCAAGGTTAAGTGACTTCCCCAGAGTCACATAGCTAGTAAGTGTCTTAGACCATATTTGAGACCAGGAAGATGAGTCTTTCTCACTTCAGGCTGGGCACTCTATCCACCGTGCCACCTAGCAGCCCAAAATCCAAGTGTAAGACTTAACCATTATCCCTATTAAATTTTATGATATTTAGTTTGACCCAGTGTTCTAGCTTATCGAGGTCTCTTTAGATACTGGCTCCATTATATAACACATTAACTGTCTCTCCCTGCTGATATAAGGGTGATGCAAAGAGTGTAATATTTTTAAGGGGCGGGGGGGAGTTCACATTTAAAAAAAATTCTTTTCTCTCCTTCCTCAACACATGATCCGGTTGCCCCATTTAGAGACTGATGCAGGCAATGCCCCAGTGTCCTTGACTCCGAGAACTCACCACTCACTACCCCCTTTTATTTACATAGCCTGGCACAATTTTGCTCCTTCCTTAACACATAGACAGTCCTCTTCAGATGCCAGCAACTCCAGGTATAAAGAACTGGTGCCCTAGACCTCCCTTGAACAGAAAAGATATGACTCTGTCCTAAGGGGATTGTACTGTTCTTACAATGTAAAGAAGGGATGGATGTCTGACTACTTCCTTCTCGGTTTATTCAAACACAGTCCAGTCCACCTGTTTCCATTAGATTTTATTAGATTTTCATATGTACAGTGATGGTACAGAAAGACTGGGGCCTGGGGACAGCCAGTGGCCTTGTAGACTCAGGAGCCAAGTAACCTCCGCAGCAACCGCAGTTTCTCCTGGCCCCCACAGGGCCACATCAGGCTAGGTCAGGCCAGGGTCAACAGCCTGTTTAGCTGATGGCAGGTCTAAGGCAGAGGCAGGGAATGGGGAAGGGAAAGGGACAAGCAGGGGAACGGAAGAGGGAGAGAGGAGGAAAAGAAGAAGAGAAAAAGAGGCGTGGCACATGGCTACCAACATTATCACCGCAAGTAACACTATGATGCCCTTGCCACAGGTTGCCATCCCCTAGCCTAGATGCCCTCTCTTCAGCCACAGGCCAATATTCAGGTCCTAAGGTTTTGAGGCAGAATCTGTAATCACTTATTGAGATGCTAGACCATGGGGTCTCTCAGAAAGTAACCAAAGTCTCATAGCCCATCTCTCTTTCCCCCTTTTGCTTAAGCTGTCTGTGGGCTGCCCAACTCAATGCACAAAGCCAGCATTGGCTCTGGTCAGTCCTTCATATAGCAGCCACTAGATAGGAAGCTAGAGGGTGCATAGGGAGGAGCCCCTAGATCACTATTCACTGCCATGCAAAGCAGCATCTTGGAGAAAGATTTACTTTTTTTTATTATTTTTTTCGGGGGTTTTTTTTTTGGCTTGGGCTTCTCTGGGATTCATCCTGTGGTCTAGTATTTACATAGGTCTCATGGTGCTGTAGATGGGTGCCCGACTGAACCTTGGCTGTTGCTCCCACTGTCCCTGACCTTGACCAAACCCCTCCCACTCACTTCTCAAACCCCACCCAGGGCCAGGCAGGTGGAGAGTGAGCAGGGTCGAGACCTCAGTTAGGTCTCCCAGCTGTTGCATCCATGCTCAAAGCCAGAGAGAAGACGGGGGGCAGAAAATAGTGACAGCAGCTGGTGGCTTTGTCTTTGGTGCAAAGGGGAGGCATCCAGGAAGCAGAGGGGGATGTCCCTGTGAGCAGACTCTGCTCTCCATAGTAGCTGTCCCTCAGAGTCCCCAAGGGTTCTAGCCCTAGGAACAGGGCCAATATAAGCATCTTGCTGCTTCAGAGGCTTAGACACTGCAGTTGTGGGCAATTCGACTCTGTAACAAACTCCCTTGGATCTGCCCCTAGGGCCCCCATTCTGCCTACCAGAGAGGTGGTGGGAGAGCTGTCCAGGACCCATTGGACTCAGAAAGGAGGGCCAGTTCTCCCTCCCCATAGGCTCTTTGCTTGGCGACCAACACAGGTGGGCAAGTGGTTGGGTGGGCAGGCGGGTGGGCAGGCAGCTGGTGGGGTCAGCAATGGAGAATCTTCATGAAGGCTTTGCGGAACTCGATGTTGAAGGTAGTATAAATGATGGGGTTTACAGCACTGTTGACGTAGCCCAGCCATGTAAATGCACTGTACATGGCCGGTGGGATGTTGCAGTCACAGTGCATATTCAAGATGTGGGTAATGAAGAACGGTAGCCAACAGATGATAAACACTCCTAGAAGAGAAGGGAGCCAGTGAGGTGGGCATGGCTAAGGCTGCCCAGTATCCTGTCTCAATCACCCAAGAGCCCAGCTTCTGGAGTGGGTCAGATAGATTCTGGGACCGCTTAATTATTTTGTGGATATTATTCCTGTTCCTGAACGCAGGACAACTAAGAAATCATATGAAAAACTCATATTATTACAGCACCTTAAGATCATAAAAATTTCGTCACAACTCTGAGGGAGGTAGTACAAATACTATTACACTCATTTTATAGATGAGGAAACTTAGTTAAGTGACACAGCAAACAAATGTGGAAACCTGGAATAACACTTGGGACATTTAGCTCTAAAATTCAGTTTTCTTTCCACTATGCAGGGATTTTTAGCCTTTCTTGTGTCATGGTTCCCTTGGACAGTCTGGTAAAACCTACCAGCCCTTCCTCAGAATGTTTTTAAATGCACAAAATAAAATATAAAGGGGTACAAGGAAAGCCAATTGTATAGAAACATAATCAAAGTATTAAAAAAAAAATCCCTAAATTTACACATCCCTTGAAATATCCATGCTTCCTTTGAGGGTCTTTGGACCCCATGCCAAGAATGCTTCTTCTCCAGAGTGTTCGTGGTAGAGGAGACTTAGATTATGGTCCAGGCTCTGCTACTAACTAGATGTATCTCTTTGGGAAAGTCACCAAACTTTGTAGGCTTTAGCTTCCTCACCTATAAGAGAAGCAACTTGAGGGAAGAACACAGATTGAAGAGCTAGAAGGGTCCTCAGATTCTATCTAATCCAAACCCCTCGTCTTAGTTTTTAAAATGTATTCTTGCATTTACAAAAAAAGTTTTATTGGAGCTTTCCCACATCTATTACTGCCAGCCAACCTATTTCTCGCTCTTGTGACAAATGTATGCTTAAGTGAAATAAATCAGCACATTGGCTGTGTCTGAACTCCCTCATTTTACAGAGAAGGAAAATGAAGTCTGGGGAAGTTCAGTGATTTGCCCATGGTCACAAAGTGGTAAAATCTCAGAAGATCTGAACCATCCCAGTGCTCTTTGGTGAAAAGAGGGATGACTGGGGCGGCTAAGTGGCGCAGTGAGTAAAGTGCCAGCCCCAGAGTCAGGAGGACCTGAGTTCGGTTCTGGCCTCAGATACTTAACACCCACACAAAAATACTAGCCGTGTAACCTTGGGCAAGTTACTTAACCCCAATTGTCCTCCAAAAGGCAAAAAAAAAGAAAAAGAAAAAAAGAAAAGAGGGGTGACCTTGGAAACAGAAAAAACTGAGTTGAGAAAGTCCTAAATCTGACACATTAATAACTGTCATTTAATTTATTATTACCCCAAACAACCCTTTAAGATTAGAAGTTAAAGATGAGCTGCAGCTCTGCTTTGATGGAGAAATACTTCACACTGGGAGTTCCCCACGCTCATGGATTCACATGTCCCAGATCCCACCTCCATCTTTCCCCTCCTAACCCCTCAATTGATGGGAACAATTGGTGAAGACCAAAATAAATCCTATCTTTGGTTATGTAAAATCACTCTGAAAAGTGCTCTAGCAATTTAAGATGTCATTATCTCTTAATGACAAAGAGAATGTGAGCTCCTTGAGGACAGGGACTCTTAGGATTTTTTTCTTTGCTTGTATTGTTGTTCTCCATGTCAGAGAGCCATACAATCCAGGCTTCCACCACACCACCACCACCACCACCACCACACACACACACACACACACACACACACACACACACACACACACAC
>NW_027187419.1:5656678-5672436 GCF_028583685.1 Petaurus breviceps papuanus | reverse complement strand
CACACACACACACACACACACACACACACACACACACACACACACACAGACAGCATCCTGGGTCATCTCCAGTCATCCTGATGAATATCTGGTCACAGGATCCAGATGGTTCTGGAGGAGAAAGTAAGGCTGGTGACCTTACACAACCCTCCCTCATTCAAATCAAAGTCAACCGCAAGTCATGTCGTTATTTCCCTGATGCCATGGTCCTCTTTGAAAATTAAGGACAAACACAACAACAACACCACACACACTCACACAAACACACAAACACAGCCCATAGTCCTCGGATGATCAAGCTTCTGGTTCTCCTTCAAGGCTTAGGTGAGTATCACTTTCTCCATGAAACCTTCCTTGGTCTGTTCACATTCCCAGTTCACTTCAATTTCTCCTTTCCCTGGTCATTTGGTTTTGAACAAAATGGCACTATTCAAGGAAGCACTGTCTATGAATGAGGATTAATCAAGGGAACACTGGGTAGGTAGGGGCAAAAGTATTTCTGAAGCTAAGCCAATGGCATCCATCTCAGGAAGACTTAACAGTGAGGGATCGTGGTAGCAAGAGGGTTCACTTACCAAGGACAATGGCCAGCATCTGGGTGGCTTTTTTTTCCTTCTGTTGGGAAAGTTTCCTTCGACTCATGGTCTTGAGTGAAGTCCGGGTTTTGCCATTGGGCATAGACTGGATCTCAAAGACTTTGGCAGACCTGGGGTGACCTTTGGCATGCCCATTCTTCTCTGGCTTCATGGGACTGTCAGGGGAAGAATGGACTCCTTGGGTGGATGGGGTAGGGAGAGTCAGCTGATGGTGGCTTGGGGGGATGGGGCTGTATTTGGTTTTCTCCGGTGGGCTGGTACTAGACATCATCTCCATCTCCATCTGTTCTGCACGGCGTGCAGCCTCCTGGACAAGGATCAAAAATCACCAAAATAAAGCCAGGTAAGTACCCCTGTATGTGGATACCCCCAAACATCCACTTGGTCCCACTGACTTTCACTCTAGTATTCCTGAACCGGGAATTCCTTAAAAGATGTGACCCATGACTTTATCCTGACCACTTCAATCTTGTCCAAACTTGTATTTTTCCTTCTGCCCCAAAGAGGGAGAGGATAAAATCTATCACAATGAAAGTTTTCATCTCACCCAAACAATGAAATAATCTAACCCAATTCTTGGTTCTTTCCCAAAGTTCACAAAAGATCATTCCTTTCATTCTTCTAGGAAGTTTTTCTGGATTGAGGAGATTCTGGACTTAGCAATAGCTATTGCCAGCCCCAAATGCTTGTCTCTTCCTCCTCTCCATCCAAAAAAACCCTATTTGTATTTAGGTTTGTATGCCATTAAGGGCATATCTGAAAGAAAATAAAAGGTGCTGGGTCAGTCCCATAGCAAGTATCACAGATGTACAGCTCAAGTGTTGACTGGTATCCAAGAACCTAAAGTGAGGCCTTGGGCACATTAAGTAGAATCTTTCTGGAGGATAAGAATCATTCAGAACAAGACAGAGTAGATGGATTGTGATATGCCCTGGTGGAAGGAATATCCCCCAATATCTATGTGGATATGATCCTGGATCCACTGAAGAAGTGTTAGATAAGTGCCTGGATTCATATATTCATCTGGGTACATACGTGCATACACACATACATGTGCACATACATGTGTGTATACACACATATATCTACATGTCTGTGGGCATGTATATATGTATATGTATAGGATCGTGCATTTGTTTCTATGGGATAACACTGAGGAAATGCAATGTATAAAGGTGCAACTGACATTTTTCACACTAGACACCTATCACAACCTCTACAGGCAGCAAGAGACTATAACTTTGACCTCCTGAGCTCCCATCCTTCCATCTTCCCTCTGCCTCATTGCCATTAAACATGGTCTTTATATTCACCTTGTCTTCCATTCCCTCCACCTCACCCTTTTCTCTCATCCTCTCATTCCTGCTCTGGCCTCACATTCTTCCCTTCACAGTCACATAACCTTAGGATCATCAACTTAGAAAGGGAAGAGCCCTCAGGGGCCAGAAACCAAGGCCCATGGAAGTACCATGATTTCTCTGAGGTCACACACCACGTGGTAAGTGATAGGTATGGGATTTCAAACCAGCCTCAATCCTATGGTAAAGAATTTCAACTCTATGCTGTCTTTCCCCCTTGAATCCTTTGTCCCAGTGTCCTATTTCCAGTCACCCCTTTCCAATTTGTAAGCCTGGGTTATTTCCACCATCTATTTTCTCCTTTACTCTCTCATGCTGTTCAACATTGCTGATGAAAGTCATGCAACTATGCTGAATGGTGTACAACAAATTAATTTTATCTAATCTCCCAATAGACCGATTAGAACAGCTGGAAGAAATCTTAGAGATGATTAAGTCCAACCACCTTATTTTATAATGAGGAGGAAACTGAGGCCCAGAGTCACATCAATGATCATAATTTTCAGAACTGCATTTCAAATTCAAGTCCTTTGACTTTAAACCATCTGAATCATTCTACTATGCCATACTATTCAAGTTGGTCCACATTGCCCCCAAAACAATTTAATTTTTCCCAAATTGATTCTATCACAGTGTTCACAGTAGGTATTCCAAACCTTCTCTTCTCAAGCCCCCTCTACCACAACATTTCTTCCTCCTTTTTGAAAGCTCATGTTAAGATGAGGAGAGAACTGCCTCCTCTTCTTTTTTGGAGGACAGGACCTTGTCCTTGATGCTGAGCTTTCCATAAATAGGCAGAGAACCTCACCTTCTATTTTGCTGAGAAAATAGAAGCTATCTGTTATGAACCTCTTTCCCTCTCCACTCTCTATATGTCAAAATCCCTCTATGTCATTCCTCCATTTTCTCCTCTTTTACTCCCATCTCTGATGAACAGTTGCTCCTTTTTGCCAAGGCTAAGCCCTCTATTTGTGTCCTTGTTCCCATCTTCTCCCATCTCTTGCAGGAATTTTCCCCCTTGATCATTTTCTCTCATTCATTTTTAATCTCTGTTTATATAATTGCTCCTTCTCATCCCTTTCAAACACACTCAGGTCTCCTCTACCATAAAAAGACAAAACCAAAACTCTTTATGTAACCCTGTCATTCCTTAGATCTCCTTTCTCTTTCATGGCCAAACTAAAAAAAAAAACCAAACCCAATACCCCAAAACAGTCTATACTCAATGCCTTCACTTCATCACCTTATATACCATCCCAATCTAGCACCTGATGCCACCACTCAAGTAAAACTGACTCTTCCTTCTCCCTGTCTCACATCCGCCATGCCAATCAGTTGTTAGAACATGCCAGTTAGAACATACCTCCATGATATCCCCCATGTTAGTCTTCTTCTCTCTATTCACACAGCCTCTAACCTAGTTCAGGCCCTCATCACCTCTCAAACTTTTTATTACAATAGACTCCTAATAGATCTCCCTGCTTCCCAGTCTCCTCTCTGAACCATTCTGTACACAGCTGACAAACTAATATTCCTAAGATGAGCATTTGACCAAATTGCTCCCTTACTCAAAGATCTTAAATGTCCCATGATTGTCCCTAGGATAAAATACAAAGCCCTTCCCAGTCCAGCTCACACCTCCCTTTTCAGATTCATCTCTTACAAAACTCTTAGTTCCAGCAAAACTAACCTACTATATATACCCTGAATTCAACATTCTATCTCCTTCCTCAGGACCTCTGCCCGTGCCTGGAGTTCACTCCCTGTTTACCTCTGCCCCTTGGAATCCCTATGTTTCCTCCTTCCACAAATTAAACAGTTATTATTAAGTGCTTACTTTGTTCTAGGGATGGTGCTAGGAGCTAAGACGGGAAATAAATGCAAAAGGAGATAGATCCTATCCTCATGGAGCTTGCATTCCATTGGGAGGATAAAACATCTTCACCATGAGTAAGTATTGGATATATAATAGATATATGCAAAGTGATTTCAGCAGGGAATGGGAAGAGGGATTCCTGAGACAACCAGGAAGAAGATAGCATTTGATCTGAGCCTAGAAAAGATCAAGAGTTCCAAGAGGAAGAGGTTAAGGAGAGAAAGCATTCAAGGTATGGGGGACAGCCAATGAAAGTGTTCAGGGGCATAGGATGAAACAGAATCTACAAGAAGCAGCAAACCGATCAGTTTGGCTGAAGTAGAGTGTGTGATGGGGAGTAAACATCCTGGACAGAGTAGCTGGAACTAGATTATAAAAGGCTACAAATACCAGACAGAGGAGTTTCTATTTTATCCTAATGACAGTAAGATAAATGAAACTTCCTGAACAGGAGAGTGACATGCTCATACCTGAGAGTTAGGAAAAGAATTTTGGCATCTGTGTGGAAGATGGATGGGAGAGGGAAGAGACTGAAAGTGGGGGGGGGGCAATTAAGAGAATATTATATTAGTCTAGGCAAGATGCGATGGGGACCTGAACTAGGATGACTGGTGTGAAAGGAGGATTGATGTAAGTAAGACATGTTGAAGAAGATACAAAGCTGGGAAGGATAACTAACACACTGAATGACAGAATCAGGATTCAAAAAGATTCTGACAAGCAAGAGCATTGGGTTGAATCTAATAAGATAAAATTTGATGGGAATAAACATCAAGTCTTGCATTGGGGTTCAAAAATCACCCTCCCAGGTAAAGGATGGGATAGGCAAAGTTAAATAGCCTTTCCACCCGAAAAAGAGCTGGGGCATACTGCAGACTAAATAAGAATCAGAAATGTTAGATGGTTTTGATGAAAGCTCATGTGGGTTGGGGCTACATTAAGAAAGACACTACTCCCAGAAATATTGGGGGGGGTGATCACCTCCTGTATTCTGCCTTGCTCAGACCACAGCTGGAATTTTTAAAAAAATCTTATTTATTCTATTCTGAACATAAGAAATAAAAAAAACCACATTTCTATAGCATAGTAGAATAGGAAAAAAAAAAGATGATTTCACCTGAAACTGCAAATCTACTATGTACAACTTTCTATTATTTTAAATATATTATAAAGTTATCATGTAATATATGAAGGATGACAATATCTGTATCCAGAGAAAGAATTGTTAAATAGAAGTCTGTAGAGAATGGTTTTGCATTGTCTAATGGTAGCCATCTCTTGAGTGGGGGGGTGAGGGGCGGGGAGGGAGAAGAAATGGAAAAAGAAATTCCACAGCTAGAATTTTAAGGACTGTGATTAGCTAGAAAACGTTCAGAGGACAGCAACTCCAGCAACTCCCCCTCCCATGTCATGGCCTTCTCTGGACACTTTCCAGCTGATCATTATACTTCTTAAACTAACTCTCTCTCTCTCTCTCTCTCTCTCTCAGATTTGAATGCATATTCCAGCTAAGGTCTGATCATGGCAGAGTACTAGTGATAATCGCCTCTACATTCTTGGTGAAGGCCCTCTCTCTCTTTATTGATGTAGCCCTGAATCACAATAATTTTCTTGTTGACACAACATTGTGTTGGCTAGGGAAGAAAGAACTCTCCAGGTCACGATACTTGTCTTCAAGTATTTGAAGGGCTATGGTGTGAAAAAGAGACAGGATTTGTTCTGTTTGGTCCCAAAGCACAGAATTAGGAGCTATGGGTAGAAGTTGCAAAGATGTGAATTTCAGATTGATAACAGGAAAAACTTCTTAATTATGAATGCTGTCCAAAAGTGGCATGGTCTGCCTTGAGAGATGGGGTCCCTGTCACTGGAGGTTTTCTAGTAGGGGCTAGATGACCACTTGAGAGGCATATCATAGTGGGAATTCCTTCAGATATGTGCTGGACTAAATAGCTGCTCAAGTTTTCCAGCTCTCAAATTCTGTAATTCTATGACTCTAAACTAAACTAAACTAAACTAAACACAAAAACAGTATTTGGAAACTGATTAAATGTGAGAGAGGGAATAAGTGAAAGTGAGGAGTAGAGAATGACTCCCAGGTCGTGAAGTGTGAATAATTTAATACAGTGTTTGGCACATAGTAGGCCCTTAATAAATTATATATTGACTGTCTGCTGGTGCTCTCAATAGAAACAAGGATATTAGGAATAGAGGAGGATTTTGGAGGAATGATGACAATTTAGGTCTTAAACATGTTGAGCTTGAGATAATTGTAGGCTATCCAGGGGGAGACCCGATTCAGAACTAGAGCTCAGAAGAGAGATGAAGCTTGGATAGGTAGAACTGGGAGTCATCTGCATAGAGATCATTGTTGAAGCTGATGCTGATGAGGTCACCAAGACAGAACAAAGAAAGAGAAGAATGAGCTCAGAATAGAGATAAATCAAGCTTACCTCAGTTACCACCTTTGGTCAGAAGCCTTTCCTGACCCTTCTATTGCTTAATCTCTCTCTCCCCTCTCTCTGTCTCTTTCTCCTTTCTCTCTTATTCTCTCTCTCCCTCTTCCCCCCCTTTCCCCTCCTGTTCCTCTCTTTCTCTCTCTCTGTCTCTCTCCCTCTCCTTCCCTCTCTCTCCTCTCTCTCCCTCTCTCATTTTCCTTCTCTCTCTCTCCTCCTGTCCCTTTCTCTCCTCCTTTCTCTCTTTCTCTTTCTCTCTCTTTCCTCCTCCTCCATTTCTCTCTCTCCTCCTCTCTCTCTGTCTTTCTCCTCTCTCTTCCAAAATAATTACTTACTATTTTCACCAGCTGTTTACATGAGGTATTCCCACCACCCCCAGTAGAATGTAAACTTCTGGATGGCAAGGATTTTTGATTTTTTTCTTTGTAGACCCAAAGTCTAATACAAAGCCTGGAAAATTGTAGGCACTATATAACTGTAGGGCAATTAATCATAATAGTATTACCTGACATGGCTTTTTGAAATGTGTGCCATGCTTTCCTCACAACAGCTTTGTGAGGTTGCTACTATAAATAAATATTATCTTGCAGATTAAGAAACTGAGGCTCATAGATATTAAGTGACTTGCCCAGGGTCATATGGTTAACAAATGTCATGAGGATCAAATGAGGTGATGTATGCAAAGCAACATATTAATTGGAGCTATGGGATGTGCTCATCTGGAATGAGAAAATGTGTTCAGTTTTCCATCAGCAGCTGCTGCCACAAACACCTGCAGGCTCTGGCTGACCTCATGAAGAATAAACCCAGGCTGTGTGTTTGTCTTCCTGTTGGTAATGCTGGAATGCCACCTTCTAGAAACCCAAGATTTTCTTGTGGATAGATCCAGTGGGCCCCCAATCCCAGGGTCATAGATATAGAACTGGAATGGACCCCAGAGTTCATCCACTCTAATTCCCTCATTTTACAAAGAAGGAAAGTAAGGCGAGAAGAGGCTTAGTGTTTTGTCCAGGACTGCATAGGGAGCGAGTGGGAAGGCCAGAATTTGAACTAAGGTCCTCTGATTCTAGGTTCACAGTTCCATGCTGCCTCTTAGTACAGATTCACAGAATTGTAAGGTTGAAACAGATCTCAGAGGCCATCAAGGGCAGCCCCATGCCTGAAGAAGAATTTCCTGGTAATCTGCCCAAGAAGTGATCCAAAAGGGGAAGGGGCTGCCATGGGGGGTGGGGGGAGAGGCTGGAAGACCACTTATCGGGTAGCTTATGGAAAGGGCTCCTTCTGTATATGGGCTGGATTTGATGGCTACTGAAATCTTTGCCAGCTCTTAGCTCTGTCTTTCTGGCCATCCAGTCTTTGTCTGAAGATCATGGGCAAAGTGGGTAACTATTACTTTTAGAGACTGCCCATTCTTCTTTTGAACAGGTCTAATTTTTAAAGAAATTTTGTTTTATGATTTGTGCTTGTATCCCTAGTACCTACCCCGCTGGTGCCAGAAATCCAGTAGGTGTTTAAAAAATACTTGATCAATTGACTGATTGATTATACTCCAATGAATCTACTGCTGTTTTTTCTTTTTTTTTCCCAGCTCCTGCCAATTATTCCAAGTTCTGCTTCTTCAGGCCAAACTGAGCAAATCTAATCCCCATCTTGCATGACAGCCCTTCAAACACCTGCAAACAGCTGGTCTGTTTTCCTGAACCTTCCCATCTTTAGGTTAAACATGTCCAGTTCCTTCTACTGATCTACATTAGCATGACCTGTCACAGAATCTCTGCATTTAAAACATCTCGTGAACCTGGGACACCATGCTTCTCTAAATCTGCATTAACTCTAAGATTACATTAACTTCTTGGGTTTTGCCTGCCATCACGCTGTTGACTCATTTGAAGGCCACTAAAATATCCCATATTTTTTTCAAATGATCTGCAAATGAGTCAGCAATGTGATAAGATTGGCAAAAAAAGGGAATGCAATCTTAGTTAATGCCAATTTAGAGAAGCTGGGTGTCTGAGGTTCACAAGGTATTTTAATAGGATTGTCTCACTTGGTTCTCTTGGCATTCTGGTGCTTGATATGGTCCCCAATCTTGTATTTGTGAAGTTGATTTATTGAACATAAGAGTAAGGCTTTACATTTATTCCCATTAAATTTCATCTGGGGGCTTCTTGGTGGCACAGTAGATAGAGGACCAGCCATGGAATCAGGAAGACCTGAGTTCAAATCCAGTAGAAGAAATTTGATACTTACTAGCTGTGTGACCCTGGACAAGTCACTTAACCCTGATTGCCTCACCAAAACAAAAATAACAAAATGTAAAATTCATCTGATTCAATTCAGCCCAGTGCTGTAATGAATCATCTAATCTATTAGTTATAACTCTCCCATGTGCCATCTACATATTGGTAAGTGTGGCAACGCTGCTTTTATTTGAGTGTTGATAAAAATGGGAAACATCATGGGGCCAAGTACAGATCTCTCCAGCAGCTGGAGAGCCTTGCTTTCAAGGTAACAGGGGAATATTAATGACTACTGCTCTTTGGGTGTGACCATTAGATTAATTTTGAATCCATCCAACTACTTTGGTCTAACCTACATTGCTTCATCTTGTCCATGAGAACACCACAAGAAGTTGAAAACTCAGAAAATTCTGTCTGCACTGTAAGTATGGTTTGTAGGGGATCAGGAGGCAGAGGTCTCCTAGTACAGGCTCACCCTACTGTGACCAGGTGGTGCTTGAGAATTTCTCATTTCCCTTGTGTGATAGATGCCCTGAGGTGACTGGGTGTCCTGGGGAATGGGGAAGGCAAGGCCTGACACTCTATCCTATAATACCTACCACTTTCCTCCTGTTCACTGGGAAACTTCCATTGGATTTCATGATGATGGTGCAGAGCTTCATATCATCAGGGTGAGCACACTTGTCCTGTGGGGAGAAAGCCAGGAGAGGTCACAGGGCAGGGAAGTGGAGATGGGGATGGGGCAGGTAGGTGAGGACAAAATAAAAATAGCTAGCATTTACATAATGCCTCAAGGTTTGCAAAGACCTTTCTTGTATTTTATTTCATTTGGCTTCATGGAAACCCTATCAGGTAGGAGCTATTGTTATCCCCATTTTATAGAAGAGGAAACAGCCTGGGAGAGGATAAGTGACTTGCCCATTGTCACACAGCTAGTGAGAGACTTCCTGATACCCAGCTGAATACTCTGTCCACTTTGCCACATACTTTCAGGAGTCAGAGAAGTCAGACTTTTGATGTAGGTAGGAAAAAGTGGTCAGCCTAGCCTAGATGAAGTTGTGTGTTTGTGTGTGAAAACAGATCAGAGAAATGGGACATAGGTTGGGCAGGGAGAGGTTTAGAGGAAATAGGAATCAGAGGAAGGAAAAGTTGAGGCAGGAACAGGTAAGAGGCAAGGAGATTGAATGGCAGAAAAGTGGTGGGGGTTGGGGGGGCAAAAAATCAAATTATGGGGAAAGAGCAAAGAGGTCAGTGGAAGTAAAGAGGAGAAGCAGAATCTTCAGAAGATGCAGGGTGAAGAATAAGAGGACCATCCTAAGAACAAAACATTAATACAAAAATTCTTCAGATGGATTAAAAGCATCATAACTTGGCTCTAAAATCACAGGTTCACAGATTTAGATCTAGGAAGGACTTTAGTGACCATGTTGTCTAACCCTTCATTTACAGATGGTGAAACCGAGGCCCAGAGAAGTTAACTCGTTTGCACCTCAGTTCTCAACATAATCATAGCCACACTGAGGCATTATTCCTCCCCTTAATCACTTCTGTATGTGTCCTATCCTTATTCCTGATGTCCCATTTAATACCTAATTCCTGCACATGGTCCCTGTCATTGGATTCACTCCTAGGCAAGCTCCCCCAGAACCCTCCAGGTCAGGCTTGGCCATCCTTGCCTGGAAAATCTGGTTTGGGCTTCTGAGTAACCAAGACTGTCTATGGATTTTACATGGCCCTGGACAGTAGATGGGCCTGCATTTGGAAGGAGGGGAGCTCAGGCAGGTGAGCTGGCACTAAGGACTAGCGGAGAGGGATGGAGTAAGGGAATGACAATAGAGAGAACCTTGAGTGGAGCCTTCGCATCAGACTCCAGGCCCCGGCTGCTGCGTTTTGTGCTCACACGTTTCCGGCGCTTTCGAAGGACGATATATATCTGAACATAGACAAGCAGGGTAACGATGAAGGGCACATAGAAGGAGACGATGGAGGAGTAGACCACGAAGGCAGGATTGGCAATGACGCAATCTTTCTGATCTGAGGGCAGCGAAAGCAGACAGGATTGTCAGTTGGGCTCCATTTCCTCAGCCTGGCATTCGAGGCCTCTCCATAATCCATCCCCATTCTACCTTCTCTCCCACTGCTCTCCAATATAAACCTTCGGAAGCCATGGTTGACTTCTCACAGCAATCTAACAGTCTATGGTCATCCCATCATTTGAAATTATTTCTTTGTCCCCTGTTCCTAGCCAGCCAAATTTCTCCCATCCTCAAGTCTCACCTTTCCTGACGATTCCAAGCCCCTGTTTAACCCTCTATTCTCTGAACTCCTTAAGTGCTCATAGGTAGTACTGAATGTTGGTTCATTGCAAGCAGGCATTGATTATCCTTTGTATTTATATTCCCAAAGCCTGGTAAGTAATATAGTAATAAATGCTTGCTGATTGATAGATTGATTGAATGTTAAGTACTTCCCTACTTACTTAATAGCTGGCCATGTCCTGCCTTGCTCACTGGCTGTCTCCTGTGGGTGAGAATCAAAGATCTGGGAGGGACCTCAGAGGCCATCCTGTTCAACCCAACTGGAGATCTGAATATGAATTCTCTTCATAACCTCCCAACAAGTCGTCACCCAGCCTCTGCTTGAAGGCCTTTCCTGAGGGGGAAGCTACTGCATCCCAGGACAGACAGTTCTTCTGTGGGACAACTATAACTGTTAGAAAATTGTTCCTTTTATAGAAATGGAAATCTTTCCTTCTCTACAAATTCACCCATTCTGTTCTCTGAGGCTATGCAGACTGAACAAATCTAATCTTTGATCTAATAGCCCTTCAGGTACTCAAGGACACATTTCAATACCCTCTCTAATCTTTCTTCTCCAGACCAAATATCCCAAGTTCCTTCTACTCATTCTCCTGTAGCATAATCTCTGGTTCCTTCACCATTCTTGTCATTCTCCTTAAATAACCTTGTACCCATAATTTAAGCCCCTCCAGGACATGGAATATATCTTACATTTCCATTATGTCCCCCACAATAAATAACAGGTTTCTGGCATGCAATAGGTCTGTTATTATTTAGATGAGTGCCTCCTAGCTCTACCAGATTCTCTTTAGACCAAGGCCACAGGCCCATTATAAAAAGTTCCTAAGGTAACAACTCACCTTATGGTATGTTAGGCATACCATGTATACAGCATTCATTCGGGTCTAGGGGCAGGGAAGGAGTCTGGACCTGTGACTCCATAAACATGATGAAGGCCACGGTTAGAAACTTCCTCCACTGAGGCAGACCAACAACTCCTCTGTAACTTAGAGTCTTAATTGCTTGGGGAACCAAGAAGTTAAGTGATTGCCCATGATCAATATAGCATGTCCTGAAACTCCCCTCCAACCACAGACAGTATCTGGAAGACCTCTCAATCCCAAATGGTGCAGCAACTGGGCCTCCTAGAGCCCACCATATATAAAGCCACCATATGGCTTTACCTGTGTTGTTGAGTCCGAAGAGCAGCGGGCAGGAGATGGCAAAGGACAGAACCCAGACAACGGTGATCATGACAGTAACTCGGCGCTTGGAGCTGTAGCGGGTATTGTAGAGCATTGGCATCGCTACTGCTGTGTACCTAAAGTGGTCAGAGTAGAAAGGAGAGAGTTATCGAAGGAGTAAAGGGAGGAGAGCAAGGGGAGACTGTCTGATCCTTCCTGGCTTCTTGGACCACTCACTTACCTGTCCTTCAGGGCCTAGCTCATGCCTTTCTTTTTCCACAAGACGACTCCAGTCTGTGGTCTATAATCTCATGATCCATGATGGACTCTCTTCCCCCAATAGAACATAAGCTCCTTGAAGGCAGAATGGCTTTATTTTATTTTTGTCTATATCCTCACCCCTTAGCATAACGCCTGTCCTATATTAGACACAAAATAAATTCCTACTTAACTGAGTGGAATCATTTGTTTAAATCTTCTGCAGAGACTGACATAGTGCTCAATTCAGTCAACATTTATTTATACATAGTACGCTTACTATGTAGCTGGTGCCATACTAATATAATGTTTGTTTGCATGCTGTCTCCCTATTAGAGTTTAAGCTCCCTGAGGGCAGGCACAATCTCTTGCCTCTTTTTGTATCCATGTATCTTAGCACAGTGCCTGGCACATAGTGGGCAATTAATAAATGTTTACTGATTGATGGATAGAAGTTTTTATATATAGAAGAGAAATAAAGGGTAAATCAAAGGCAATTTCAGAGGGAAGGCATTAGCAGAGGGGGCTACCAGGAAAGATTCTTGTAGGAAACAGAATTTGAATAGGTCTTGAAGAAAGCATTGGAAGCTAGGAGGCAGAGATGAGGAGAGAAAACATTCCAGGCATAGAGAACATCCTGTAACAAGGCTCCAAGTTAAAAGATGATATATCATGAGAGAAAAATAGCAAGAAGGCCCTTGTAGGCAGATCACCAACATCCCAGTGTACATGGAAAGCAAAAATGTCTAAGAAACATGGAAAGGTAGGAAGGCACCAGGTAATACAGAGCTTTAAATGCCAATCAGGGAGTTTATATTTAATCCTGGAGATAATAGGGAGCCACTGGAATTTATTGAATCAGGGAAGGTATGACACAGTCAGCCCCATATTTTAGGAATATTAGCTGAGTGAGGGATAGAGTAGAGTGGGGAGAGATTTGAGAAAGGGAGACCAACCAGAAGGTTATTTATTGTCAATAGCTGTTGTTTGTCCTTCATTCTCAAAGAGAATCACATCAGGAAGGTGATGCCATGACTTGCAAGTAAATTGAATTTAAGTGAGGCAGGGCTGTGCAAGGATACCAGCCTCACTTTCTCCTCCAGAGCTGAGTCCAGGGGCTAGATATAGATCAGGACAACTGGAGATGGCCCATGGCAATAGTCCAGGAACGGGATGAAAAGGGCATGTACCAGGGCATTGGCTATTTGAGTGGGAAAATGGGGTCATATACAAGAAATGTTGTGAAGGTAGACACCATTTGATTGATTCAAATTTATTAATTACTGATTGATTGAAATAAGCTCTGGTGCCAGTCTCCCAGCTTCCTACGGCACATAATGCTAGCATGGATTCTCAGATTAATTCTCCCCTCCTACTTGTCATGAGATTGGGTTGTCCTTCTAAGTGTTCCCAGAAGCTCCATCAGTCTCCGCCCTCTACCTGTTCAGGGACCAAACTGCAAGGCTGGAAAATGGAGGCCCAAATTTCCTTTCTCAATGAATCCGAGGACAGAATGAACTCCATTGGGTAAGACAACAGAGGGCAGCCTGCAGGGGATTGACTCATCTGCACCCTTCCATCCTGCTACCTGAGCCGGGCTCTCACCTGTCGATGCTGATGGCACAGAGGTTGAGGATGCTTGCGGTGCACATCATAACATCCAGGGTGACGAAGATATCACAGTGAATTCGACTGAACTTCCACTCTCCCACGACCTGGGAAGAGAACCAAGTTTTGATTTCTTCTGTCTATGGCCTTCTTAAAATACAACTCCCAGAACTCAGTATACTATTAGAGTTATATTCTAACGAGAGCAGAATAAGTCAAGGCCACCATCCCCCTTGTTCTAGAGTTCCTTAGACTTCTGTTTGAAGTAGCCTGAGATCAAATTAAATTGGCGGGTTGCCATATCATCCTGTTGATGCAAATTAAGATTTTTGTCCACTCAGGTCCTTAAATTTTTTCCATTGTGCTAGCCTCTATTTTGGGGGGATCTGGACTCTGTTATTCAATGTTAACTGTCCCTCCCAACTTCATGCCATCTGCAGATTTGATGGGTTCAACACAAATTAATTAAGCATTTATTAAGTACTTCCTGGGCAGATAAGAGAAGCAATAGATAGAACAGAGGGCCTAAAATCAGGAAGATCTGAGTTCAAATCAGAGCCAGATGCTTACTAGCTGTGTGACCCCAGGCAAGTCATTTAACCCCCTTTGCTTCCGTTTCCTCATCTATAGAAGGAAATGGCAAATCACTCCGATATCTCTGCCAAGAAAACACAAAAATGGGGTCATAAAGAATCAGACATGATTGAACAACAACAATGACATGTGTCAGGCACTGAAAATACCACTATGTAAATAAAAGGAGGGCCTTGGTCCCTCAGAAGTCCATGCCATCGATAACCATTATCTAAGGCATTAATAAAACCTTACAGTAGAATGCTAAGCACAGATCTGTGGAACGCTTCAATGGAAACTTCCTTTTATGTCAATTATTCTTTGAGTGTAGTCATTCAACCAGTTCTGAATCTAACTTTACTCTAGTCTAGCCCTTATCTCACCAACTCTTTCACACACTCGGTATGAAAGACTCAAATTCCTTGCCAAAATCATGTATGCTGTTCTGTGTCATTCTCCTGATCTCTCAGTCTTACAAGCTATTGTGTCTGGCAATCAATGACCATAAATTTACACTGAGCACAGATATATATATATATATATATGGCATCCCTCATGCAATTCTATAAATATCTGGTGACTAATTGACTTTTTAGGAGGTAGGCACATGTTTTCCTTAGCAACAGGCTCCAGGATCTCTCTAAAATACAGTCTTACACACCAAGTCGGTAGATCTGAAGCTTCATCCCAGTAATGGTTCTTGATCCACCCATCCCCTACATCCTGTCCAGAGTATGACAGGGGAACATTGTGGACTCTAGAGGCTCACACAGTCTCTGGAAAGACAGGCTGACTGGCAAGTCTGCCTTAGCAGAGACTCAGAGACCGAACTCGGGATCAGAGCTGGGGGGGGGTGGGAAAGGTTAGATCTTCTATTCAGAGCATACGGTGCCAGGCAAGTCACTTGTTAATGAAATGACCATAGGATCACAGGCTTAGACCTGGAAGGGACGTTTCAGGCTTCCTCTTCCCCATATTGCGAGAACTGGTGAAGCAGTATCTGGGAAGCAGGTTAGAGAAAGCCCATGAGAGTGCAATTATGCTTTTCAAAAAGGGATATTCGGGGCCCTCAGTCACATAAGTCAAGTAGCCCTAGCACGCAAAGGGTAGTTGGGGACTTTCAATAAGGCAGAGAAGTGGTGTGATGTGTGTGGTGCTAGGCCTGAGTCAGGAAGACCTGGATTCAAATCCTGCCTCAGACACTAGCTGTGTGACCCTGGGCAAGTTACTTAACCTCTGTCTGCTTTAGTTTCCTAATCTATAAAATGGGGAAAATACTAGCATTCACTTCATGGACTTGTTGCAAGGATCA
>NW_027187419.1:5619691-5656668 GCF_028583685.1 Petaurus breviceps papuanus | reverse complement strand
GTCAAGTCAACAAGCACTTATTAAGCCCTTACTACATGCCAAACACTGTGCTAAGCAGGAAATACAAAAAAAAAAAAAAAAGCCCTGACCTCAAGGAGTTTACATTTTAATGGGAGAAGATAACATAAAAAGAAACTGAATGGGGGAAGAAGGGTGAAGATACGGTTCAGAGGCATAGTGAAGAATGTCCATGAAGTCAGTAATAGAGCTTAAAGAGGAATGAAGAAGTTAATGGAGTTAGCCTGAGTATTTTCCTTAAAGAGAGATTCTGGAAGGAATTTACCAATCAGAAGAAGGGACTGCAAGGGTGGAGTGGTGAGAAGGGTGAGAAGGCTTCAGAGACCTACTACAGAAAGTCCATAGAGTCAGTAGCAGAGTCAAGAGAGGAATGAAAGGCTTTCAGCACTGCCCCAAACCTTTAATTGTGCAATTAAAGCACAACTCTCTATTTGAAATGAATGTAGTCCATAGGGATTAAATGAGAAGAAGGTCAGGTTACAACTTCCCCCAAAAGCTCATAGACCTGGGCCGATTTTTTGTTTTTGTTTTTACCAATAGAAGGAAAAAAATAAAACAAGTAAGAAAGAAATGTTTCCCTCTCCCTTCCTGAGAAGTGGAGTTGAGTAGTGCTGACTCTGACACATGTCATAATGTGGAGACTAATTATAACTTGTCCTGTTCCAGTCACTGCTTTCTCAGGCTCTGGGGCATGAAACCAAACTCAGCATTTAAGCCCAATAGTGGGCATTGGAGCAGCTATCACCAGATGCTGAGGAGAGAAGCCTCTCCTTGGAAGACAGGAAACCTTCCCCCAGGGTATTATTGTTTGGGTTCTGAAATAGAAAGCTAACTTGAAGATTCTTCTCCTGGGCTTCCTGATCTTCACTGAGAACTGTTTGGGAGAGAGATGTGCTAACAAGATGGGGGGGAGGCTCTTTCATGGTATCTGAGTGACAGCTGGATGGGCCGTCATAAGGCCTGTGGGAAGAGGGGAGGGAGGAAGGGAAAAACAGAATAGGAGCATATTTTTTTTTACCTGCAAAGGACACTTTGCCCAGCCCTCATTAGCTGGCAGCTGCTTCCCAGTATCAGAAGCTTTCTCCATGGAAAGGGATTTGGGCATTGTGCCAACAGTGATGGGGCACCTTATACTTATCTATGTGAAGAGGGGCAGGTTATTCGAGACAGCTAGATGGGGTAGTGGGTAAGAATATTGGACTTGGAATCAGGAAGGTGAATTAAAATCCTGCTTCAGACACTTACTAGTTGTGTGATCCTGGTCAAGTCACTTAACTGCTGCCTGCCTGCCTCAGTTTCCTCATTTGCAAAAATGGGGATAAACAGGACCTATCTCACCAGGTTGTTTTGAGGATGAAATGAGGGAGTTTTTGCAAAGCTTTTGGCATAGCACCTTAGCAGGCACTTATTATATGTCTTTTGCCTTTCTTTCCCCTTCCCATCCTACCTAGGCTTAAAAGGAGACACAGAGAGAGAACGGGTGATGAAAATAAGATTTCTTTCATGTGATCCTATTCCATATCCCAGCCAACCAGTTAACCACCTTGCTATTCACTCTATTCTCACCTTATTTAGAGTATCATTTCTGGACCTGACAGACAGGAAAATGCCCCCAACTTGAGGGAAAGGTAAGCCACTTCACTTTTGAATGCCCACTTAGAGGTCTAGCTGTCTCCATTGGTAAGGGAATGAACACCCATTCAAACTAGACCACTTTATTCGGTGATCCCCAGACCTCCAGGCTAGACAACTCTTCACATCCACCCAAACTATTCATATTGCTATCTGCCTATGTATGTCCTCCCCCTTGCCACCTCTTTCTCTGGTCTCAGTAATCAAATCAATGCTACCATATTACCAGTATTCCTGAAAATGGTGCGTCAAAGTATCGCCCTATGTATCAACTCACCTGTCAACCCTGTGACTTTCCTCACACTCCCTTCTCCTTGCTATCTTAACTCTCCTCCTATTTATTAGAATGTAATCTCCTTGAGGGGAATGACTATGTCACTTTTGTATTTGTATTTGTAGAGGTCACCACACTACCTGGCACATAGTAATCAATCAATTAATAAGAAAGCATTTATTAAGCATAAATCAAGTGTCAGACAGAGGCTAGACACTAGACATGCAATGACAAAAATGAAACAGTCCTTCAAAAGAAGCTTATGTTCTTTGAATGAGACAAGTACCTATATGTAAAATAGATATAAGGTGCTTGGGGAGGGAGAGAGGGCCATAGCAGTTGGATGGGTCAGGAAAGGCTTTTTGGAGAAGATGATTTTTAAGCTGTCTAGAAGTAAGCAAATTAGAGGTCTCTCTTATGGCTAGTCTGATTTCCCTCTTCCCCAACCCCTCAGCCTGAACTACTTAGGGATTCAGTGAAGTGTAAATAAGGGTAGAATGTGATGAAAAGGCATGCAAACAAGAGATGAAGTGCTATGTGTGAAGAAAAGAGAAAAGTTCAGTTTGGCTGGACCACAGAATGTGGGAAGGGGAGACATATATAACAAGACTGGCGAGATACGTTACTCCAAGCCAAACAAAAGATTTTCTATTTTTTCCCAGAAGCAACAGTGAACCACTGGGATTTGCTGAGTGGGAGAGCAATGTGGTCAGATATGTGCTTGAGGAAAATCACTTTGGCAACCGAATGTATGAACGAGGAGAAAGACTTGAGGCAGGGAGACCAATTAGGAGGTCATTACCATAGTTTAGGCCAAGCCTGCACTACGGTGGTGACTTTGCAATAGACCAAAAGGGATAGAAGTGAGAGATGTAGTGGAGATAGAAATGACAAGATCTGGCAACTGTACAGATATGTTGGGTGAGAGACAGGGTAGAACTGAGGATGTTAAGGTTATGAACCTGAATAAGTAGAAGAATGAGGATGCCAGAAATGAGGAGATTTGATAGTAGGGAAGGTTTTAGGGTAAAGATGATGAATTCTGTTTTGGGCATGTTGATCTTGAGATGCCTATTAGATATCCAGTTGGAAATGTCCAATAGGTTGGTGGTAATGAAGGATTGGGGAGAGGGGGAGACAGACAAACATAGAGAGAGAGAGAGAGAGACAGAGACAGAGAGAAGAGATGAGATAGGAAAGGGAGAGAGAGAAAAACAGAGAGAAGAGAGAGATGGGTGGAGGGAGAGAGACAGGAAGACAGAGAAAGGGGGAGAGAGACACACACACAGACACAGAGATGGTGGGGGAGGAGGGAGAGAGAAAGAGGGGAAAGGGCTTCTCTTCTACGTAAAGATACATAGATCTCAGAACCACATGCCTAGAGATGATAGTTAAAGCTATGACTTAAGAAATAACCAAAAGATTTTAGAGAGAACAGAAATAATAATAGCTATTATATAGCACTTTGTGGTTCACAGGTGCTTTATATAGTTATATCTGGGAGAAAGGTACTATTATTATTATCATTACCATTTTATAGGAAAGGAAAATAAGGCTGAGAGAGAGGTTCAGTAACGTGCCCAGAGTCACTTTGTAAGTGTCTGAGCATAATGGTAAGCAAAGAAGTAGTTAACTCCTTGGTTCAGTTATTTAATTATTCAGCACCCTGTTTCAGTTCAAGTTTCTTTTAAGCCTTGCCCATGATTATATCAAGTCTTTGTTAAGAAACAGAACTTGTGGGGCGGCTAGGTGGGGAAGTGAATAGAACACTGGCCCTGGAGTCAGGAGGACCTGAGTTCAAATCCAACCTCAGACACTCAACACTTACTAGCTGTGTGACCTTGGGCAAGTCACAACCCCAATTGCCCTGCCTTCCGCCCTCCAAAAAGAAAAAAAAAGAATTAAAAAAATTTTCTTTTAAAAGAAAGAAACAGAACTTGTGAATCTCTGTTGCTGATGCAATAGGAAGGGGCAGAACAGGGAGGAGCTTAATGACCATATATAAGGAGAAGCCCAGGCTGGGAGAGAGCAGAACTGAGAGAGCACTTGTGGTGGTAGATTTTGAGAAGGGAACATTTGTGGTGGCAGCACTCTGTGTCTTCTGTCTGTGTTGATTTTTGTTTGTGATGTGTGTTGAGTTCTCAGACCTTGTTGGTGGGTCTCTGTTGGTTTCATAGGCACATAGTGAATTGATGATGGTGCCAGCAATGTGTATGAATATTATCGTGGTTCTGTTAAGCTTTGTCTTCCAGAAACAGGAACTGTGAAGGACTTGAGATGGACTGGACACTGTGAGCTTCAATATGAAATGGGAACTGGACGAAGAGCTGAGAGCTACCTGCCTGTGGATCCAGGTGACAATTGGGTAGATTCGGGCAGGAGCTGGACCCATGGAAGAAGAACCATGGAATCTGAGAGCCAGACTCCAGTCAAGATGAAAAGACCTCTTCTTGGGTACCTAATGCTTACTGAGAAGATTATGATTTACTGTGACCTAAGGGTGGAGAACTTTGACCTTTATACTTTGTGTTCCTTAAGGAGGCCTGCTCCTTAAGGACGACTGAGTTAAGGGCTTACTGAATATTTGTACTTTGTTTAAAACTATGTGGCCGCTTTGGTGAAGGCTATGTGGCCACTTTGGTGATAACTTATTATATCATAACATTATGAATGCTATACTTTGGTTTCTGTGAATATTTTGCCATAATTTGCTGCTGAATAAACAGAGTTTACTATATTATGTAATCAGAACTTTAAAGCTGTTCACAGCAGCAGTCCTCTGGAAATCTACTCATGCTTGGCTTTACACTGAGGCAGGATTTGAACTCTGGACTTCCTGATCCCAGATCCAGTACTGTTTCTACTATGCCACCTAGCTGCCCAGGATTGAAGCTTAAGGATACACCTAGAATTAGGAAGTGTTTAATAATGACTTTCCATTCATTCATTCATAATGGCCCATTTGTTTTTGGCCTTTCCTAGGTGCTAAGCTCTTCTAAACTCAAACAATGTCTCATTGAGTAGGAGGTTAGAGAAAAAAAAGGTAGTCAAATGGTAGACTCATAGAATTTTATATCTGGAAGGAATCTTAGCATTCATTCTTAATTTTACAGATGAGGAAAGTGAGGGCCAGAGAAGTAAAATAATTCACCCAAGTTCCCATGGACAGCTAGTGAAAGAGCTAGGTCAAGAACTCAGTCCAAGGCTCCAGTCCAGTGTTTTTTCCATGACACCACACTGATGTCGATTGCTAATGCTCTTGCTTCATTTAAGCCTGATTTCTTACAAGCAAGAATTTGTGAGCTGAGGGCCTGCGAGACTTTTAAATGTCTGGGAGCTTAGATTTAAGCAGATAATTTAGAATGACCTCTAAGGTTCAGCCCAGCTATAAATCTAGGATTCTATGTTCCTATGTGAATAGGGGGCAAACTGTAACTAGGGAAGGTCAGGCAAGACTTTGTCTTAGGCACTGATATTTGTGGTTAAGTACTTCCTGGAGGGGGCAAAGGTGGGTTTTGGGAAAGAGTGAGGCTTGTGGGTTGGCAGAGCTGAGGAAGGTCTATTCCCTGGACCACACCCATGGTTACATTTTCTGCTGTATCCTGGCCCTGGCCAACTCCAAACCTTAATTCCCTTGTAGATGATCTGCCCCAGTTCCCTTCTTAGAATCATGGGACTTTAGAGGTCATTAAGTCCAAACTCCTTCATTTATAAAAAAGCAAAAGGAACCTGAGGTTAAGGGAGATCAAGGGCCATATAGCCCAGGGTTACATGACTATAAATGCCAGAGGTGGGATTCCAACCCAGGACTTGCTGAATAACTACAAGTCCAGCACTCTATCCCCTATACTTCCTTATACTGACCCTTTACCCAGAGGGCTAAGATTTATAGTTAATTATGACTTTAGAGGGAGCCAGGCTAGATGCTTTTATCCTGGGTGGGATTGGTTCACAAAGAATAGGCCAAGGCTCATTCTTACAGGCCCTGAGTAGGAACAAGAGAATATTGTTTCTCTGACTCCTGGGAGATTCTGAGGCCGGGCCATGACTTGACAGGGAACAGGGCAAAACTAAGGGATGTCCAGGGAGCCCCTGGGATCTTTGGTCATTTCATTCCAGCATTTCAGACAGTGCAACAGGGAGCACCAGCCACACCTGTGCCTCAGGGAACTCTGGGTATGTGTTTGACTGGATAAAAGAGGTCTGGATGAGTTATAGAGGCATCCCAAAAGTTCTGTAGTCCCTTTTCTGCTTTCATTCCTCATATCACTGCACACCTTCCCTTCTAGACCAGGAGTCTCCAAAGTGGTGGCCAGGAGCCTCTAAGTGTGTGATCATCTATCTGTGGGGTTGGAAAACAGGTGATAGTCAATCAAGGTGGCCAACTCCAATATAACTGCACCTTCCCTTTACCTGCTACATGGCCCATTACTCCCTCCACCCCCACCTCAGGCTCTCAGATTTCCCCCTTCTAAGCCTGACACCCTTCCCCCAGTATAACCACTACCACCACCAAATATATATACATATATATATATATATATGTGTGTGTGTGTGTGTGTGTGTGTGTGTGTGTTTATGTACACACATATTGACTAATGAGGGTACAACCAAAAGAATTCAAAGACCACTAACCCAGGCTTTCATATTTGGTTTCTGACTCATAAGATCATAGATTTAGAGCTGGACGAGGTCATCAGAATTTATCTAACATACTGCCCCCCTTGTCAGTTGAGGAAACTGAGGCCCAGAGAGTCTGTGACTTGCCCAAGGTCAGACTCCAAATCAGGAACAGACAGAATGATCTCTAGGTGATGCAGTGGATAGAGCACTGGACCCAGAGTCAGGGAGACTCATCTTCATGAGTTCAAATCTGACCTTAGATGCTTAGTAGCTGTGTGACCCTGGGCAAGTCACTTAACCTTGTTTACCTCAGTTTCCTCATCTGTCAAATGATCTGGAGAAGGAGATGCCCAACCACTCTGGTATCTCCGCCAAGAAAATCCCAAATGAGGTCACAGAGAGTCAGACAGAACTGAAAAAAGACTAAACCACAACAAATTCCTATCTTCTGATGACTTCTTATTGCTCTTTCCCCCAAATCCCAAGGGGAATAACTCAGTTTACTTAGGACTCCAAGGCTGTGTCTGAGGTGGTGGGAGGGGAGTGGGGAATAATTTATGCTAATAGGATGTTTGTTACACCAGGTGCAAAGTTATTACCTTTTTGCTATGAACAGACACTCTTTCTAGCCTTTGCTAGGTAGCCTTCTAACCTTAGGGCAGGCCAGGTTTGTGTGCTAAACTCTGTTTGGTTTTTTTTTTTTTTTTTACATCTGCTGTCCTGATATTCAACATAAGTGAGAGACATTAAATACATCTATTTCCCAAAGATCAAAGAGAGGGAGGACTCTTTCCTGTGGACAATGGTTCCTTCCAATAGGGGTTTTGTTATGGACATTGCCTTCAATCGGAGAAGACAGATTTAGGTCAGCTCTAAGCAAGAACTTTTTCAGGACTGAGGATTATAGGACCTGGGAATGGGTGACTAAGGAAGATTGTGACATCTTTTTCCCTTAGTCATCTTAAAGAAATAAGCTGTTCCATCATCAGTCTGGAATAGGTTAGGTGTGATCTGGCTTGTAAACAGTGTAGCCTAGAAGAGACAACTATTATGTCATGGAAAAACACCCAGATTTGGAGCCAGGAGACCTGGACTCATATCTTAGTTGTGATGGCCCCTGTGTGACCAAAGGCAAGTCTGCTAACCTCTCAGTTTCCTCATCTACAAAATGGAGATAGCAATTCTTTACTACCTACTTTGAAGTGTTGATGTTAGGGAAAAGCTTTGTGAAGTCTTTTAATGGTAAGCAGAATGATGATTGGGTTGGGACCATTTAAACTCCCTCAGACTTAGAGTTCTGGGACACAGCTTATTACGGTAGTGATGCCTAGTGAGTGGGGCTATGAGAACAATGGTGATGATGATGATCGCCATAGTTAAATACATTTCTAGCAGTTTAAGGTTTGCAAAGGACTTTATTTATCTCAGTTGATCCTCTTGATAATCCTACAAGGCAGGTGTTATTATTGGTGATTTGCCCTGGGTAACATCTCTAGTAAGTAACTGAGGTAGGATTTGAACTCAGATTTTCCTCACTCCAAGTTCATCCCTTTATCTACTGTAGCTGGATTCAAGCCCAGAGGTCTTGATAGAGCCCATCTGGGGAATGTTAGCAGGGACAAGCATTCCTGGTACCAGCATAGCCTATGTATTCACCCAAATCCCGGAGACTGACTCTGCCAGCTCTATGGTTGGGGCCATCAGAATAATAGCAATAGCTTCCCTTAAGCACATATGGGCAGCAAAATCTAAGACATCCCTCCTCTGGCTTGGGGTTGAGGATGGTGACTCCCTCTCATTTGTCTTTCTGCTTTAAGAGCCAGGGCAGGAAGGAGGGTGAGTCTTGAGCTGCCTGCTCTGTGGAGTGTGAGAACTCCTAATGGGAGACCACTAGGTCCTGGTTATGGTTCTAAGGGAGAAAGTCAGGTTACCATTTCAATGATCTGGATTCTGGACCACAGAAATTCCCTAGAACACTGACCCCTCACCCATTGGCCCTGTTTGCATCAGGGGTTGGGCCAGTCACCACAAGGCACACACTCCATCCACCACCCTCTCAGTCATTTTGCTCCCAGAGCTGCTGAGAAGCTCAGGCAGCAGCTGAACCTATTAATGTATGCAAGGGTGAAGCCATCAGACCCACCCCTCCCTGCCCAGTCTCCTCACCCTGAGTCTGTGAATCCCAGAGAAGAGGCATCATAGGCAGAAGGCGGGGGAGGGACAATGCTTGGTCATCAGTTCCTCTCTTGTGCAGCTCCTATATGACCCAATACCCGCATCCCCACCCCAGGATGTTGGGGCTGCCCTGCCCTGCATTAGCCAATTGCAGCCCTGCAGGACATCTCCTCCCTTGCAGCAGTGGCCTCTACTTTGTCTCTGGGGATCTAGGACTGTCTTTTGGCAGAGCTGTGTGTAATGAAATTGGCCTTGATTAGGTCAGGGGAAAAGCAATATAGTTCAGGGGCTGAAACCCAGGTACAATGGAAAGAACTCTGGGCCTCAAGTCAAGGCTCAGACTGCTGACCTGCCTTTCTTTAAGCTCCAACTAAAATCCCACCTTCTCTCTTAATTCCTCTGTTGATTATTTCCTACTTATACTGCAATAGCTTGTTTTGTAAATATTTGTTTATATGCTGTCTCTCCCATTACCTTGCAAGCTCCTTGAGGGCAGGGAAAGACTTTTGACTCTTTTTGTATCCACAGAGTTTAGACAGTGCCTTGCACATAGTAGGCATTTAATACAGTTCATTGAATTGAACTGAATTTGAGTATTGGTTCTCCCATTCACCAGTCATGTGATCTTGGGTAAAGTGACTTCACCTCAGTGCCTGATCTACAAAATGGAAATATGAATATTTATACTACTTGCCTCACATGGTGGTTTTAAAGAGAATACTTTGTAAATTACGAAGTACTATCTACATGGATGTTGGCTGTTGTATGTGCTCATCCAAAGCGATAAAATGTCGTTAGCTTTTGGTCTGGAATGACCTTCCACTTTAGCCCCCCAGATCTCACTTTGTTCTGGCCCCATCTAATCATATATTAATAGCTAGCCTTGATTATGGTGCACATTATATCTTATGTAGTATATTTCATCTACTAGATAGCATATTATCTATTATGGAGTATATTATGTATTACATACACACACATGCATCGATATAAGCAGTCTCCAACAGGAAATCTAATTCTCTTTCCATTAGCACAGCTACTTTTCAGGAAGTAGCAGAAAGGTCAGAAAGTATAGCAGGAGAGAAAACACGTCTAGGAACCCTCCATCAGCACTGATTCCACAATTCCCAGGGAACGGTGCTTACCATTAAACCCATTCCTTCTACCCAGATGTTACCAAGATGGCAGCTTGAAGTTCCACTGACTATTGTCCCTTTCTGCATCTCTGAATCAATGCTTCCATAGGGGACTGTCTCTGTACAGCTAACCCCCTCTCTTTTTCTACTTCAAACCTGAGCCATACTTCAGGTTTCGTTGTAAGTGGATAGAAAAAGATTCCAACAGAAAGAGAGGGCACAGGAAGGATCTAAGCCCATGATCATTAAATGACTAGTAGAGCAGACCAAACTGATCTGCCTAACTTAAGCCTGTTCCTGCCAGATCCTTTTCAGGAGTCTGATGGGAGACTTGGGAAGAAAAGCATCATATGACTTTCTCTCCTAGGGAGTTATCACATCTTGTGGTGCCATGGTTTCTAAATCTCAACTGTGTTACTAAGAGCTATGGGATTAGCCAAGTCCTAAATGTTTCACAAAAAAGAGTATGCTCCTTCCCCATTTTACAGTGGAGGGAAAATGAAGCCCAAGAAGGTGAAGCCACATGGTGATTTAATGGTATGAAGTGGGAGCCTGGTCCTGATACCCCATTACTCTTCTGAAGGGGGTAAGAGTATGGGAAGAAAAAAAAAGGGTTGGGAAGGATGCACCTACCTCCAAGTAGACGACCCAGGGCATGACCAGCGTGGCCACGAGGAGGTCAGCCACAGCAAGGCTGACGATTAGATAATTGGTGGTAGTCTGGAGCGCCTTCTCTCGAGACACAGCCATGCACACTAGCACATTGCCGAAGATGATGACGAAGATAAGCAGGGTGAGCAGCATGGCATAGTAGTTGTAGTGGGGCTTGTCCACTTTTGCCTCAGACCCATTCAAGGACTGGGACCAATTCCGGCCGTCCAGGTCATCATCATACCAGGACAGGTTCAAGGGATCCATGGGAGCAATGGAGCCACTGGCCATCTGTGCTCTGTTCCTAAAAAGATACACAGGGAGTGAGCTGGGGAATGGAAGATGAGGTGGGGTCAGAGTGCACAAAGGGTCTTGTCCATAATGGGGGAGGGGAAGAAAGCAGCTGCTTTCCAGTCAGTCAGGGAGCCCAGAGAAGCATCGAACAGGTCTTGTGTCTTCAGTCCAATCCTTTCTGCCAGCTTTTAGGAGGGAGAGGGGGAAAATGCTACACCAAACTACCACTGCTCCCATAGGAAAGCATTGTTGAGGCCTGTGACAAGGGAGAGGAAGGAAGGAGTATTTGGCCTGGGAGATGATATGGTCAGGGTTGCCGGAGTGTTATTGGGGGAGTGAGGAGAATTAACCTAGTATTCTTCACAGAATTCCCTACATGAATATCAGCCTCTGAAAGTCAGTAACATGTATATCTTACACCATAGGTACCATAACTGTATAATTTCTATTACCATTCACTAAGTGAACCAGAAATTATCAATACCTACTAGATTCTCAGCCCTGAGCTCGAGGCACTCTGGAGGTAAGGAGTATACAAGAATCGATAAGACATAATTCCTGCTCTTAAGGCAATTGTAGTTTACTTGAGAAGATGACATTTATACATGAAAATGTAATATATGTCACAGCTCTTCCTCTAACCCCCATGACTCTGAGCTCATAGGGACTAGATCTAATCATGGAGACTGACCCAAGAAAGTCATTTTCCTTTTTTTGGCTTAGTGCTACCCCTGCTGTTTACACTGGGGAAAAATATCTTTGAATATAGCTGGTGCCTAGTTTGACACCGGTGGAGGTTAAAGGGGTCCCCAGCTCTTATGCAATCACGAAAGGGAACAGATGCAAATTGAATATGGGATGACCTTTTCTTGGCTTAAAAGTCCTCAGGAAAAATGTCTATGTCAGGTCTGGCCATGTCAATCCAATCCAATCTATCAATCACTAGACTCTATTAAGTTACCCATTATGGACCACAAACAGTGCTGGGTGCTAGGGACCTAGATAACAAGATCTCTAAATAAAATAATCTCTATTTGCAAGGAGTTTACATTCTAATGTGGGAGACAAGTAATATAGAAATGTATACAGCATAATTATCAACTGATAATTATAACTGCTGCTTCAAAGATAAGATAGAAACTCCTCTCCTGGGCACTTAAAGTCCCTCATAATCTGGTTCCAGCCTATCTTTCTAGGCTGATTACATATAACTTCCCCTAATTTGATCTCCATTCCTAACAAAATGGCCTATTTGTTGTTCCCTGTACATGACATCCCACTTTATATCTCTGTATAGGCAAATGCCTGAAAAGCCCCCCACTTTCAGCTTCTACTTCCTGTAACCCCTAACTCCCTTCAAGGCTCAGCTCAAGCACCATTTCCAACAAGAGACCTTTTCCTGTTCTCCAGCCCTTTGTGGTTGCCCCCTGCCCCAATACTTTGTACTTTGTATCTATCTTGTATTTCATTATTTGTGTATTTAGCTTTTTCTTCCTTTCAATAGAGTATAAGCTCCCTGAGAGAAGAGACTTTGCCTGGTATCCCCATTGCCTAGTATGGTACCTGGAATTCAGCTGGTGCTTAATAATTGCCTACAGAATTAAACTGAAGGTGGCCAACTAACTTTGTCCCATCTATCTGTGAGATTTGCCCTTATAGAACTGAGTTTGGACTTGTTTCCTTGAGGCTTTCTGTAGGTGGAGTGATCACAGGAAGACCTATGGGACAGAGTAGAATGTTCTCACCCCAGTGCTCATGACTTGGGAAGCTCCTTTCATAAGTGACTGCTATTTCCTTCAACACTAAAGTTGAAGGAACCTCAGAGCCCATATAATAAGAACCCCAGTGCTGGAAGATTGACCACAAAATTTATCTAGTTTAATCTATAGCCAAACAAGAATTCTCTTCACATCCTTCAACTTTTATTTTGAAGATTTATAGAAATGAGAAACTCATTCTGAAGGGAATCCAGTCCGTTTCTATACGGCTGAAATTCCTCTCATTTTAAAGAACAGAAAACTGCAGTTCAGAAAATTTCTTCAAGGACCAGTGAGTACATCATTTTGGCTGAAAGAGAATGCACAAGAAGGTGGATGGCAGAGATAAACCATAGTTGGCAAATAGCAAGACATGAGCAATCATGGGACAAAGGAAGAAAGGGATTCAGGGGCACAGGACAGCTTATAGTTGAAGTGGTTAAAAGCAAAAAAAAAAAAAAGTTACAAAGTCAAGACCACAAAGGGAAGAAATTAAGGCCATATTAGGCATGATGGATTAAGAAAGTAGGAAGATGTGGAGTGATTGGAGGTTGAGGTGAGAATGAAGAATGGGTTTAGGAGGAGTGAGACAAAGCGAGAAAAGAAAAATCAGATATTGTGATCAGGGAGACTAATTCCTGGACCACAGAGGTAGAAAATCTAAGGGTAATAATAAGCGAGATCTAAGGTATGAATGAGTGAATTAAAAAATATGTATTAAGGGCTTAGTATGGGCCAAGCACTATGCTCAGTGCTAGAACACAAATACTAAGGTAACGACAGTCCTCAAGGAGCTTACATGCTAAAGGGAGAAACAGCACACAAAGGGGAGTAGGGGCCAAGGATTGGTACTTTCATGCTGAAAGCAAAGGACCAGAAAGAAATAAGTTGACATACCCTATCCAGCAACAATGATAGAGATGATTTGATACTTAGTGATTCACAGTTCTCAAACTGGGAAGAAGAAGGAGTGGGAAGAGAGAAGAAAGTTGTATTCACCCAGCAGCAAGCTGGTTGGCTAGGCTGTATAGGAAGTAAATTGAAGCATGACTGAGCTTTTCTTGAAATAGTGGTCAAGAACAGCAGTCACATTACCAGTCAAAACATAGGGATCTTAGGTTGAAACTTAAAAAGGATGTTGCTGGGTGATGGCAGCAGAAGGAAGGTCTAAAAATGGCAATTAGGAACAAAGACTATTCCTCTTGTCCTCTTGGATTCATGTATCAGACATTGCTGGGGAGAGTGGACAGGGATTCACTGTCTTCTGGGGGAGGCCAGGTTTCCATGACTGCAAGAAGGTGGAGGGAAAGTGAGAAGAAGAAATCTAAGATAAGGGGAAAGGGATTCCAGAAGATACAATGGAGAGTCGGCAGGAGCAGGATAGTAGAGCTGAAGAAGATGGGAACGTGAGCTAGGGGAGCAGGACCAGAAGAAGGGGATGTTCACCTAGCACTGAATCACTGGGCTTAGAAGAGGAAGTTGGAGTTTGTAAGCCATAGGCCAAGGTCGTGCCATTTGACTGTAGCTCCCCCTTGAAGGGGTGCTTTGAGCATGAATAGGGGCTTTGGTTTGTTCTCTCTCAAATATAAGTAGAGAAGGGTGAGGCATCTGGATCAGGAAGTACCTGGGGGTGCCTAGATCTTCAGAGGCCTGACAATTCACATTTAGCACTAGGTTTTGTGTTTGTTTTTGCATCATCCCAAGAGAGTTGAAGATTCCCAGCATGGGAATCACTCTAGTGTCTGAAGCTTTACCCTGCATGAGGTCCTGGCAGCAAGAGGCCTGGCATCTGAGGCTCTGCTCTTAAGGGTGATAGACCTGATGTCCAACTGATAGGTAGCACTGAATTTCTGGGTCTGGAGTCATAAAGACCTCAGTTCAAATCTACCTTCAGATACTTACCAGCTGTATGACCCTGGGTACATCACTTAACCTCTGTTTGCCTCAGTTTCCTCATTTGTAAAATGGGGGTAAATAATAGTACCTACCTCCCAGGGTTGTTATGAAGATAATAATTATAATGTGAGATAATAATTATAAAGCACTTAGCACAGTGCCTGGTACATAGTAAGCTGATATTAGCTATTATTACTAGGTCCAGGTGCCTATTAGTAACAGGGGACTATTGATAAGGTATCTCTTTATTCCTATGCTTGTATGAATCAGGACAGAGGAGGCAAATGACAGTGGATCTCAGTTTCCCAATCCAGTCTCTGAACATTTGGGGGGAGTAAGGAAAGGCTACAGTGTTCTGGGGATACAGGGTAGATATAGCCTCTGCAATGAAGCTAAATGGATTAAATATTGGAAAGGGTAAGAATTATAACCCTAATGTGCTAAGACGGATGATAGAGAAGGATGGAGCCAGTGCTAAGGAAAGGACTTTATTGTTAAAGGACCTGGAGGGTTGGTGTTATGGAGGCTGGGGCAGAGTCGGTGCAGACTCCAGGCAGGGCAGAGTATGTCTGGATCAGTATACTCACGGTTAAAGAGGCCCTGAGTGAGATTGGGGTGAAAGACCTACCTTCCTGGTGCGTGTGATGGAGACCAGGGAGCAGCAGGTGTTGGGACAGGAAGTCTGGAAATCAGTGAGATCAAATGAGAGGATACATGCAAAGGACTCTGCAAATTGAATGTCCTCCCTAAATGTGAGTGACCATCACTATCATCTCGTTCATTTCATCTTCGTCCATGGACTTGAGCTAAAAACAGTCCTGTTGTTATTAATCCTTACTATTATTATTGAATAGCATTCTCAATGTGCAATAGAAATCAATTAGAAAAAAGATTCTGGGACAAGTTGCTATCTTGCTATTATTCTCTTATATTTAATATTTGGTGGCTCATTGCGTAGGTGGATAAAACAATTTCTTTTTCTGGTTAAACAAAGCATTAGGATGTGAGCTCACCTTCTATAGGCTCACTGAAAGCATTCTTGGTACAAATCTGTAGTACATGTCAGGCTGAGGATGATAATGAGCACCCTATCCTGTGTCCACATAATTTTAATTACTTCTTCTAAGGCTCTATTTTTTTAAATTTTTAATTCTATACAGACTAGAGATTATGATTATTTGGTATGGCATCATCTATAAAAATAATGTTCTTAATTTTTTTATGACTTAGCAACTAGGTGGTATAATGGAGAGAGTGTTGGATCTGGAATAAGGAAGAATTGTCAGGAAGATGCTTAGTAGCTGTGTGACCCTGGGCAAGTCATCTGCCTCAGTCTTTTCATTTGACAAATGATAGCACCTACTTCCCAGAGTTGTTGTGAGGATAAAATGAGAAAATATTTGTAATGCACTTTGTAAATCTTCAAGTGATGTGTAAATCCTAGCTCTTAGGTCTGGGAAATCTTGGACAAAGTTTTAATCAGTGATTATTGGAAGATGTCCAGACACTCAGTGATGATAGAGACAGCTAGGTGGTGTAGTGTCCAAGTGCTCTGTCCAAGTCTAAGTGCTGTAGACTTAAAATAAAAAAGAACTGAGTTCAAATTCTGCCTCAGACATTTACTAACTATACGATCCTGATCAAGTCATTTAGTGTCTTTTGACCTCAGATTCTCACCTGTAAAATGGCAATAATAATGGGGGCAGCTAGGTGGTACAGTGAATAGAGCACCGGTCCTGGAGCCAGGAGGACCTGGGTTCAAATCCAGCTTCAGACACTTGACACTTAACTAGCTGTGTGACCTTGGGCAAGTCACTTAACCCCAATTGCCTTGCCTTCTCCCCTCCAAAAAAAAAGAGGGAGAATAATAACAGCCTCTACTTCACAGTATTATTGTGGGGATCAGATGAGAGAGCATTTGTAAGGAGCTTTGCAAAACTTGAAACACCTAGCTAATGCTATGATCATTATGGAGGGCTGAGACATTATTCCAGGGCCTTGGAGAACGGTATCAGAGATTCTGTGGCAGTGGGTGTCTAGGAATGAGGTAGAGAGCTTGAAAGCCCAGTTCCGGAGCGGGGCTAGGAAGGCGGGGCTCGTGGGTGCCTGGGCCTGCTGCTGTGGAATCAGCCCCAGAACTGGTCCAGGGGTGCTGGGGCTTGTTGGATCAGGAAGAAGCTGGAAGTGAGGTGATCGCTTTGAGACGAGGGTAGGTACCTCTCCTTACACCCAGGATGGACCAAATGGCAGGAGAGATGGAATGGAGTACAGATGGCTATTCCTGCTGCCAAGGAGACAGAGGCTTCATGAGAGTGGGCTTGCCTGGATGCCTAACATCCCCCCCCCCCTTGTTGCTGGCAGTCTCTCCCAAGCCTGTAAATGCAACTTCCTGTAGTTACTTGCTGGAAAAGGGAAAGAGTCGTTCCCCAGTCTTCCCGCCACACCTCCCCCCCTTAGGGGTCTATAGCCAAAGCCAGCACATAAATTTGCTATTTTCTCTCAGGCACAACATGGGGAATGGAGTGTCAACTTTTGGCCTGAGACCAAAGGCAAGCTTTTCTTGCTGCCTGGAGCCACTGGGAGGAGAGGAGGAGAGGGGAATTTGTAGGCGAGTTCCTTGCTTAGCTAAGGGTATAGTTTATAAGGACTCCACTTTGCAAGGTTAAGGTGTGGTGGAGTTATAACTAGAAATTCTGGAGCCTAGCACAAATTCAGTTAAGTAGAAATGGGAGGAGGGGAGGGTGAGCAGCAACAAGAAGGTCCCCCAGGCCTCCACCCCCCATATATCTAGCAAGTTTGGGCCCCACTGCTCTAAAAGTTTAAACTTAAGTTATCTAATTAAAATGTAGCAAGTCCTTAACATGTTTAGACTCCTGTTAAGACACGTCTGTCTTAAACACATCATCCCCCCTCTTCTTTTCAGAGCCTTGGAGCATTTTAATGGGGGGGGGGGGAAATCCTTTGGCATTTTGCATCTCCAGAACAGTATGTTGAAGTGACTTGGATTTGCAGGTGGGTGAGGAGGGTGAGGCATGCTGTATGAACTTCTCCTGTCAGCTGATCCAGGAGATTCCACAACCTCCCAAATGCCCCACTCACTGGATGTTGGAGCATCAGGCTTGAGCTGTGGCCCCCGGCTACGATGGAAATCCATGTGCCAAAGGAAGACCAGATCCCTGCCATCTCAGACACACAGGAAAGGGAGGACAAAGCAAATTCAGAAGGACTGCACTGATCAAGTCACAAACAGCAGTGATGTCTGCAGCAAGTCTGACTTGGAGCCAAGGGATGGGTCATGGACTCCCTCGACAGCCTGTCTGCCAGCCTTTGCTGTTCTCCCTCCCCCTCCATAATCCATTTGTTCGCAGCTGAGGGTGGTTATTGTTGGAGCAAGTGAGTGGGTAGTGGAGGGTCATGTGATTACAAGGAGGAAAAAAAAGTGAATTCTTTATTTGAATGGAAGGGATTCAGAGCAAAGCCTTGGGGAATGGCAGAGAGGGGGCTTAGCAGGGAGGGGGTGGGGAGATGGGGTGTCACAGATGGATGCAGGAAGCTGGTCTGATCAGTTCAGCTTTTCTTGGTCCTTTAAAACCTCCAAACCCTGTGAGAAAGGAGATTCATGTGCACAGGCAAGGGCCGCCGCGGCATCCTCATGGCCATCAGAAAGAAGAGGAACCCACCAAAGGAAGGGAGCACATGGTTTCCCCTGTCCTTCTCCCCTCTTCAGAAGAGACAAGTGGGTCCCTCCCTCAGGGCTTCCAAGGGCATGAAGGACCTCTGTCCCTAAGCAGAGCTGCGGGTCATCAGTCACATGTGACCTCTTTCAGTCCCCGAGTTCAGCCCAGAGTCTAGACCATTAGTGTTTTCTGACTTGACGAGGCTGAGCCAGGGTCCAGCATACCTGTCACATCTGGGTACTGTCACCTTTCCTCCCCTCAGGAGGAAACAGTAGCTAGGATGAATTAAGACCCAATAATCAGATGTGATGGCTTCCTGATAGATGTCAGCCTCCTAGTATGGTAGCTAGGAGAGAAGCCTGCTGGAGGGGGAGGGGAATAAGAGAGTGCCCCTCCAGACACTGCTTCCCTCCCCCCCCCCATTCCCACTACACCTAAAGCTGGCATGACCCTTGCCCTGGCCTTGAAGTGGGGGACCAAGTTGCCATGACCTCAGTTGTAAAATCATGCAGAATAGGAGCCCGACATTAGACAGCAGGGTCAGAAAACATTTTTAAGTCTCTGTGAAATAACAAAAAAGCTAGTTTCAGTCTCTCTCTCTGTTTCTGTCTCTGCATCTTATCCTTAGTCTCAATGCTACAGAGCCCCCATAACCCAAAAACAAATGACACACTATGCCCTAGATTCCCCCCCCCCAATTCTCCTGGGCAAACCTATCACAGATTGGAGCCATCTCTCTCTTCCCCAGATTGTCCACCCATCACCAGGTGCCGACTTTCTGCTGAGAAAACCCTCTGCTCTGTTCTCCAGGGAAACACCCCCAGAAATGATCCAAAACCTGGCCACCCATTCTGTCAGAAAGTCTTTCCTCGAATTTGCCTTAATACTTTAGTTACAGCTTGTCTCTTTTTTTTTCCCCTTTCTGGTTCTATGCTCCATGGAGAAGGGAGAAATAGACTCATCTAACCCTTCTGTATAACCACCCTTCAAAAACTTCAGCCTTTCAGAACCCCAAATATCACTATCATTAGTAGGCAATGGCCTCACCCTCTTTCCTTTGCCTCTGTCATTTTCTTTCTGGTACATTCAGTTTTCTTTTCAGGAAGGTAAAGAATATAAAGGAAAGGGGCAGCTAGGTGGTACCGTGAATAGAGCACTGGCCCTGGAGTCAGGAGGACCCGAGTTCAAATCCCACCTCAGACACTTAAAATTTACTAGCTGTGTGACCTTCGGCAAGTCCCTTAAACCCAACTGCCCAGCTTTCCCCCTCCAAACAGAAAAAAAAAAGAATATAAAGGAAAATCTTTAACCATTACTAAAGTCAGGAGGAAATAATTCCTGGATCTTTTCCTTTTAGGGTAATGAAAGGAGGACTGGATGTGGTGTAAGGAGTCCTGGTTTCAAATCCTGGCTGAGCTACTCCCTATCTTTGTGATCTTGGGCAAATGAGATAAATTCTCTGGAGCCCAACTTCCTCATCTATAAAATAAAAGGGGAGTACTAAATGATCTGTGAAGTTCCTTCCTATCCTGCCACTAAATCCCATGTATCTTCTCTCTACCCCTTTCTTCTCACCCTCTGCCAAATGAAAATGCATCTTATATAGCACTATAGGAAGGCTTGGTATAATATATAGTTTTTGTTTGTAACATATAATTTTGTTAATATATAGTTTTGTTTCTAAATATATATATAGTTACATATGTATGTTATATAGGTATATTATGTATAGTTCACAAGCTTTCATATATATGTACATATATAAAGTTTATGTTATAAATTTTATATGTGTGTGTTTGTGTGTGTGTGTGTGTATGTGTGTGTAGTTTATAACAAGTCTTCCTTGGAATAACCCTGTGAGGTAGGTAGTAAATGTAGTTTCCCCCATTTTACAGATAAGGACACTGAGGCTTAAAAAATTCATGCTTTTGGCAAATTCAGGGTATGAAGCATTGTGGGGGTGGGGGGTTGTTAAGACCCTGGCCCAATATGAAGAGAAGCCACCAAATGACTCAGATGTAGCCCATTCTGGCCTCCACAGTCCTACTGTACCTCAAACAAGGATGGCAGGTGAGGCTGGGAATGCACTCAGCCAGAAGATTTGAGAGAGAAGAGAGGAGGAGGGGAGATGGGGAAGCAGAATATGGAATGCTGAGAAAAGATGTAGGGCCCCTGGGGTAGCACAGAGGGGAAGCCAGCATGGGGGCTAAGCGGGTGTCTGGTATATTTTGACACTAAATGAACAGCATGCAAATTAGATGCAAAATATCGTGCCGATTAGGTCTATTACTTTTGGATCAACTCCATAAGCACTTTTGGTTGTTTCCACTGCAACAACTGGAATTGTTGGCTGCAGCCTCCACTAGCAGGGGCAGGGTGTGATACAAGGTTGACACAGCAGTTTCATGTTCAGTGGGGATGGTGTCCCATGGCCTGGGGTGGGCAGGACTCCGTTCTCTTTAGCCAACAGGCAGGTTAGAGTACTCTGCTCTTATTAACCCAGGCTTCTGGTCTGTGGCTGAGAGCTGGAGCCAGAATCATGGATTTGAATGGGCTATGTCTGAGTCATTTGGTGGCTTCTCTTCAGATTGGGTTAGGGTCTTGACAACCCCCCACCCCCACAATGTCTCATACTATGAATTTACCAGAAGCATGAATCTTTCTAAGCCTCAAAGTACTTATCTCTAAAATGAGAGAAACTATATTTACTACCTACCTCACAGGGTTATTCCAAGGAAGGCTTGTTATAATGGATTAAGCTCTAACTAGCTCTCTTATCCCATAATAATCACTAAGATTTACATAATACTTCAAGGTTTGCAAAATGCATTATACATATTACCTTATTTTGTCCTCATAACAACCCTCTGGCATAACTTAACTCTAAGTTAAGTACTCTATCCACTCTACCACCTAACTATCTCAATCACAGGTGGCTCTCCTAAACCCAACCAGATATGTCACAAATATGTACACAATGGGCATTGCATGGGAAAGTAACATAACATGCATGGTCTATTGAGAGTATGTCACTTGTATCATCCTTGCAGATGGAGCCTAGAGAAAAAGGTCTTTGGATCACCCAGACTGGGACATTTTTCAAATAGATGAGAGTATCACTGTAGGCCTGAAGCCAGCATTAACCCTAAAGCAAGCCTTTGGGGCTAGGTTTTCACTACCTACATGAGCAATAGTTAATTTGCTATTTATGAACTTTTCCCCAAGTTTATGGAAGTCCCAGTTCCTGAGAATTGGATGTAATTTAGCATTCATGGGTAGGTATCCTGAGTGATAGGAAGGTCTGGGGAACATCAAGCACATTGGAGGGAAAAGACCATTTTTTCAGGCCCAATTAAAAGATACAGAGCTGGAAAGGACCCTAGAAATCAGCTAGCCTCAATGCCTCTTTTTTTTTTTTTGGCTTTTTGAAGGGGGGAGGGTAGGGCAGTTGGGGTTAAGTGACTTGCCCAAAGTCACACAGCTAGTTTTTGTGTTAAGTGTTTGAGGACCGACTTGAACTCAGGTCCTCCTGACTCCAGAGCTGGTGCTCTATTCACTTCGCCACCTAGCTGCCCCTAATCCCTCTTTTTAGAGATGAAAAACCTGAGGACTGGAGAGGTGGATTGTAGTAAAGGAAGACAAGGGAGATGAAGGACCGGAAGGATTGGCTGAAGATGTTTAACTTGGAGAAGGGAAGACATGGACATGGTAGCTAACTTCAAATATTTGGAAGGGAGATTGAAATTGTTCTACTTGGCTGCAGAGGGCAAAACTAGGAGCCATGAGTGTTAATTTGTAGTATAGTATAACACAAAAAAGCGCTTCCTAACAAAGAAAGTGGGGCTAAAGGGAGATGGGCTGCTTTGGGGCAGGACAGATTCCCCTTCCCTAGAGCTCTACAGGTCAAGGCTAGGTGATCCCTGGTTGGCTGTTGCAGAGAAGGTGACTGGACAGTTCTGCCTCACTTCAATCCAGTACACACACTAGTCAAGACATCACCCTCGTGATGTCATTGGTCCTCTTGGAGAATGAAGGACTGACAAACCCAACCACATTGCTTAAGTATGTATTGGACTAGCTGACCTCTGGCCTCCCTTCCCGCTCAGAAATTTCTGCGATTCTGGGAGTTGCCCAAGGTCACAGATTATTAGTAGCAGGACATCAGAGCCTGCGGGAGAGAGACTTTGCTTGGTCTCTGTCCTTGGTCCTCTCACAGGGCAGAGCTGCTGCGATCTGTAAAATCAGAATATTAGCGTGGGAAGTGACCTCTGCGAGCGCCTCGTCTGACCTTTTCCTTTTACAGATGAGGCAGGATGCTGAGATCCAGATAAATGGAAGCATTTGCCCAAGGTTACACAGTGAATTAGCGATGGAGCCACCCCCAGTGGGGTGCACCAATCCAGTCCTAGTTACCTATACAAAAGGGATGTCTACCTGACAGTCCCATCCCTGCAGGTTTTTGATGGCTTCATTTTTTAAAAAAGCATCTTCTCACAAACTGTCAAAGTGTCACAAATTAATTAACTGTTAGCTTAAGTGACTCAATGCAGGGAGGGGGGAGGGCGGCAGTAATGCTAAATGGAGAGGTGGTGTTACGCTCTGTTCTTCGGCTGCCCTCTGATTAACAAACCCAGAGGCTCCAAACTGGTGAGGGAAGGAAAGGGAGCATCGAGGGGAGAGGAGGCTGGGGGGGGGGGAGGTTTGTGCTCACGTGGGTGGAGGAATTTGCATGAAGGCAGAGGGGAGGGGTCCTGGGGGAGGGGGAACTAAGGCTCTATAAATAGCCAGCCAGATCCAAATTAAAAATGAGCCCACGGGCTGATACTGTTCCCCACCCCCCTGTTTCCCCCTTAGCTCAATTTTCCTTTAAAAGGACGCGAATTCCTCAAGTTCTGCTTGGCTTTTGGTTAGGGCTTAGAGATGGAGGGGTAGGGGGTGGGGGTGCAGGGAGCTGGAGGCTCCTGGCAGGGGCTGAGAAAGGTGATGGTGCATCTGATTGCTGAAGCACCGAGCCTGGCTCCGAGCCTCTGTCTCAGACCGGCCTCTTGACCTTTACTTTAATTTCAGGAAAGAATTGAGAAAACATGCTCTTGAAAGTCAAGAGGGAGACAAATCCTGAACCTTATTACTCTAGAGGGACAAAAACAATCCTCGGTATTTGGCAGAAAATTGCTCTGCTTTATGAAAAAGGCAGCATTGATCAGAAAAATGGTATGTGAGCGCCCCAGCCAAATGATACCCAGTGAAGAACGCCTGCTGGAAACCCTCGGGAAACCCCTTCTCCTTCTCTTCCTCTCTGTCCCCCCAACTATGACCAAGAGGGGAGGGAGGAAAGAGGAGAGACAGGGACAGAGACAAAGACAGAGACACAGAGAGAGGGAGACAGAGAGGGAGAAACAGAGAGATAGAGACAGAGACAAAGAGGGAGACAGAGAGACACAGAGACAGAGTGAGACAGAGACAGATACAGAAACAGAAAGAGAAGAGACAGAGAGAGGTAGAGACAGAGGAGAGATACAGACAAAGGAAAAAAGACAGGAGAGAAAAGAGAGAGACAGAGAAAAGAAGATAAAGAAAGAAGAGAGATAGAAGAGACAGAGACAGTGATATAGAGAAAAAAGACATAAAGAAAAAGAAAGAGAGACAGGCAGAGAGAGGAAGAGAGAAAGAAAAGGGGTGAGGGAGGGAGAAGAGAAGAGATATGGACAGAGAGAGGAAGAAAGACAGGACAGAGAGAAGAGAGACAGAGAAAAGAAGAGAGAAGAAGAGACAGAGACAGACAGTGAGACAGAGAGAAAAGACAGGCAGGGAAGAGAGAGACAGAGAAGAGGAGACAGGAAGAGAGAAAGAAGAGACAGAAAGAGAGGGAGAGACATACAGAGAAACTGATTAATCAGCCAACTGAGAGAGATAGGCAGACAGACCAAAAAGGGAGATGAGAGGAAATAAGAGAGACACAGAGAGAAAATAAGTGAGAAGAAAGCAGAGAAAGGAAAAAAAGAGAAGAGGAGGAGAAGAGCACAGGAGAGGAGAAAAGAAAGATGGAGAAGCAGAAAGAAATAAAGAAGAGGCATACAGGTAAAGAGACAGGGAGAAAGAGGAGAAAGATAGGCGAAAAGGGGGCTGGGACATAAATACTACCAAGGAAGTAGCATGATATAGTGAGATCCATCCCAGACTTGCAGTTTTAGGCCTCTGTACTGGTCTTTTCACTGACTACCTCTCTTAGTTTCCTCGTTTGTAAAACTAGGCTGTTTGATTACATGATCACTAAGGTCCCTTCTAGCTCTAAATATCCTGAGTGACGTTTCCTAATTGGGTGGGATATGAAAAGAACATCCTTGAAATTCTGACTTAGGGGTCCCAAGACGTAACCTGATGACACCACACACATGTTGCTTTTCAGTGCCTTCAAAACTGATATACAGTTTTTAAGATGCCTCTTGGTCCTCCAATTGAGGTTTTCTTGGCAAAGATACTGGAGTGGTTTGCCATTCTCTTCTCTAGCATATTTTACAGTAGAGGAAACTGAAGGAAACAGGGTTAAATGACTTGCCCAAGGCTTTGCAACTAATAAGTGTCTGAGGCCAGATTTGAACTCAGGAAGATGAGTCTTCCTGACTCTATGTCCAGTACTCTATCCACTGTGCCACCTAGCTGCCCTGAATCCAAGCTCTAAGCCAAACCAAGACTTCTAGAGTGCTCAAGGATATATGCTAGACTTGGACAAGGAGTTTCCAAGAAAGAGGATGTTGCTCCTAGGGCAAAGAAGATGCTTTGGTCCATCATGTAGTCATAGTTTATCCAAATGGAAAGATAGAAGGAAAGGTGATAACTGTTGAGTTTCTATTTCCCAAGCTCATCTTGGGATGATTTCCCAAGATGTCCCAAGCTACTCTGATTCTTTCTGGATCCTTAGGATTCCATCCAGCTTAGATCCAGGCAGCTGGGTGATACCACAGAGAGAAATTCTGCTTGAGGTTCTCAAGATTTAACCCTATGACACCACACATGTTGATTTTCAGTGCCTTCAAAACTCATATACAGATTTTAAGATGTCTCACGGTCCTTTCCCTATTATTCAAAAACTCTGCCTCCTCTGGAGAATGGTTTCCTAATTATAATAAACCCACTAATACTTTTTATTACATTTTTTAAAAATTAACAATCATTTATTTTCTCTCTCTCCCTTCTTCCCCACTCACACTAAATCTGGGATCAGACCTGATTTCAAAACCAGCCTCGGACTAGTCGTGTGACTTGAGCAAGTCAATTGGGGAGTGACATATTTTTATTAATTTGATTAAGTTATTTACCGATTTGAAAAATGAGGCCTTTATCAGAGAAACTTGCTGTAAAATTCCACCCCCCCCCCAAGTTTCTGGCTTTCCTTTTTATCTTGACTGCATTAATTTTGTTTGTGCAAAACTTTTTAAATTTCATGTAATCAAAACATTTTACTTCCTGTGATCTTTGCTATTTCTTGTTTGTTCATAAATCCTTCCCTTTCCATAAATCTGACAGGTAAAATTTTCCATGCTCCCCTAATTTGCTTATGATATTATTCTTTATGTCTAAATCATGTACCCATTTTGATCTTTTCTTGGCATACAGTATGAGATGTTGGTCTATACCTACTTTCTGCCAAACTTCTTTCCAGTTATCCTAGCAATTTTTGTTAAATACCGAGTTCTTATCCCAAAAGCTTGGATCTTTGCACTTATCAATCACTAGATTACTATGTTGATTTACTACTGTGTATTGTGTACCTAAATGATTCCACTAATCTGCCACTGTATTTCTTTTCCAGTACCATATAGTTTTGACGATTATGGCTTTGTGGTATAATTTGAGATGTGGTACTGCTAGGCCACCGTCCTTCACATTTTTTCATTGATTCTTTTAATATGCTTCACTTTTTGTTCTTCCAGATGAATTTTATTATTTTTGCTAGCTCTACAAAACAATTTTCAGTAGTTTGATTGGTATGACACTGAAAAAGTAAATTGATTTAGGTAGAGTTGTCATTTTTATTATATTAGCTCAACCTACCTATGAGCAATTAATGTTTCTCCAATTGTTTAGATCTGTCTTTATTTGTGTGAAAAGGGTTTTGTAATTGTGTTCATATAATTCCTGGGCTTATCTTGACAGGTAGACTTCCAAGTATTTTATAATGTCCATGGTATTTTAAATGGAATTTCTCTTTCTATCTATCTCTTGCTGCTGGACTTTGTTGGTAATAGATAGAAATCCTAATAATTTATGGGGGTTTATTTTATATCCTGAAACTTTACTAAAGTTGTTTATTATTTCCACTAGTTTTTTTTTGGTTGATTCTCTAGAATTCTCTACATATATCATCATATCATCTGCAAAAGAGTGATAGCTTTGTTTTCTCATTATTCTAATTCCTTCAATTTCTTTTTCTTGTCTTATTGATATAGTTAGAATTTCTATTACAATACTGAATAATAGTGGTGATTATGGGCATCTTTACTTCATTCCCATCTTACTGGGGAGGCTTCTAGTTCATTGTCATTACAGATAATGCTTACTAATGGTTTTCAATAGATAATACTTATTATTTTAAGGAAAGCTCCATTTATTCCTATGCTTTCTTGTGTTTTTAATAGGAATGAGTGTTATATTTTGTCAAAAGTTTTTTTTCTGCATCTATTGAAATAGTCATATGGTTCTTTGTTGTTTTTGTTATTGATAGGGTGAATTATGCTGAAAGTTTTTCCTAATATTGAACCAGTCCTGCATTCCTGGCAGAAATTCCACCTAGTCATAGTGTATGAACTTCATGATATATTACTATAATCTCCTTGTTAGTATTTTATTTAAAATTTTTGCATCAATATTCATTAGGGAAATTGGTCTATAGTTTTCTTTTTCTATTTTTGTTCTTCCTTGTTTAGGTATCAGTACTATATTTCTGTTATAAAAGGAATTTGGTAGGACTCCTTCTTTGCTTGTTTTTCCAAATAGTTTATATAGTATTAGAATTAATTGTTCTTTAAGTGTTTGGTAAAATTTACTTGTGAATTCATCTGATCCTGGGAATTTTTTCCTAGGGAGCTCATTTATGGCTTGTCCAATTTTTTGGAAAATATTAGATAGATGGATAGTATTCTATTTTCTCTTCTGTTAATCTAAACAATTTACATTTTATCCATCCATTTCTCTTAGGTTGTCAGATTTAGTAGCATATAATTGGACAAAATAGCTCCTAATAATTGCTTTAATTTCCTTTACATTGGTGATGCATTCACCATTTTAATTTTGATACTGGTAATTTGGTTTCCTTCTTTCTGTTTTAAAAAATCACATTAGTCTATTTCTATTTTATTGGGTTTTTTTATGTTTTTTACTGTTTTTCCCCATAAAAACAGCTACTAGTTTTATTTATTCATTCAAAATTTTTTTACTTTCAATTTTATTAATCTCTGCTGATTTTTAGGATTTCCAATTTGGTGTTTAATTGGGCATTTTAAATTTGTTATTTTTCTAGGTTTCTTTTTAATTGAATGACTAATTCATTGATCTGTTCTTTATTTTATTGATAGAAGCATTTAGAGATATAATTTTCCCCTAAGTACTGCTTTGGCTACATCCCATAAATTTCAGTATGTAGTCTCAGTGTTGTGATTCTTGTTAATGGAATTATTTGTTGTTTCTATTTTTTTGTTCTTTTACCCACTCATTCTTTATATTAGATTATTTAGTTTTCAATTAATTTTTTATCTACGTTTTCAAGGCCCATTATTGAATGCAATTTTTTTGTGTGTGTAGTCTGAAAAGGATGCATTTAATATTTCTGTATTAGTTTGATGTTTTTATGCCCTAATTCATGGTCAGTATTTGTGAAGGTGGCATTTACAGTGGAGAAAAAGGTATATTTCTTTCTATTTCTGCTGCATGTGATGGTATTACTATGTATTGGGAATAATTGCCTGTAATCATACTATATGCCAATTAATGAATATTTATGTTATGTGACTACAAATTATACTTGTGTACCAGATGTAACTTTTCAGGGATTACACATTTGTTGGTAGTGGTGTTTTGTTTTGTTTTTAACTGCAGGGAGAAAGTGACTTGGGTATCACTCTAAGAATTCAAGGTAAAGGTAACCAGCTCCAACCCCCTCCTCCAATGTTTCTAAATGAGGATCTTTTCATGTCATCAGGCTTAGTCTGGAAAGGAGTCATCAGGGGGTGGCTCAAAGCTATGGATATGAAAAGATGCTGACCTGAAATAGCAAATGAAACTTCAGAAGCAGCTTAGGGTTTCAGGGTCATGGGAAGACCCATGGCCCAACCTTGCTACATTGCCAGACTGGACCAGCCAGGCCCAGAGGCAGCCTGGTAGCATTCACTTCTCTGGGCCTCACACATCTCAGGTTATATTAGACTCAGCCCTAACTCCCTCTTATCCAATATTCACTGACTCACCTGCAGCTAACTACAAAAACCATTGGTCTGGCTGATGACAGATGATCTTGGGTGGGGGAAGGTACTAAAGAGGGGGTCAAGTTATAGTTCTTATGTGAGTGAATGTGTGTGTGTGTGTGTTTGTATGGAGCACTTTTTGCAACAATCTTTAAGTTCTTCCAAATAATATCAAGCCAAATAGTCTTTATACAGTATCAAAGCAGGCCTTAGGAAGGAAGCAAGGAAACATGTATTTGTTAAGCACTTACTGTGTTCCGGGCACTATGCTAGGTACTGTACAAATATTATCTCGCTTAATCCTCGCAACCGCCTTGAGAGGTATGTCCCATTTTACAGTTGAACAAAGACAGGTTAAATGACTTGCCCAGGGTCACTTAGTCAGCTCATAAGTAAGTACCCAAGTTCTAAATCATTGATGGGGCTTCAGAATTAGAAAATCTTAGCTGTGCCATTTACTAGCTATATGACTGCAGGCAAGCTCTCTCAGAGCCTCAGTTTTCTCATCTATAAAATGAAGTCAACAATACTTGTACTACCTCATAAAACAGTTCTGCTTCCCTCTGGGCAAAGGAAAGAATAACATTTATGTAGCACCTAGTATATATCAGATACTGTGCTGAGCACTTTATTATTATCTCATTTGATCCTCATGGTAATCCTGGGAGGTAAGTATTATTATTATCTCCATTTTGCAGTAGAGGAAACTGAGGCAAATGGAGGTTATGTGACTTGCCCAGGGTCACACAGCCACTAAGTGCCTAAGGCTGAATTTGAATTCAGGTCTTCCTGATTCCAAGCCCAGTTCTCTACCTACTGCACAATGTAGCTATCCTATATAAATTGTAAAGCACTATAAAAATTTAAACTTTTGCTATTATTGTCCTTTCTCTGACTCTAGTGGCTACTGATTTAAAACTCACACAGTCAGCAAATGTGAAATGAAGGTAGGTCCTCCCATCACAACTTATATTTCTTTGACATCTGGGAACGAAATGTTCACACACTTTTCCTCTATGGATCAACTGTCTGGATGAATCACTTAGTCTACTCTTTGTCGATCCAGGGCTTAGCACAATGCTTTGCACACAGTAAGGACTTAATAAATCTTGTTGTTTGTTACCTCTCTATGACAGTGTCTTGTCTCACAAATAGATAGTAAGGTTTTGGGGGCAGGGACCCCATCATATCACTTTCCATTCCCTTGGTGCTTTTCACAGTGGTTGCATATAGTAGACACTCAAATAATGCTTATCATTGAGGGTATAATGACAGGAATTTTCAGGGGCTACCTGGGGGAAAAAATGCAAAGGTGGGCTTTTTAGCTCAAAAACCTAGGTCAGCTGCAGAAAAATGATAATTCTGGAACCTGAATGGAATCAAAGTAATCATTTCCCTCTTAGGCAAGATTCTCTCCTGTGTCTAACCTAAAGTCAACCTCCTAGAGTGTGAATTCATTTCCTCTAGACCCATAGTATCCTTAACAAAGATGGAGAGCAGCAGGCCCTATAATCACACCCCAGGACTATGTGGGCCATTATTAAATTCCCACCCCAGCTTGTTCATTTCCAGAAGAAATCATCCCAGTTCCTTTATGAGAATTTTCTAAACCATGAATCATTTTCATTGCTTTCCTCTGGATGTAGAAAATGACATTCCAGCCCCAGGTTATATGTGCAAAGAAGGTTAGGTGGGAGGCCCCAGAGGCCTTGGGGACTATTATGCTTCCTCGTGGATTTTTACTTCATAAAACATTTTTATTTGGGTTCTTCTCTGTCTGCCTATGGAAAGGGCTGGTTCCATGGATCTATTTCCTGATGCTCAGTCAGAGGGAGTCTTAATAAGGATAGAAAATCTTAGGGGGGCAGAAATGAAATCCAAATCCCACAGTGTTTCACTAAATGAAAAATGTTAGAAAATCCCCAAGCAGGGGACTTGCTGAGTTACAAAGGATGGGTCATAGCTAGGGACCCAATTCACAGCAGATCCTTTACTAAAAGCCGATAAGAAACTTAGGCCCTTGTAATGGTAAGGGAATTTGAAGATCTTCCCTGCCCCTAAAAGAGTCTCAAGTGGAACCCAACAGGAGGGGCTTGATTGGGGGGAGACCTGTTTCTCAGGAAGGCCCACACCTTTTGTTACTTTGTAATTAGACAGTGGATCACTAAGGCTGTGATATATATTTCTGTATATGTATATGTGTGTATATGTTTAATTAATGATTGTTTAACCCCTTTAAAGTTCCTTTCCTTTAGTAAAGTAGATCAAAGAACCTTGCCAGCCGCCATCCTGGGTGTGCTGGAGTGCTTGCTGTTACCCCCTCCAGAGTAGGGTTGAGATGGGCCGATCCGTGGAGCGGGAGCCCCACTGAGGAAATCTCTTGGATGAAGCTGACAAGCCAGAGCCTGAGGAAGAGCATACAACTAGCTTGGTCTCCTCTTGGGCCTCCTGGGACACTGAGGAGCTAAGTTTTCTGAGCCCGTCATGGCAAACAACATAATGTCACTAATCAAACTTCCTGCGCACCCACCCAGCTGGATAAATCAGCCTTTTGATCCACTAAGTGAAAATGAATTAGCAGTAATGAGGCTGTGACAGTTCCTTGATGCCGAGGATGACTGAAGGCTTTGACGCCTGCAGGCGGGAGGGAAGGGGGGCTGGAAGCGCCTCGCGGGGATCAATTGTTGCTGCCAAGCTCCTGCAAATCATCTGCTACTATTGATTCCAGAGCGCCTTGCCTTTTACCAGCCCTCCTATCCTGACCCCAATCACAAGGACACACACACACACATACACACACACCCCAGGCCTCTAAGCCTACTAAGTTGCTTAATTTTACGTGCAGCCAAGAAGAGTTTTAGAACCGGGGGTGGGGGATGATGTGGCACGTGACAGCTGTCTCAAATATCTGAACGGTTGTTATGTGGAAGTGTTGTGAGAGGTTATCATCATTGTCTTCGTCATTGCCAAAGGTTTAGAGCTAAAAGGGACCCCAGAGATCCTCTGTTCCAACTCCCTCATATTTTCATTCAGTTCTTTTAATTGTGTCCAACTTTTTGTGACCCCAGTTGGGGTTTTCTTGTCAAAGATGCTAGAGTGGTTTGCCAATTCCTTCTCTAGCTCATTTTACAGATGAGCAAACTGAGGCAAACAGGGTGAAGTGCATTGTCCAAGGTCACAAAACTAGTAAGTGTCTGAGGCCAGATTTGAACTCAGGAAGATGAATCTGCCTGACTCCGGGACTGGCACACACATTCTAACTCCCTCCAACTCAGAAGAGAAAATTGAAGCCTGAAGATATTTAAGTGACTTGACAAGGCCACTCAGATAGTAAGGGAAAGAGCCAAGAATTGAACCTAGATCCTTTGACAACAAAAATAATGCTCTTTGTTTGAATCAGATCATAGACAGAGCACGGACCACAGCAGCTTTCTAGTCCAAGTCCCTTACTTTCCAAAGATAAAGACACCAAATCCCAGAAAAAGTTAAGTGATTTTCCAAGGAAACACAGAAAGTAAGTATGAGAATAGTTATCTGAACACAGGTTCTTTGAATTCAAGGCCAGTGATCTTTCAGTTGCTCCATGCCCAACCACAGAGATGAGGAGGTAGGAGCAATGGTGAAAATTTTAGATTTGGATTCAAAACAAGGGAAAATTTCTCAATGACTATATCTGTCCAAGAATACAATGGGCTGCTCATCACTGAGCATTTTCTAGAAGGGGCTGGATAACAACTTATCTAGGATGCTGAAGAAGGGATTCATGCTGCAGGTATGCATTGGACTAGATGACCTCAGGGGTTCTACTTTACTTTCAGATAGTCATATATTCATCATCATGGAGCCAGCACCAGTTACTAGCAGGCCAATAGGCAAGTTGATTATATTTATTTTACCAGAAAACATGGGGATATGTCATGGCATGCTAGTAAATTTGTGGTCTATATCTGTAAAAATGCCTTGCCAGAATTGTTGGCCTTGGAAATAACCAATTTCATTCATATCAAGGTCAGGTTTAACAAAGGCATCATTTTGGAGTTGGGGACCTGGCTCAAGCTTTCATACCCTCTCCTTGGACACTACTAACAAAGCTAAGGGATTGTTCTCCTGGCTCTAGGGTCCTTAGGAAATGTTGGTGGGTTTTAGGCAAAGTAATGACTTTTCTATCCTGCCAATTTCATTCTTTGCCTCTAGACCCTGGACTACCTATCATCTAAAAGTTTCCAAAGCACAAACAGTTGCTTGGACAACTTTTTTCTGGTCTGTGATAATCTGGCCCTGGATATCACAGTGAGAACAGATTTCTCTTTATTGCATGGGTTTCAGTTTGACTTTTTATGATGGATCATCTAATTACATTTGTGGCTAACACAGTAGTCACCTCTCCTGAAACTGCGCTGTACAGTGGCTGAAAAGAAACATTCCATCTTCTTGGCAAGATGAGAGTGGAATTCTGGATCTTACCATGTGCACCAAACTGATAGGGAGACCTTTTCTGTGATTCTCCTTCTCTCCACTTCTCCACAACAATAGCCTCTAGCAGTGCTTGTCTGAGTTAATATGGAGCCAAGCTCCCTAAGGAACACATGGTTTCTACTGCCCTCTCTTATCTGCCTGTCTAGTGGCTCTCCTGGGTTTCACTTAGTTTGTGAGGTGTTGACTAGACAACTCTTTGTGCTCCCAACTCTAAATGTATAATGATTCCGAACAAACAAAGCCTTGGTTCTCTGATAGATCCATTGCCACATTTCTCTTCTTTATTCTAAATATCAGAGGACAATGGTGCTACTTCATTACAGCTTGCCTTCTTGGCTGCATTGGAGGGAATTTCTCAGTGAGTCTCCCACCTCTCAGCTCCCACAGTAATGGTCATCTGTACTACTCATTTGTAACAGTATATACAACCTCAGATTGCTAGTTATCTTTTTACGTATAGGACTCATCTCCACAACTAAAGTAGAAGTCCTTTGAATACACAGACTCTGTTTTGTGGATACCTAACATGTATGTAGTACCTTAAGTTTTGCACAGCACTTTATATAATCTCACTTGGTCTTTACATAAACCCTTCTGAGGTGATAAAATGACTGATGTTATTATCCCCAGTGTAGAGGTGAGGAAATTGAGACTGAGAGAGTTATCAGGTGACTTGGCCAGGGTCACACAGCTCCTAAGTGTCAGAGCTAGAATTTGAACATAGATCTTCCTGATATGTGCTCTATCTGTTCACTGTGCCATAATGGTTCTTTCTTCTTTCTAACTAAACTAAATGCCTACCACAGTGTTATGAGCATAGAAGATGCTCAATTAATATTGACTGATGATGGTGGTTGATTCCAAAGGTTCAGATCATAGATTGGGGCAGATAGGATAGATGATGGGACCTGAGTCTGAAAGAAGATTAATCTGATCCATTTGCTGCTTCACCTCTTTCTCCTAGGGCTTCGTGTCTTCTTACAGGACAGAATCTCAGAAGTATGGGCTTACAGAGAAAAAAGGGAGAACTAAATTTTTCCCACAAGACTTTATTCAACTGAATTGTAATAGCTCCATTTCTAACAAATAGGGGAATTTCCCTAGGGAAGAGCAATTGAATGGTAAGACTGACTCCAAGGGTAGATGAAAGAGTTTCTCTGGACCTCCAGACACCTATAGAAATGGGGCACTTCATCTCTGAATTTGTATAGCCCTCCAGAGGTCACCTCATCTATTCCCTTATTTGCTGATGGGATTACTCTGATTCATGTCAGACAGATTTTTAGAAACAGAAAGAACCTCCCTAGCTCTGAGAGATGTCCAAGAAAATTGATTCCTTTGGCTTCCCTTGACCTCTTAGTCTCATAACTCTGGAGGTCCATCCTGCTGTTTAATCTACATTTTCTATAGCCTTAGCTATAATCATTTTTCCAAGTCTGATCTTTGGTGAAAATACAGAGCAGCCTATCACCTTCTTCCATTTGATTTGAGAACTCTTCTGAAAGGCCAGCCCTCTGTTGTCATCATGGATCTGAATGAATAGGGTATAAACGCTATACCTTTCCCCCAGCTGGTGTATGTTTGTTCCAGCAAGCCTGATGAGGACATAGACACACAGGTAATTACCACCAGGCACCCAGATTCATCAGATTTCCCTTGAAATCATTCCTGCCATGAAGGCAATTCCCCATCCTGCTCTTGAAACAGGAGTGCAGGTTCTTTGGGAAACTGCTGAGTCAGCCCAGGAAACCCTTTGTCAAACCCATCAATCCCAGACTATGAAACCTTATGATGGGATCATAGGGTCACAGATCTACGGCTGGAAGGGACCTCAGGGCCATGGAGTTCAACTCCATATGGTTCCAGAGAGAGACCTGGCCACACATATCAATGTAGAGCTAAAAGGGGCTACAGAGATTCTACTATTCTTGTTTCCTCATATTGTCATGGGTCTTCTTGGCAAAGACACTGGAGTGGTTTGCCATCTCCTTCTCCAGCTCACTTTACAGATGAAGAAACTGAGGCAAACAGGGTTAAGTGACTTGCCCAGGGTCACACAGCTAGGAAGTGTCTGAGGCTGGAGTTGAATTCAGGAAGGTGAGTCCTCCTGACTTCAGGCCCTGAGTTCTAACCATGGTGCCATCATCTTCATTCATCAGAATGAATGCTCCTTGAGGGCTGGGATTGGTTGACTAGTTGGTTGGTTGGTTACATTTATATCTCTAGCACTTACCACTATGCCTGGTACAAAGGAAAGACTTAATAAGTGCTTCTTGTCTTAATCTGACTACACATTAGAGCTGTTCAAAATCCATACAAGAAGACCGACACAGGCCCTCTCCTCTGTTCTCTATATTGAGTTACCCTGGGTTCATAATAAATCCCCTTAAATTTCCAATCTGCCCCGTTTCTGATCCAATCCCCAAGGATGGTACTGAGGACCCAGGGACAGTCCAGTGGGATGGAGATCTAGTACAAGGACCCGCTGCTGGATGGCACTGCTAGGTGATAATATTAAGAGACTGCACTCAGTGGTGTGCTGGAGCCAGATTTAACCTGCTTGCCAACTCTGACTGTTAAATTCTCAGTGTGAGTATTTACACCTTGGGGATTGGCTTATTGTTTGGCTGACTGCCCAGACTTAAGGAAATGATCAGGGCAGTTAGGTTGCTCAGTGAATAGAGCACTGGTCCTAGTCAGGAGGACCTGAGTTCAATTCGACCTCACACACTTGCACGTGACACTTACTATTTGTGTGACCTTGGGCAAGTCACTTAACCCCACTTGCCTTGCCTTCCCCCCTCAAAAAAAGAGAAAATGACGGAGAAAATGTTTAAAATGCACATTAAACTTAACATATCATGTGTACTTTTTTTTTCCCCTAGAGAGCAGCGTGCAAAATACTTACCAGCACACCCTAACTCCGTCCTTTGGTTCTTTTGCATGTGTGTACTTGACAAATGCTCAAAGTGAATAAATCTGTGAACTCTTACATAGAGCATTCTCATGATGTGTGGATGAAAGCAAAGAGGTTCATTGGGTTGTGAGGGTGAGGGGAGTCCTGGGCCTATGTGCTTAAGCAGGATAAGGAGAAGAAAGGAGGACAGCACAGAAGAAAGCAAAGCCCATTGGCGTGATTACGGAGACCTAGATTCTAATTCTGCCTCTGCCAAAAGTTATCCGTGTCACCTTGCATAAGTCACTGTGTTTCCCCAGGACTCCTTTACCTCATCTCTAAAATGAGGGGGTAGGGCTGGGTGAATTGTCAGGTCTCTTCCAAATTTATCATTCTGTACCTCTCTCAAGTCGAGTTCTTTCCTGAGGGTAAAGCTGAGTACAGTGCAAGAACACAGATAGAGAGCTTGGAAGTCATCAGGTCCAACCTAGACATTTTTTTTCCAGATGAATGACAGAGGCACAAAGAGGTTAAGTAACTTGCTTAGGGTCACACAGATAAGTGTGAATAAAGCAGGAGTTGAGCCCAGGTCTTTCTGATTTCCAGACTAGCACATAAACTCTATGCCATGCTTAGAAAAGACACTTCTCTTCTTAGAAAACTCTCATTACTAATAGCAAGAGTGGCTCTGGGGGAAGGAGGAGATAAGTGGGGGAAGGATGGAAGGAATATCATTAGCTAGCCCCTCCGAGGATTGAGGAAAGTTTCTTACCCTTTACTTGCCATGGTGTCCATTCTCCACCTTTGCTAGGGCCCTGCAACTAGACAGTCTCTCCTGGAGAATAGCTCTTTTTCTTGCCCCCCTTCTCCTGCCCTGTAACCCTTTTCCTTTCCCCAATGATCCTAATGCCCTCCCCCAAGGCTTCTCAGGGGGTACCAATAACACCATTGCCCTGGGTTCCTGGAAGCAGAGAGACAGAGAGAGAGAGGAGAGAGAGAGAGAGAGAGAGAGAGA
>NW_027187419.1:5562040-5619591 GCF_028583685.1 Petaurus breviceps papuanus | reverse complement strand
GAGAGAGAGAGAGAGAGAGAGAGAGAGAGAACGAGTGAGCCTGGGGCTGGTAGAAGTTTTTGTTCCCTCTTTAAGCAGCCCAGCCTCCTGCTCCTAGGTCTAATGAGTCTCCACAATGTCACTGCCACAATATTTTCCCATTTGGAGGAGTCAGTGTCTTGGTAATTGCAACATTTAGAGTAACTCGGTGCTCCCTCAGCGGCAGCATTAATCACCTCACCCCAGCAGCAGTCAGGAGAGGAAGAACAAGGAGAGAAAGGCAGAATAGGATGGCAGGCCTAACATTCCCAGTGGCCCCCACCTCACTGGCAGGGTTGGGGCCACCAGGCACAGTGAATTCCTCTTTCCTCCTCTCCACAAGGAGAGAACTGCCTTCTCACCTCACCATTTCCCAGGAGGCTCAAGGATCCAGCTTCATTCAGATTTTCCAGGAGGATCAGGTGATGAAGAATCCATTAGGCACTGGGTGGTTTCCAGGACATCTTGCTAAAACCTCAATCTGGGCAAGATTAGAATAAACTCACAGACCCAAGGTGACTGTGGGTGGGATGAGAAAGGGACATGTTTTTTCCCTGCCCCCGTGTGCCTTTTCAGTTTTGATACTGTCCATCCTTTATGTTCATTCAATCAAGCACTTAGTCACCCTGCTTCCAGATGAATTTTTCTAGACCACTGATCTTGTCATGTCACTTCTCTGTTCAAACACCTTCAATGGCTCTCCATTGCCAGTAGACTATCTAAACACCTCATCAGACACCCTTTGGAGTCTGCTCCTGACCTATCTAACCTAATCTCTACTCCTTTCTTTCTTTTTACATGCATGCTTTGTGGCTCAAACCGGCCTTCTTGTAATTCTTCCCACATGACACTTGATCTCTTACCTATATTATATACCTTTGCACTGTCTGTTCCCCATGCCTGAAATGCACTGCCTCCTGACCTCTGCCTTATAGAATCTCTAATGTCCTTCAAAACTCAATTCAAGCATCTCCTTGGAAAAACCTTTCCTGACCCTCCAGCAGCTAGTGGTGCCCCCCACCCCACTCCATATTGCCTTGCATAACCCACTTTGCCACAGCCTCAAGGACACCTGGGAAACTCTGTCTCAAGACAGGATTTAGAGAGCTGGGCTCCTGGGAATTCTGGGAAGGACACTTGGCTAGTAAGCAGTCACTTCCTCCATTTCCTGGGCCACATCTGTGGTTGTGGCCAGACAGTTTATGTACAGGCTCTCTCCCTCATAAAAGGGAAGCTCCTTGAGGGCAGGATTTTTTTTTTGGTAGCATCTATCACAGCACATGACTCATAATTAGGCACTTAATAAATACTTGCTGAATGACTGATGTGTGAAACCTCTGCTCTACCAAAACAAGTCTGTTCATTGTTCCTGGAACATGTTTTGTTCTATTTCTCCTCCACAAATCTGCTTCTGCCGTTCCTCTTATCTGGAATGCCTCCCCCTCTCTGTTCTACCTTATTTAAATCTTAATCATCCTTCAGGGTCCAGTTCAAATCTTTTCACAGGAAAACTTTCACTCACCACCGCCTCCCCCCAGCACAAAATTCAGCATGGTACAATGAGAAAAGCATTGGACTTAAGACAGAAGACCTACGTTGGGGCCTAGCCCAGACATCTACTTATTGTGTAGGCTTAGACAAGTTTTACCTCTTTGGGCTCAGTTTTCCTATCTGCAAAATTAAGTGGTGGGTTATGCTTTCTAGGGTCTCTGTCAGGTCTAGATCCTATAACCCTCCTCTGACCTAGCAGGATAGGCTCTTTTTCTGCTACCCTACTGCTTCTTCAAATATTTAAAAATAAGTAGAACTGGTCCCATTCTGGGTGTCACAGTCCTCTCTGAATCCCAGCTCTTCCACTAGGGTTAGAGCTACACACAATTTTAGAACCTCAGTAGCACTCCTACTCCTCATTCCCCATGTTCCCTAGGGTTTGGTGTGATGTTTACTTGGATGATGTTCCATCTGCTGTCTGAAGGAGCTAGAAGAATTGGGCACATGCCTATGTGGTAGGGGGAGGGGGATATCATAAGTGGTAGCTCTGTATCAGGGCCTCTAAGACAAAATCTTTTCCTTGTAGCCTTGGCATGACCAAGTCAATGTATGTGAGACACTACATGGTGGCACAGACTTTTTCAGTAGACAAAAGACCCCATGAATGATTCCCCATACCATTGAGAAAAGTGGTTTCTGAATGCTAAATGAAATCATGGGGAGAGAAGATAATTTCTGACTGAAGATTAAAGGTTTCCTGGAGCTTAGTCTTTAAGGATGGTAGGATTTTTAAAATGAAGAGATGGTTGGGGAATTAGAGAGAAAGGGCATTCCAAGGGAGGAATGTGAGCAAGGAAAACAGAGGCAGGAAGGTGCTGGACATGTACAAATAGACTAGAAAGTAGAAAAAAGTAGTGAAAGATAAGGTCGGAAAAGTAAGTTAGCAGTAATAGAGACAAGGACCCAGCCACAATCCTTGAGATTAATTAAAAAAATAATTTGAGGAGTGATTGGAAATGATCCAGGGGACCTTGCCTTTTATCCTCAGGGCTTTCAAAGCTTTCATCCTTTGTTCCTAACTAAACTTCCTCCAACCTGACCTTTAAAAAAAAAAAGAGGAAGAATTTGCTTACATTTTATCCTAGAGGCAATAAGAAGCCACTGTGGAGTGGAGAACTCACGAATCAGGTTTGTGCTTAAGGAAAATTACTTTCTTAGCAGTATCTAGAATGGACTAAATTAGTGAGGGACCTGAGGAAGGAAGTCTAACTAAGGAGACCATTGCAATGATCTGGGGTGGGGGGAGCTGATAAGGACCTGAACTAAGTGGTAAGAGAGTAGGGGGAAGGAGTGTGTGGGACAGAGATCATAGAAGTAGAAAGGACAAGATTTAGCAACTTATTGGATTTATGCAGTGAAGCAGAGTAGGAAATTGAAGATAATGCCAAGGTTACAAACATGGGAGGCTGGAAGGATGATAATGCCTTCCACAGAAATTGAGAATCTTGGAAAAGGAAAGGATTTGGGGGGAATGATATATGTTGTCTCCTCCATTACACAGTAATGTATCCATATGTATAGATAATTGCATAATAGATACAAATTTAATCCAATGTGATTGTGGGAGGGGTAGCAATACCATCCCAGAAATCAGGAAAGGAAATGTAAGAGCTGCATCTTGAAAGGGATACCAAGAGGTAGATGTGAGGAGGGAGTAAATTCAAGGCATGGAAGATGCAAATGCAAAGGTGAAGAGATGGGAGATCCAGTATTTAAAGCCTTGATATTCCAATTTCTCCTCCCCTGGGATCAGCTCCAAAAGAGAATAGAATCTTTTCTTCAGATCCTCTAAGCCAAATGTGAAAGTTATACACCTGGGTATTCTGGACCCACGACGACAGCTGACATTCATATAATGTTGATTAAACTCACTAGTCTAGTCTTCAAATACCAAGTTCCTTCTCAGCCCATCAGGAAGTCTCCTGATGGCTTAGCAGGCTTATTGGGTTATACCCACAGTACTAAGTGAACCAATTATATCTAACTTCATCTTCTTCCATCAAGGGACAAACAAGGAGATACAAACATATAAATAGAATAGTTCCCACCATTTCAAAATCAGAATAATTCAACTGCACTGGAGTTATCCCTCAAATTGCACTAAGCACCTATTATTTACAACCCTGGAGTTACAGAGGACTCAAACAGTGTTAATGAATACATGTCAGCCTTAACAGAGGTGAATATAGAGTGCTGAAGTTTTTCTCCCTGGCTTATGTTAGTCACATTTTTTTTATCAATGCTGTAGATGAAAGCATGGGATGTCAAGCTTACCAAATTTGTGAGTGATGTGAAACTGAGAAGGATAGCTAATATGCTAGTTGACAGAAACTAGATCCCAAACACTAGAATGACAAGCCAAATTTAATGATGATATGGAATAATGATCTGGATGATATAGAAAAGAGATAAATGTAAAGTCTTATACTTAAACAAAAAAAAAAGGTCAATGATGCAAGTATAGAATGAGAAAGTATAGCTAACTATCAGTTCAAGTGAAAGGGTTTGGTAGAGTGTAAGGTCAATTTGAGGCAACAAACTTTGGGGAACAGATTGTTTTGAGGGGGGAAGGCAAGGCAATTGGGGTTAAGTGACTTGCCCAAGGTCACACAGCTAGTTAAGTGTCAAGTGTTTGAGGCTGAATTTGAACTCAGGTCCTCCTGATTCCAGGGCTGGTGCTCTATTCACTGTACCACCTAGCTGCCCCAGAGAACAGATTTTTCAAGAAAACTAATGAGATTCTTATGTCACAGCAACAGAAGCATAACATTCAGAACTTTACTCTGATCTTTTCTACTCTGATCAGACCATATCTGAAAAGACTGCATTTGGGTTTTTTTTGACCACCATGTTTTAGTAATAGAAGACAGTGAAAACATTTAAATATTTAAAGAGGCAACTGTAGTGAAGTACTGGGCTAGGAGTCAGGAAGACCTGAATTCAAATCTGGCTTTACTAGCTACACATATAATTGCCAGATAGATGGTAAAATTCCATTTAATTCAATTTAACAAATATTTGCTAAATATGTACAAGGCTATGTCCCTGGGACACAAAAGTTGGAAATTAGTTATTGTAATTTATATTTCCCTGGGAGATACTATATTAAATAAAAAGTGAGTGTAAGGTAATTTGAAAAGGGAAAGATTACCAGCAACAGAGGGTTCAGGGAAGACTTCAAGGAAGAGGAGGCATCTGAACTGAACCCTGAAGCAAGAAAAGGACTCTGAGAGGCAGATATAAGGAGATATAAGGTGCATTCTGAGCATGGGAGATTTCTTGTGCAAGTGCATAGAGTTGGGAGATTGGAACATTAGTTTTGGGGAAGATCTAGTAAGGCTGGATGGGAGATTGTAGAGGACCTTAAATGTCAGAGGGAACAGAATGCATTTTATTAAAAGTCAATAAGGATGATATTGAGCAGTGGTGACTTGGTGTGGTCTGTGTCTTAGGGAAAATACTATGAGAAATTTGAGGCCCAGTCAAGCACTTTATGCTGAGGGTAGAGAGATCAGCTAGGGAAGACAAGGATGATTGGAACATCGAGTGCATGAGAAGGAGATACATGAAATTAATCAGGAAAGGTTGGCTAGAGCCAGATTATGAAGGGTTTTAAATGTCAAGTGGAGGAGTCTGTATTTTATCCTTGAAGCAATAGAGATTCCTGAGCAGGAGAGTGATATGGTCAAACCTAAAATCTTTAGGAATATCTATTTGGCACCTGGGTAAAAGATGGACTGGAGAGAGGGAAGACTGGAGGTGAGGAAAGCAAATCAATGGCTATTGGAACAGTCTAGGAGAGAAGAGATGAATGAGGGCCTGAACTAAGGGGTTTATGTTGTGAGTAGAAAGAAGATGAATGTTCGAGACTTATGGAAGTAAGATTGACTTGACGGTAAGACTTGATTGAATATGGGAGAAGTAAAGGGGAGGTGAGCAAGAGCTAAGAGTCTGGATTCTTTTTGTGCTTTTGCTTAGACTGTCCCTTATTCCTGGAATACTTTCTGTCTTTTCCAGATTAAGTTCCCATTACTCTATAATCAAGTCAAACTAGCTTACTGTATGTAAGCTAAACATATACATCATTTCATGAAACTTTTCCTCGTCATCCTTTAATTCTACCCCTGAGATAGAAGGGACCACTTTGCCACTTGGAAATCTGAGTCCCCTTTAAGCTGGCTGAAGCGCCAGCTGACCATTCCTGATCCTGTAACCCCAATCAACGAAGCACACTGGAGGGTTGCTAGCATAGGTTCACTCTTGACCCGGTCAGACAGGCAGACACCTTCGGAGGGGTTAATAATCTTACTTTATTCTAGTCTTCTCAAAAGAATATTGCTGATAATGGGAGCATTAACTCTTACAGCATTCCCTAATTACCTTTCTAGTAGGGGCTGGTGAGAGGCAAGGCAACTACCCCTACGTCTTGATGGGGTCAATCGACAGTTTGTGCACTCCCCTAAATCCCCCCAAGCCTCAATGGGAGCCAATTGAGGCAAACACAGATTCTAGCCTGTGCATTCAACCCTAAGAGTTCCCCCACTCACTGACAAGTTTACATACAGATTTTATATCTCTTGATTCAGTAGTTTTTCTTTAAAAGAGCAATTCCCTCCTCCCACTATGAGAGGTCTCCTCTCTGCTAAAATCATCCACATCCACAGGGGAAAAGTCATCACCCTGAAAGGTGAAAAAACACATCACCAGACCAAGAGAGCACCAACATAAGGGTTCACATCCATAGCCTGGGGGCCTCTAAATAATGGCTACTTAGAATCCCCATCCCCATGAGCAAGCCCCAAGGCAAAATACCAATTTCCCAGAATACATATAGTTTTGACTGTTTGGCTCAGTGCCAAAAGGCGCAAAAGTCTATATGACCCAGCACCTGCCTTTAGATGTTTACAATTTTAGCATGAGCCTGGGAAACTGAGATTGTTAAGGTCATGGATCCTGGGAAACTGAACTCTAAGAAAGAACAACAAAAACTCCCCTTACACCAAAATTCACCCTGCTTACACCCCCCTCGGTATTAGTAGTGCTCTCTTCCAAACCAATTAATTTGTATTTACTTTCTATATGTTTTTGTATTTATCATGTGTACATGTGTTAATTCCCTCAGATAGAAAATGGACTCCCTGAGGACAAGGTTTGTTTGATTTTTGTCTTTGTTTATCCATCCCCTCAAGAGTGACTCGCATATGCTGTAGAGTGACTCGCATATGCTGTAGTTTGTCCTTAATAAATAGTTAAATTTAATTGAATTAATTCTACCTAATGACCTAGTTGACTCTAAATACCATGATCCTAAGTACTTTAATGTACTATGCACTCACTACATTCTAATTGAGGTGATGGCTATCTGTGTCCTTGATTATTTTCTGGTTAAATGGAAACTCCTTGAGGGCAGGGCAATTGTTATATTCACACTCATTTCTCATGACCTATTCCTCCACCCCACCACAGCTACACACAGAGATGGTATATATTATTCTCTTTATCTTGCCAACACCTGCCTGTGTGCCTTTTCCATAATCCTGAACTCTGAAGTTCCTTTATATGATAGTAATCTTTTATCATTTACAATTTTTCCTACATCTTATCACCCCTCATCTTATTTTTCATTTCACCATGATCTCTACACCTCAGTACTTTCTCAGGATATTACCACTGCATTGATTACACTCTCCTGACAAATAGACATATATTCTTCACCTGAAGACCTACAATGAGGAAATAACTTCTCCCTCAGGTGGCCTATTCCATTTCTCCTTTTTGTATAGAGCCTGAATCTGCCTCTTAGCCACTTCCCTCCTTAGTTCTTCCTTTTGGGGTTGAGTAGAAAATCTCTAATTGCTCTTTGACAGGAAATTCCTTAAATTTTTTAAGAGAACTGTCATGTCTCCCAAAGTCTTCTTTTCTTCAGGCTAAATATCTCCAGGTCTTTCCATTGATCCTAATGTGTCCCCGTCCCCAGTCCTTCCCTCTTCTGGTTACCCTTTTCAGAATGTGCTCCAATTCATGAATGTCTTTCCTAAATGTAATACTCAGAACTCAAGACCATCTGATCAGGGAAGAATATATTATCCTCATTCTAGACACTATGCTTCCACCAATAGAGTCAAAATGGCATTGTTTAACAGGAATAAAATCGTAGTGCCCTGTTATCTCTAGGATTAAATATAAAAACCCTCCATTTGTCTTTCAAAGACCTTTAGAATATGGCTTCTTCCTACCTTTCCAGTCTTCCATGTACCTTACAAACCAGTAATACCGGCCTCCTTACTGTTACTCAGACAAGATATTCTTTCTCTCATCTTCATACATTTTCACTGAATGTTCTCCAAATTCTTGGAATGCTCTCCCTCCTCACCTCCAACTCATTGCTTCCTTGACCTTCTTCAAGTCTCTATTCAAATCCTACTTTCTTGAGTTTTTTTCTTTTTTGGAGGGGGAAGGTAGGGCAATTGGGGTTAAGTGACTTGCTCAAGGTCACACGGCTAGTTTTTTTGTTAAATGTCTGAGGCCAGATTTGAACTCAGGTCCTCCTGACTCCAGGACCAGTGCTCTATTCACTGTGCCACCCAGCCTCCCCATAAATCCTACTTTCTACAAGAGGTCTTTCCTAGTTCCCTCCAATGCTAGAGCCTTCCCTGTGACATTGCCTCCAATTTGCTCTATATAAATCATATATACACATACACATATATATACATATGTGTATATATGTATATAGTATATATCTATCTGTGTATACGTATATGTATATATATCATACACACATGCACATATACACATTACAGTTGTTTACATGTTGTCTCCTCCATTAGACTGTAAGCTTCTGGAAATCTGGGACTGTTTTGCCTTTCTTTGTGCCACCTGTATTTAGTGTAGTGCTAGATACCAAGTAACATTTAGTAAATATATGTTGACTTGACTTGAGTTGAATAGAGGAGTCTGAGTTGTCATTACAAGGGAGAAAGACCTTCAACTGAGTCTGGTAGGATGGATAATATTTGGTTATACCATTAGAGAGAGATAAGAGGAGAGGGTATTTTGATTGGTAATAACAGAAGGAAAGACTGGAAGGAACCATGGTGTGGTGGGAAGTGCTAGATTTGGAATCTGGAGTTATACACTTGACTGTGAATCTTTTCTTACTACCTGTGTGATCTTGGGCAAGTCACCTGTTCTCAATGGGCCTCAGTTTCTTCACCTGTAAAATGAGAGGGTGAGTGGATGTGATAGTAATGGCAATTAAAGATTCCCCTGTATTGGCTTGGTTTTCAAATTGATTGTATTAAAACCCAGAGCTTGTTAATCCCACCTGTGGGATGGACTTTTTGATGTGAAAAGAAAGTCCTGACTGGGAGGAGCTGGTGACGTAGATTTGGAGAGACAAGAGAGAGGCGGAAGTTCTTTTTGGAAGCAGCACCTCGTGTAGGGGGAGAGACTAAGAGATTGCTGGTGGCCGCTTTGAATTGCCCTGGACTTTTGAGACCTGCCCCCTGAGCTGCCAAGGACTGAGGAGACATGGCTGTTTTGCTGGTACTTTGTCTGTCTGTTTTGATGTTATTTTGCCAGATTTGTCCACTGGTGAAAGACTGTCCTCTTGAAGAAGTCCTGGAACCTGGCATTTGGTTAAGAAGGCCTGAGACTGTCCTGCAGACAGAGAGTGAATACTGTCCACTGGTGAGGGACAGTACTGTTGTTGCAGGGGTCTGGAGACTGTCCGGCAGACAGAATGAATACTGTCCACTGGTGAAGGACAGTGCTGTTGTTGCAGGGGTCTGGGAGCCTTTCTGTTGGTTCAGAAGCCCTGAAGAAGGATTTTCTTGTTGTATGTTTACAGAAATCCTGGGAGAGGGCTTTGCTAATGTGTTCAGGGGTTCTAGGACTGTTCTACAGACAGAGGATAAATTCATGAAGGGACTGGCAATGTATCTTATGGCCTTGCTAAGCCTTGTCTCCCCAGGAACTAAGATTGCTGAGAACTTGCCTCGTGTCAAGATGAAGAAAAGACCTCCATTTGGGTATTAAGTGCTGTGTTTAAACTTGATGTAACTCTGGGGTAGATTCAATTGTGATCCAGGGGTGGGGAACTTTTGACCTTTTTGTGTTCTATGGTTGAGCAAATGAATGTATTTTACTTATGTTTGGAAACTAATCTCCATTTGAGAAGAGGGGCTTTGTGGTGGACTTAATTAAGGTATAGCCTAGGGGTGGAGAAGTATTTGGAACAGAGACTTTGTAATTGATTGAATGATTGGAAAGTCCTGGGGTGGGGTAGGCCTTGGAGATGATTTAATCACACTTAGTAAATGCTGTATTTTGAATGATGTCATGTTTTGATCTTCTCTGTTCTGGGTTTGTTACTGAATAAAATAGAGAGCACCTATGCTGGTATTTTGAACCTGGGAAGTTGCCTTTGCTTGGCATTACATTACAGTGGATGATCTCTAAGGGACCTTCCAGGTTAAAAGAAAATATGATCCTAGAATTATTTTGATAACAGTGTAGAAGATGCTTTGGAAAGTGGAGAGACTGGAAGGAGTGAGACCAGTTAAGAAGTTATTTATAATAGTGCTGATAATGTATGAATTAGCTAAATTGGAGGCTGAGGAGACCAGAGAACATTTCAGGGCCTTCAGTCTCTTTTATCTATCAAACATTCTTCCATTCCTTGTTTCCAAAACCCCAGTTGTGCATACAAAATAGGACATTGCTTAGAAGCTGCACACCTGACAGCTGGAGGGACAGATTTTTTTCCCCCTAAAAGTTGAACCTAGTAGATCAGGAAGAAGGAGAAAGTGAAAGGAGGGAAGAAGGGTTTCTGATTGCAATTGGACTTGTGTAAATTTAGCTTTCCATATTTTACAGAAGACTATTTGGGCAGAACAAGGGGAACACAATGGGGCAAAGTCAGAAGAAAGAGAAAAGGCAGTCAGGTAAGAATTCAGCAGAGATTGATAAGGCAAACATGTAGCTGATTCTGGGTATTCTGAAGGTCAGAAAGTCACTGCTCTTCTCTCTGAGCAGCCAGATCCCACATCTGCTCTTAGCTCAGCAAGAGATCAGTGAGGATAAAGGGACACTTCTGCCTCACTTTGCAGCCAGCCTACAACTCCTTCATGGCAGTCCCTCTCCCATATGCTGCATCTCAGTTCCCATCACCAGTTGCCTATTGTCTGTCAGTCACTTATGCCATATACAAGCGACATATTTCATTCTCATAATAGTTATTCATGGCTTCAGGGCTTAGTGCTTTCCAGAGCCAAGCTGGGGAGCACGAGGCAGCAGACTCCACTTTTTATTTGGAAGATGAATTCCAGATGCTTGAAAGCATCTTGACCTGTCCAGGAGTTAGGGACATTGTAAGAAAGAATCTGGGGGTTTCTCCTTCTGTCCCTCCTCCCTCTACCTCAAACTCCACTAGAGAAGTGGTTTTTCTTTTCAAAGCAAACACAAAAGCAAGAAAAGGCAGCAGCCCCTAACCACTTAGTTCAACATTTCATTTTCAATAAACATTTATTAAGCACCATATGTGTTGCTAAGGACTGTGAAGGCTTTTGGAGAAGATACAAAATTTAAATAAAACATGATTCCTGTCCTCAAGGAGCTTACAATATAGGGAGATAAGACAACCCACAATGACCCACCCACCACAAAGATCTATTTGCTTCAAATTGGAGAGAGAGCTGGCTATTGTGGTGCCCTTCAAGATTCTCTGTCCTTGGTCCTGCTCTTTTCATCTGTGAATCAATAATTTGGCTAAACACATACATAAGCTTAGCAAGTCTGCAGATAACACAAAGTTTGAAAGAATATCTACCACACTGGCTGATGAGTGGACTGAGACCTAGAGAGATGAAGGGATTTGTCTAAAGGAAGCTAGGTGGTACAGTGAATTCAAGTACTGGACTTAAAGTTAGGAAGATCTGAGTTCAAATCCCAACTCAGACATTAACAGTGTGACCCTGGGCAAGTCACTGAATCTCTATCCTGCCTCACTTTCCTCAGATGTAACATGGAGATAATAGCACCTAATTCCCAGGGTTATTGTGAAGATCAAATGAGAATATGATTGTCTGCAGTCATCCAGAAGAATTCAAACCCAGGTTTGCAGAAATAAACTCTAGTGTTCTTTCCACTACACTGTACAAAATCACAAAATTAAAGAACTCATCAATGAAGTCTTTTCATTTTGTAGATGAAAAAGTGAGGCCCAGAATTCTCACTAATTAACAGTCTTTAGATACAACTTGAAAAAACCACTTCCATCATGCAGCCTTCCATCTCACAGGGAACTTTTCTTTTTCTGAAATGTAAGAAAATGCACATATGGGCTAGGCTGCTTAGCACTTTACTATATAATGTCTTTTTGTCTCATTGTCCCTGGAGTTGACAAATTCCTAACTAGACTGCAAGATCCTCCAAGGCAGGGACTCTGTCATATGCTTTCTTTGTTAGCCCTCCTTCTGCCAACCTCTAGCCCACAGTACAATATCGATAAACATTTTTAAGTGTATAGAACTGAAAAAGTTTCTCCAATTCTGAGTACTCAGAATCCTTGCTGGGCTTGAGAACACACCAGAGCATGAGGGGCCTCTTGCAAACAGTAGAGTGAGCTTAGGTGAGTCACTGTGGTTCACTGGACAGATCACTGAGCTTAGAGTCAGAAGAACTGTATTCAAGTCATGATTGCTACTCCATGACTACGGACAAATCCTCCTACTTCTCAGTTTCCTCTTCTGTAAATCGAGGAAGCTGGATCAGATAATAATAACAGCTAATATTTACACATCACTTTAAAGTTTGCAAAGCATTTTTTTTTTTGCTTTTTGGAGGGCAATTGGGGTTAAGTGACTTGCCTAAGGTCACATGGCTAGTTTTTTTGTGTGTTACGTGTCTGAGGCTGGATTTGAACTCGGGACCTCCTGACTCCAGGTCGGGTGTTCTATTCACTGCTCCACGTAGCCACCCCTTGCAAAGCATTTTATATGTGTTATCTCTTTTCATCCTTACAACTCTGTAGGATAGGTGCTATTATTATCTCTACTTTACAGATGAGGCAAGTGTGACTAATAGATAAAATAATGTGTCCAGGGTCATATAGCTAGTAAGTGTCTGAGACAAGGTTTGAATTCAGATCTTCCTGCCTCAAAGTACTATCCATCAAGCCGTAAGGGAAAATAAATTTTGATTGCTTATAATTCACAAGGTACCTTGGGGTTGGGGAGCTAGATTTTTTTCTTCTCTACTTATTTGTTCTATCATTGTTTTTATTTTTCTGAAAAACTGGGATGACAACTCTTCTGTTTCATGTAGTTTTCATTTATTATTTCTTGAAATATAGCTCTGAAAAACAAGACTGAGACAAATCTCATTGGGATTCAAATGGAGCTACTTAACTATGCCTTTAAACTCAAATCACTCTGGCTCTTACTGGTTTGCCAATAGATCCTAGCCCAAGTCTCACCGGCTCATTGTTTGGTTTTTGATGGCTTAGAGTGAATGTAAATAACAATTGTTTCTTCTCTGGCCAGAAACTCTGAGCTTCTTCCTTTCCCAGACTGATTCTTTCATGAAGGCAAACTACCGTGTTTCCCCGATAATAAGACACTGTCTTATTATTTTTTTTTGAAAGAAAAACACCAGAGGGCTTATTTTCAGGGGAGGGCTTATGTTGTCCTGCCTCAGCTCTCCTCTGCGGCACTGCTCTCAATGGCGCCAGCAAGCAAATCACTGGGGAAGAACAGGATGACGCACTCACTGCTGCAGCTCTGATTGGATGCAGCTCGGAGCGCGGCGTGCGTTTCACGGGAAGGGGGGGGGACGGTGCATACAGAGGGTACCGTAATGTAGCGTGTAGGGCAGGGGATCACCTTCAATACAGTAGCAATCTCAATAGGGCTTATTTTCGGGGGAGGGCTTATTTTAGAGGAATCTTACACAGTAAGGGGAGGGCTTATTTTCGGGATAGGTCTTATTATCGGGGAAACACGGTAGGTGATCTTTTGCCTCCATTCTTACCTAGCTTTTAATTACTGATTGGATGTTGTCTCAGACAAACTGAGACTAGGGAAAGACCTTAGCTTAAAAAGGGCAAGGTCTCCCACTGCATTGGGGCCATTGCCAGTTATCCTGGCCCCTATGTCTTACCACCAGACGTCAATGACTCTGCAGGAGAGAGTGAGGCTGATGACTTTGCACAGCTCTTCCTCACTTAAAGTCAATTCATTGACAAGTCAAGACATCACCCTCCTGATGTCATTGGTACAACAATGACTACCTACCTTGATGATCTCAATAATCTCTAGATAATCTCTAAGGTCTTTCTCAGTACCAAAATTCTGAGCACTCAAGATTGGCAAAGTTTTTTTTTTCAGTTCTATCCACTTAACAAATATTTATTGATCTTGTATTATAGTCTAGAGATTGTTAGAGGAAAAGGTAACAAAGAAAGCATATGACAGAGTCCTTGCCTTGGAGATCTTACAGTTTAGTTAGGGATCTGTTAATTCATGAAACAATGATTCTGCGATTATTTGCAGTAGAGATTCCTAGCTTGAGAAGAGCAGTGCCCATGACCATTACTAAATCACCATTCTGGGCACTCAGCCTCTTAGGACTCAGGCACAGAGCTAAAGGAGTCCCACAGTCCCGGATCTCTGAGGGAAAAGTGCAAAAGAAAGTTGTTTTCCTAGCTCCCATGTTCATTTTGTTTTTGCAGAGAAAGCCTGAACTATGCAGCTTGCTTGTATAATCTCTTTTCTCCCAGCCCCAAAGTAATGCTTCTTTTTTCCCCACTGTGCTAGGGAGGCCCATGTCACTACCATGGGAACCATACCTAGGGTGACTATGACCTTCTAGCACAACCTGAGACCTTTAAAAACATGAAGAAATCCCTTGCACCTTAGCTATTGGGCTATATGGAGGTAATCTTATTTGAAGACAAGGAATTCTATGGGATGGCATTAGGAGGTCTAGTCAGCCCTAGCCCTGGGGATCTTAGCACAATTATTACCATCACCATTTAAAGCTGGGGTTCTGAACATTCTGTACAATGAGCAAAGGTATAATAAAATGTGTTATGATAATTCTTCCAGCTGAGAGTCTATAACTGGAGAGACAGCATGATGTAGTGGAAAGAATGATGGATTTGCAATCAGAAGATCTGACTCTAACACACACACACACAGACAGAGACAGAGAAAAAGACAGAGACAGAGATAGACAGACACAGACTGACAGACAGAGGGAGACAGGTGGGGAGGAGAAAAGCATGGACACAGAGAAGAGAGACAGAGAAAAGAAAGAAAGAGGGACAGAAACAGAAAGACAAAGGCAGAGATAGAAAGACATTAGGTAAATCACATCTCCTCTCTTGGACTTGGTGTCCTCATCTCTAAAATGAGGACATTGAAGAAGATAATCTTGAGGTTCTCTTCCAGCTGTGACAACCTCATATTTTATGGATCTATGTGGTCAAGAGGAAAGAGCATTGAATTTGGAGTCAGAAGATCCAGGGTCAGATCCTGGCTCTGCTAGTTACCATCTATACTACATCACCTTGGATAAGTCACTTCACCTCTACAAACTTCAGTCTCTTCATATATAAATTGGGGGTGGGGAGGTTGGATGAGAAGTTGTCTAGGGCCCCTTACAACTGCAGAGCATTTGAATCTGTGACTCTGTGACCTCCTTCCCTAACACCCTCCTTTCTTCCGCCCTCCCCTTCCAGCAATTGATCATTTTGCCTTAGTCTGAACACTTTCTGGGAAACCAGGGAGTCCCAAATGAATTTCCTTCAAGAAATACAGAGGCAAAAAGCAGAGTACCCCAGAAACAAGGGGCAGAGTCCCCCAGAAACAAACAGGGCAATACCTGCTATGACTGAAGTCCCTTCCCCATGTAAGGCTTTTACTTGGCTAATGCAACCTCCCTGAACAGGTGAGTTCAGGTTTCAGAAAACTCTAATTAGGAAATAATGGGATTTCCAAGTGGCAGTTCTCTCTCTGCCTTTCCACAATGGCCTGGCTACTTTGGGCTGCTCTGGGTCCTTCTCTGAGGAGCTGTTCCAAGCAGCTGATGAGCTAAGCCACCTCTGCCCAGCTCATTAGGGGCTAGGCCCAATTACTGTACCTCCAGGGGAAGCTGCAACCTTAACAACAGCCTCCTGCTCCCAGGGCTGGGGCTGGGGGACAGCAGGGAGGTGGGTGGGTGGGGGGAATTGCTATCAAGTATAAGGGCAGCAGGGTTGGATGGGATGCAATGAAATGCTTGCTTCCTCCCCAGATCCATAGCAACAGGAAGCAGGTTTGTCCAAGTGGGGTTGAGGAGGGAAAGTCAATTTGTCTATTGTGTCTCCCCTTATCTTCCCCCCCTCCATGAACAATTAGAGAAAACAACTGCTGTAGACAATGTCTCAGAAGGCTAAATAACTTCTAATAGCAGTCTTTTACAATTTATAGATACATAGTATGTGGGTACACATGCGATAATTAATGAGCATCATTGCCACAAATATTTTTCATGAAGTTGGGCAAATCCTTACACATACACACACCACGCGTATGTGTATATATACACACACATGCATGTATATATATATATGTACATATATACAAGTACTTATGAATATATATATATATACACTTACATATATAATTATATTATTTTGGATCTGGAAAGAGCCTTAAAAATCAACTAGTACAACCCCTTTATTTTGTTGATGAGGAAACTGGGACAAAGAAGTCTAGTAACTTTCATAAAGAACTTAGGTGGCACAGTACAGAGAAGCCTGGATCTGGAGTCAGGAAAAACTGAGTTCAAATCCTGCCTCAAACACTTAATAGCTCTGTGACCCTGGACAGGTCATGTAACCTCTATCTGCCTCAGTTTCCTCAACTGTAAAATGTGGATAATATTAGCACCTACTTCTTAGAATTGTTGTAAGGACAAAATGAGATAGATAATATGTATAATCCCTTAGAACAGTATCTGATGCAATTGTTGTTCCTTCATTTTCACTTGTGTACAATGTAATCTGAGATATTCTTGGTCAAGATAGTGGGGTGGTTTCCTATGTCCTTCTCCAGTTCATTTTACAGATGAGGAAACTGAGGCAAACACAGTGCCTGAGGCCAGATTTGAACTCTGGTCTTCATGACTCTACCCACTGTGCCATCCTTTGTTGTTTAGCTGTTTTCGGTCACGACTGACTCTATGTGATGCCTTTTGGGGTTTTCTTGGCAAAGGTATTGTAGTGGTTTACCATTTTCTTTTCCAGCTCATTTTGCAGAATTGACACATAGTAGCACTTAGTAAATGCCTAATTTTCTTCTTTCCTTGCCAGAAGTCACAGCTAATTAATTAGTGGTAGACCAGTTTCAATAGAATATAAGATTGGAGTTAAGAGTCCTGATAACACAAACTGTGGAACATAGCAACTATGATGACTTCCAGTTTATATCACACCCCACATGCCACCCAAGTTTCTAGATCTTCATCTGATGGTCAGCCTGCTGGAGAGGTCAGTGGCCTCTCCCATGGGAATGATGCTGTTCACACACTTTTGCCTGCTCAAAGGAGGACTTGAACTGTGTATTTCTAGAACTTCTGGGTCTGAAGTATCTCATGTAAAGTCTAGGAAAAACTTCTGGGGACTAAGAGAGTGGTGGGCTTGCAACTGCTTGGCGGGTGTTTATTATACATTGTTTTCTTGTTGTCGTGTGCTGCTTATTGATTCTATGCTGACTAAAAACAACCATATGTAGTATCCAAGTATGTTTGCTTCTGTGGAAATCCAACTCCATTATGCCAACCTCATGTCTAAGGTTCTCTGAGACAGACCAAGTTTCAGGAGATGAATAGAGGCTCCAGAACGATTTCAAATTAGACAAAACTACAATCTGCACAGATTGGGGGCAAATAGGGGGCTCAGAATTGATATCTGATTGGATAAAATCACCAGTCCTTGACAATGTGTCAATGATGGCTCCCAGGAGAGGTTGCTGCTCACTGAGAGCCATGGGGAGTTTGGGGATCAAGGTGCTATCTTAGCATTCCCTTAAGATAAGATGTAAACTACCATGGTGACCACAGCACTAACCCAGGACTGGGGCCTTTTTTTGCTAAACAAGTTCAGATGAGTAGCCATCACTGCCTCCTGGTGGTTACACACTTTACCATTCTCATCATTATCCCTACCATAACTACACCAACAGCAATAGCAATCCATTTCTATAGTACTTTAAAGCCTATGAAAAGCTTTCCCCAAAACAATTCTGTCAGTTCCCAAGAGCAATTCTATCAGGTAGAAAGCACATGTATTATTGTTACCACTGTTTTATATATGGGCAACTAGGTGGCAGAATGGATAGAGTGCCAGGCCTGGAGTCAGGAAGATTCATCTTCTCGAATTCAGTTCTGGCCTCAGGCACTTACTAGCTGTGTGACCCTGGGCAAGTCACTTAACTCTGCTTTAGTTCCTCATCCATAAAACAAATTGGAGAAGGAAATGGCAAAGCACTCTAGTATCCTTAACAATAAAACCTCAAATAGGGTCATGAAGAGTCAGACATAACTGAAACAACTAAACAATAAAACAAAATTATATACATACACACCTACACATGTGTATATGTATACAGAGTCATAGGGATGTATAATGACTTAATCAGAATCACACCACTAGTAAGTGGCAGGGGTGGGAATTAAACCCAGATCTTCTGATTTCAGACCACACATAATTGTGTGTGTGTGTGTGTGTGTGTAATACAACATGCATGTGTGGTCTCCACTGAAGTCCTAGCATAATTCAGAGCTCTAACCAAGATCCCTTGCACCTGGTACAAAACTGGGATTCCTATAACCTGGTATGTGAAAATGCATACATGTGCATGCATGTGCGTGTGTGTGTGTGATTCCTTCCAGAGTAATGTCCAAGTGCCCCTGAGTTCATATTGTGAGGAAAGGTGGGCCCTGGGAAAACACCATTCACAGGATACTGGGATTCAGAACTGTCTAGCACCCTGGACAAAGGACTAGCTATGGTAGAGCTCTATACTTCTTGGACTGGTGTGAACTTGGACACTTGAAGACTGCCAAACAAGAGTAAAAGCACTTAGGCTTCATAGGAAGGCTTCATGACTCAGAGGACTGCATTTTCTGAGGCCTCACTTAATTAACTGCATAGAAACTTCTCAAGAGATATGAGTACCAGGTACATTTTATTTTATTTCATTGCCAAATTATCTCATAAAATTGTCTGCTAATGTGGAAAAGCTGCAATGTGCATTGGTAGAGAGAATACTCAAACCGATAAAATATTGGATTCTTGAAATATTCATGTGAGTATTGGTGTGGCAGAGAGATAAAGTGGAATTAGGAAGACACTTGGGTTTGAATCCTAGCTCTCCCACTTACTAGTTGTGAGATCATGGGCAGATCACCTCATGCAATAATATATGGTGGGGAAAGAATTGGATTTAGAGTCAGAAGTCTTGGGTTCAAATCCTGTCTCTATCACTTCCTGTGAGTCCTTGGCCAAATAACTTTATCTCCCTGTGTCTCAGTTTCCTCTCCTGTAAAAGGAAGGAGTTGGATGACTAGATGACCTCTCAAGTCCTTCCAGTTCAAAATTAATGAGCTTATGAACCTTTTCCAGCCTCAGTTCTATTATCTATAAAATGGATCACAACTGTTACACACCTAGAGCACAGTGGATAAAGCACCAGCCATGGAGTCAGGAGGACCTGAGTTCAAATCCAGCCTCAGACACTTAATGGCTATGTAACCTTGGGCAAGTCACTTAACCCCAATCACCTCCCTAAAAAATAATGTTATACTGTTATACAGCTAACCTCACAGGGTTATGGTAAGGAAAATACTTTGTAAACCTTAAAACACTATATGCCATGGAACAGAGGTATCAAACACCCAGCCTACAACATTCCTGAATGTACCTGGCATCAGATAAAAATATAAGTGATAAATGTTTAACAAAATAACTTTTATAAAAACATAACATTAGGGGCGGCCAGGTAGCACAGCGAGTAAGAGTACCGGCTCCAGTGTTGGGATGACCTGGAGATCGAATCCCGGGCTCAGATACTCAGCACCACACCCAGAAATAACTGGCCGTGTAACCTTGAGGAAGTTACTTTACCCTGATTGCTTAAAAAAAAAAAACATAACACTAATATTTGGGATTTTTTCTTTTTAAATGGGCACAAGGAGATGGGCAGTCTGGAAGAGAATGATCACCTGAACCCTATGAGAACTAGATCCATGTCCCCATAACCCAAGCAAAGAGCTTACATTAGCCTCAGTTGATGGAATGTCCAGTTGCAGACTCTCCTTCCTTTTCTTTTACCCCCTTTACTTAAACACATATGTACCTGTAGGGATCTTTATATACAGATTAGGGTCTCCCACTGCGATCTGAGTTTGATACCACTGACACAATGGATAGCATATATGACCTGAAGTTAGGAGGCTTGAATTAAAGCCCTTCCTTAGATATGTGACTAGATTAGTGATTATGGGTAATTCAGTCTCTCTCATCCTCAGTTTTCTCATATATAAAATGGGGATGATAACATTGCCTTGCGAAGATATGATGAGAACACATGTAAAAGTCATCTTGGACTACTCCTTATTCCTTAGAGAAATGTAATTCTTTTAGTGGTTACTAGGTGGTGCCAAAGTAAACAGAGGGTGGGGGGGTGTGGTGGCAGGAGTGGAGAGGTAAAGTGGGTCTGGAGTGCCCAACTCTCTCTGACTCCATCTGGAGTTTTCTTGGCAAAGCTACTAGAGTAGTCTCCCATTTCCTTCTCCAGCTCATTTTACAGATGAGGAAACTGAGGCAAACAGGGTTAAGTGACTTGCACAGGGTCACATAGCTAGGAAGTATCTAAGGCCAGATTTGAACTCAAGAAGACGAGTCTTCCTGACTTCAGACCCTGCACTCAATCTACTGGACAACCTAGTTACCTATTATTATATGTATACAGAAAAAAAAAAATAAAAGAGAGAGAAGATAAGGTAGATTAGCAAATATCTATTCAAGGCTTTGAAGAGATAGGTGTCCATTCTAAAAAAAGTCAGACAGCAGGTCTAAAGGAAATATATTACATCTTTATTCTGCTTTTAGTCTTCTTATTTATGTCCTTACCATTAGGTTTTCATGGGTCTCTGAGGCCATGTATATACAGCACCATCAATTCATCAGTAATCTGCCTGGGTTGTCTTCCAGACTGAAATAACCAGCCAACATTCGCTGATACTTCTGCAAATAGCTAATCTGAATAACCATGCAGATCTAACCTAGGCAGTGAGCTGTAATGGAACAAGTATATGGGGGGAGAGTGAGGGTGCAGTGGAACTAAACAGGGTATAGGGAGGAGACAAAGATAAACGATGGACTGATGGACATGGCTCTGGGTCTGTTGAAACCTAGGACTCTGAGATGTCTGTGAGTTTCTCTTTAGTAAATACATAAGGCTGCCAGTCAAGACTCCCACAGGCTCTCAGGCCTTTATTGATTTTCAACAGGTCCCTGAAGGCTAGAGCTCAGACCATCCCAGGGGAGCTCCCCTGCTCCTATTCTAGACCAAAGAGCTGTCAGGGTTATCATTGAGTGTCTGCTCTCTGAAGGCCTCCCTGATCATGTTTCTCTGTGTTCCATGTGGTTCACCTTCCCTATCTCTGAGATTTCTCTGTGTTATTGCTAAGAATACTTGCTTGGGTGTAGGTCATCTATGCTAATGCCCCTTCCTTTCCCTTCTAGAGTCATATTCCTCCTTCCTTCTTTGTCCCTTTCACCCTCCCCAACATTCACTACAGAGACAGTAAGGATGGAAATGCTCTGGAACCAAATGCTGCTTCACTATGAAAAATGTGAGGGATGGGGGCAGGCATAAAGCTCTCGAAATTCAGGGGGGCTGAATAGACCTTGGACTGATCCATGAACTGAACCACTCTGGGTCACGGATATGAGCTCTGGATGTTTCTCTTGGTTCAAAGCCCCGACTAATTCTCTTCCTCTCTTTCCTTCTTCCTCTCTCTCTCTTCTCCTTTCTACTCTGCTCTTCCCTTCTCTATCCCTCTTTCTTCCCTTTTCTCCCTGCCTCCCTCCCCTTCTTCCCATCTCTCCCCTCCCTTTTTCTTTCTCCCCTCTCTCCCCCACACACCTCTCTTCCTCTTTCTCTCTCCCCTTTCCCCTATCCCCTCTCAGTAGGAAATGTTTCTTTAGTCTTGTCTCAAACCATGCAGACAAGAATGCTACCAGGGAACCCTGGTAAAATCCTACCATGTGACTTTCCTTTCGATCAGCAGTGCAGCCCTATTACAAAAAGTGCCTCACTATTGGAACAGTCAGTCAATAAAGAGGGAGCAAGATTAATCTGAACATTATTTTGCCTATGTCATTCATTTTGAATTTAATATCCCTGATATTCTCCCAACACCTCATATTTCTTTCTTCTTAATGCATTCCCTTATCACCCTCAGCTCCTTCCTGCTCTGTTTGGCTGAACTGGTCCAGCTAGCCAAGCAAATCTGGTTAAGTTCATCTCAGTCCCCAGGCTTTCAGCAATACATTGCTTCTGAGTGCTGCAGAGTAGGAATAGTCCCTACCAGCCTCTCCTTGGTGGCTTCAGGGTCAGGCTATTTACATCTGAGAGCCTGGAGCCTTAGTGAGGGAGGGAAAGCATCATAAGCCATTGGGTAGAGTCAGGAAATATAATTTCAAGGGAGAGTGGTCGCCACCATCCCTTGTGAGGGACAGAGTCCAAGCATAGAATGTAGAGCCAACAGAGGAGGGGGAAGTGGGCACAAGGAGATGGGGGTCTGGAAAAGAATGACTAGCCTGAGCCCTATGAGAACTAGATCCACATCCCCACAGCCCAAGCAAATAGCCTAAATTAGGATCAGTTGTTGGGAGGTCTAGCTGATGACTCTTTCCCTTTTCTGCCCCTTACCTTCTCTCCCTAAACATATGCACAATAGCAATTGTGTTTATGGTAACACTTAGGCTCCCCTGTGGCTAGGTAGACCATGCCCCAGTCCATTGCCTTGATGGGGCCTAAGTCTGCAATTGTCAGTCATTGCTAGTTATCTGGATTCCCTACTGGCCTCATCTCTAGCTACTTCTCTTGTGTTTTAGGAGACCATCTAACCCCAAAGATGGGTTTCCCTCTCTTTGTACTTTTTGCTTCATTTACACATTCAAAAATATCTATTAATATCTAATTAATAATAATATCTAATTAAAAATATCTATTACATATTAATATGTGGAGAGCCCTTTGCTAAGCACTAATGGAAATACAAAGGGAAATACTCTCTGCCCTCATGGTATTTACAGTCTAGTGGGTAAATGAGACATTGACACAGATAGCCACAGTACATAAGATTGCATCATAAATGCATTAGCAAGTTAAAAATAAAGTATGAAATAATATATATAATAAAATAAATAAAATAAAATATGAAAAGTCTGAGGTGGAAGGTTGTTGGCTCATGAAGAGTCAAGCAAGATTTCATGGAAGGGATGACATTTGAGTGGGGCATTAAAGAATGGGTAAGAATTCAAAAAAGAGGTGAAGGGAAGACATTCCAGGCATATGGCACAAACTGATCCAAACCATGGAACCTTGGGATTGTAGAATGGGTTTGAGAGGGCAGGGAGCTGTCCACTTTGACTAAAGCATAGAGGGAATGAAAGGTTGTGATGAGTTAAAATTGGAAAGGTAAGCTGGCACCAATCCCATTAACTACTGAACTACTGGGCTTGTGATTTCTTTTATATCCAAAAGTTATAGTTAGACTAATTGCTTTTTTCTCCCTTGTCCTTATTTTCCTTCTTATTCGGGAGATTAGGTGTCAATTAAATAAACAGAGCAGCCATTCTAAGAACAGGTGATCAGGAGGGAAATGTTGCTACTCTGAAGGAGGGGGAGAAATAGCTGTTGTGTCTCGAGCTGGGCAGTTTCCCAGACCTCATTTACTGACCTATAACCAATTTTGCAGTCTGTGGGCCAACCCCACACTCATTCCCCATTGTCTCTCCTCCTCCTCTCATCTTCTTTCATTGGCCCCAGATGCTTAGATTTAGAGAACGTATGCCTCTCCCTCAATGTCCCTGTTCTGAGCTCTCCCCCACTGAAGAGGCCTTTGTAAACCAAACAAGAAGGAATCTGAAAGGAGAGGTAAGGCAAACCAAGAGCTTTTATCTGTTACTTGCTTTCACTGGGGATGGTGGTAGATGGTGAAAGAAGTATTTATTAATTGTTTACTATGTGCCAGGCACTGTGCTAGCACTTTACAATTATCTCATTTGATCACCCAGTGGCATTCCAACCTAGAAACCAAGTTCATCCTCCCCTAGCCATCATAGTCGCCTTCTCTCATTTTTTTCTTCCCTTCCCTTATCTTGCACCTACTATATTACCAGCTTCTTGCACCATTTTGTATTTCCCGGCAGTGCTTGGCAAATGTTCTGGATTCATTGAATGAATGAAGTTATATAGATGCAAATTTTGACTCAAAAAACACATACTTCCTAATAATTAGGGCTGACCAAACATTGTATGGCTTACCTCATGAAATTGTGAGTTCTCTGTCATTGGGAACCTTGAAGCTCAGTCTAGATCACCATTTGTCAGGTATGTTGCAAAGGGTTAGTTACTAAAATATTAATAGTTAAAATGTTAAAAGGCAGCTATCAAAGGTAGAGGTGGTACTGGATTCAACAAATATTTGATTCAATTCAACAAACATTCATTAAGCATCTACTCAAATGCTTGTTGAATCTGGTCCCATTTCTACCCTTTAAGAGATGACATTTAAAATTTTAGCTAGGTGCTGGATATAAAGATGAAAAATAAGACCTGATTGCACGGTGCGTAGATTCTAGTAGGGAGAATGGGACATGCACAAATAACTACTGCATAAATTAGAATATTATTAAGTGCACAGGAGGAGTCGGACTTCCATGAAATTCAATTCTGTTCAACAATTATACGGTAAGTACATGTAATGCTCAAGCACTGCCTTAGGCAATGGTGATGCCATGATAGATTTAATATCAGCTCTGCCCTCAAGGAGCTTACAATCTAATAACAGCATATAAACAAATAGCTATGATACCTACTGGAACAATGAGTGCCAAGGAGAGGTCCAGACAAAGTACTAAGATGTGTAACTTTTGTTCCAAAGGCACCATAGAAATTCTTACCATCTTTTTAAAAAATTTTCAGAATCATATTTTATTTTCCTATTGCATAAAATAGTTGAAATATTAAAATCTTTCTGATGGAGACTGATTAATTTCTTTTGTTTTAAAGCAATTGGGGTTAAGTAACTTGCTCAAGGTTACACAGCTGGTGCTCTTACTTGCTGAGCCACCTGGCCCCCCCTAAGCAATTGGGGTTAAGTAACTTACTCAAGGTTACACGGCCAGGTGTTTCTGGGTGGGTGCTAAGTGTCGGGAGCCCGGGATTCGATCTCCAGGTCTTCTCAACACTGGAGCCGGTGCTCTTACTCGCTGTGCTACCTGGCCGCCCCGAGACTGATTAATTTCTAACAAAACTGCTATCTTTTTTAAGAACTCAGAAGGGAATGAAGGGAGCTGCAGTTGGAACTGTCATTCTATGAGATGTTTCTCACTATGTAATAAGGGAGAGAATATGTGAGTTTAACTCTGTCAGTGATGATCTATGAAATTAAAATATGAAGAAGACAGGAAAAAATGGAGATATCTCCTTTCTTTATGAACCATTGTCTTGCAAAGAATCTGAAGAAGATTCTTGCAAAGAGACTTTGTTAGGCCAAGTAAATTAAATAGTGTAGAATTGTGTTTTCAGAAATGAAATCGTCTGCTTTTACAGTGAGAATCTGAGGTGACTCTGCCTACAATCATTCTGACAGCTTTTTGTTGTTTAGTCATTCAGTAGCGTCCAACTCTTCAAGACCCCATTGACCATAGCACACCAGGCCCCTCTCTCCTTTACTACTTCCCAAAGATGGTTCAAACCTATGTTGGTTGCTTCCATGAAAATTCCCACTTCTAAAATATTGTAAATTAGTATTTATGTCTTTGTTATTGATTTTAGTGTTAATAAATTGTATATTTATTAACTTTAGTAGTTACTTAATTTTAGAAGATGCATGGATTTAATAGTTTCAAGTAACTACTACTGGGAAAAGAGGTTTCTCTAATATATTAAACAAATGATATTTGATTAACTGGGGGGTTGTAGCTAAAAGCATGGCTAATTGTTATAGTGAATTTGTATTAATGAGAAAGGTACAAACATATCCACAGATTACCCCAGAGCTCAAGATGGTAAGTTTAAAAATGGGAATGTGCCAAGTATTAGAGTGAGGATTGACCTATGATATGGGTGAGGTTGGCAGACTCCTTGATAAATAAGGAAGGGAGGGCTTCCAAATTAGAGGGAAAGGGTGAGAGACCACAGATTTACAACCTCAGAAGGGGAAAAGACCTCAGAGGCTATCTACTCCAACTTACACATGAAAAGGAATTTCCTACCTAGCAAATTTTCAGATCTTCTTGTCTCCAGGTCTCTATATTCCCCATGGCACCTAACTGTCTCCTAATAAGAACAGGGAAGAGCAAATAGTCTAGTAAGGCTAGAATGTAGTAGACATGCCCTCTAATACCTTCCAAATGAGAAAATTCTGGAAATCAAAATGGCAAAAACATACATCATTTAATCAGCAACTTTAATGAGTGATTCCACAGTCTGTTTTTATGTTAGAAATAAGGAAGATTGGCAGCATTCCTGACTGACCAGTCATTAAAAGTGTCCAAGTTATGACTCTGAAATAAGATGGTGCTCTTTTTCATGCTGATATTACATTTGATTGACATGTGATCCTCAGGCTAGAAAGGAGGCAAGAATGAAGCTGAGCATCAGGGATTGATCACCTTCCTTCTGAATCCAGAGACAGCAATACCAGGACACCAAAGAGTTAGGGAGGCAGGGTCAGAGGAAAATATTGGAATTGAAAAGATTGACCTTTTTCTGCAGTAGGCAGATTGAGATCATTGAAAATGCTGCCTAATTTCCACAATATGACCCACCTGATCTCTTTCTATTACATTGGGTCCAGGTTTATTGTCCTGATGGAATATAAGCTCCTTAAGGGCAGGGATTATTTTTTTCTTTTCCTTTTTTTTGCCATTTTTTTTGCCATCTCCATCACCTAGTATGGTGCCTAACACATAGTAGGTGCTTAACAAATTCTTGTTGATTTCTTGATTTGTTGTCCCATTGCAGTCTCTGTCCAAGATATGTCTACTTATGGACTAACTAAATTATCTCCCAACTGAATTTCAATAATCTATATCGAATATCTAGCAGGAGGCAGCTACCGGTAGGTGTCACAGTGGAAAGAGTGTTGGACTTGGAGTTAAGAAAAGCCATATTTAAATCTTGTCTCAGACACAACTCACTTAAACTCACTTTGACCTCAATTAACTCATCTGTAAAATGGGGAGGGGAACAAGCATTTATTATGTATCAGATACAGTGCTAAGCACTTTAAAAATATTATCTCATTTGATACTATTTAATTTTTTAATGGCACTATCTCATATTATTGTTGCAATGAGTCAATATATAAAAAATGCCTTGCAAACTTCATAGCATTATATATAAATTATATATAAATTCTAGTTATTACATAGTACATAGACACAGTCTTCATCCATTGTTTTCCTCTATAAGTGGCTAAGCCATTATCTTAAAAGTGACTTGGGGGGGGTCTCATTAAGAAAGACCTTGTGGTGCTTCGGGGCTCACTGTAATCATCTGGAGATGAGAACATCCAGACAACTTCATCATCGATAGGCACATAGGCAACCCTCTTCTCTATTTGGACTTTGTGCGTTTCATCCTCCAGGATACTGGCAGAGCCTGTGAGGAACATGTCTCCTTGCTTTCTGCTTCACTTGATATGGAGACACGGCAGATTGCTGAGCAAAGTATTTCTGTGGTTGCATCTGCTATGGAATCTCTTATGACCTGAACGCATGCATGAGAGACGCCTTGTCTGAGAATAGTCTTTTTAAGGCTGCATTTTGCTCTACTGAGGCAAATACTTTTATTTTTGGTAATCAGCAAACAATAAACACAGCAGGACCTCATATCATTTTCAGTCAACTGTGTAACTCTGAATATGCTGTAGAAAATTGGCTCTAAAAGCCTACCTATTCCTTTCATCAGGGATACTCTCTTAAAAAAAATAAGAAAGGAAAAAGAAAAAATTATTGATGTCTTTTGTCTTTACATCACAGTCATTTCAAAATCTCCCCTGTCCAGATTAAACCCTCCTTTGTGACAAAGAAACCAGTGAAGCAAAGAATCAGATACGGTGACTGCCTCTGACAATGTATCAGATAGTCTGTTCTGGTACTCTAGTCTTCAACGATGCTTTTGATGCCCACACAGGCTATTCTCCTAATAATGTTTGAGAGCTGTGAGAGGAGGCATATTGGTTAGTAATTGCTGGTGTCTCCTCAGTCACCTTTTTGGGGGTAGTTAGAATGTCTGTTATCTTTTCCATTCTTTTGGAAGCTTCCTCCTCTTCAATACATCTTGAGCATTCACCTCTGACTACCTTAGAACAAAGTTACCTCCAGGAAAGACTTTTTTCCGCATGTAGGCAGCATAGTTAAGGGAAAGGAACCCTGGCTCCTGACTTCAAATGCCAGGGTTGAAATCTTGTCTCTGAAAAATACTGCTTGTATGACACTGAGCAAGCCACTTAATCTTCCTGGGCCTCAGTTTCCTTACCCATAACGGGCTAGATGGGCTCCTGGGTCTCTTCCAGTCTTGATCAGTGACCTTGTGACCCTATTTGGCCAGGCACACTCACTCTTCCTGACTCTTCTTCTTAAAAGTCATTGCTATTTCCTCACCTCAGGTACTGATGTAGTGGTGGTGTGTAAATGAGGTAGCTTTGTTATTGTTGTTGATGAGAATAGATCACTAGAGAAATATGAAAGGAAGCATGGCCTGGCAAAAAGAGCCCTGGGATTGGGACTTGAATCCTAGCTTTGTTGCTTACTATTAGTGTGATACCAGGTAAGTCACTGAAAAGCTTTTCAGGCTTCAGTTTCCCCGTCTGCAAAGTGGGGGAATTGGATAGAGTGACATCCAAGGTTGGTTCCGGCTATAGGAGCATCATAGAGTTAGATGGTCATCTAGTCATCTAGTCCAAACCCCTAAAGGCCAAATAGGGGCACAGTGGACAGAGCACTGGGCCTGGAGACAGAAAAACTGAGTTTGGATCTGATCTCAGATATTTGCTAACTGTGGGACCCTAGGTAAGTCACTAAACCTCTATTTGTTTTCTCACCTGTTAAATATGATCACCTTCCTCTCAGAGTTATTGTGAGAATCACATGAGATGATATTTGTTTTGTAAAAAGCACTTGGCACATAGTAGCTTCTCTATAAATGTTTATTCCCTTCCACCATTTACAGATGAGGAAACTGAGGCCTAGAGAGTTTAATGACTTGTTCAAGATCATCAGAGGCAATAAATAGCAAAGCTAAAATTCAAACCCAGTTTCTCTGATTACAAATCAAGTGCACATTCCATTGCATCACACACACCCCAATGCAAAATCCCTAGATCCTATAAATGCCAGCAGATCTATCCTATTTCGTGTTTCTTTGGTGCTTTCTTTAGAATTTCAAATGCTCTTGGGATATGCTGGCAAAGCTGGATCTCATGCCAAGCTTTCTTCAGAATCTTTTTCACCTCAATTGCTTTTCACTGGCTTGTTAGGCATACTGGTTATAATTTTCTGTCATCCTCCTCTGTAATTTTTACAAATGAGCTTTTACTCTAAATTCATGTTGCCTTTGGCTGTCATGTCTCTCAATTTGTGGAGAAGGAAGGAAGGAAAGAAAGAAGGAAGGAAGTGAGGGAGGGAGAGAGAGAGAAAGGAAGGGAAGGAGGAAGGAAGGAAGGGAGAAGGGAGGGAAGGGAGAGGGTGGGTGGGAGGGAGGAAGGAAGGAATGATAAGAAGAGAGGGAGAGAAAGAAAGATGGGGCAAGGAAGAAAAGATAGGATAGGAAAGGAGAGAAGGAAGGAAAGAAGGAGGGAGACAAGGAAGGAAAAGAGGGAGGGAAGGGAAGGAGGGAGAGAAGGCAGAAATGAGAGAAGAAATTTATTAAGTGTTTAGAAGTGCCAGAAACTGTGCTAAGTGCTTTATAAATATTATCTCATCTTATGCTCATAAAAACCCTGGGAGATAGGTGCTATTATTATCCCTATTTTGCATTAAGGAAACTGAGGCAGACTTAAGTGACTTGCCTGGATTCATACAACTAGTTAGTGTCTGTGGTAGGATTTGAACTTTGGTCTTCCTAACTCCAGGCCCAATGCTCTATCCACTGCAACACCCAACTGCCCAGTATTGGTCAGCTGGGGCCTTTTAAGACTCCTCCAGCCTCCTCAGTATAGCAGTTGTTTGATACCAATTAGACTTCTTTAAGAAATGGTGACACCATGTCTTTTTGCTATTTACTATTTTTCAGAGCCAAGAAGTTGTTTAAATAGATATGGGGTAGAGAAGAACATCAAAGAAACTGAGTATGAAGATATACTTGACTTAGTTTAGAGGATCTTGTCAAGTTCTTCCTAGAATTTCTTCGTTCCTTTATCCTCAGTATCAGTTATTATTGCATAAACTGCAATTAACTTCATGGTTGTCTGGCTGCTTACACTTCTCATGAGTACTTCAAGGTAATATGACCAATTGTTCTATGAATGCTATTTCTTGTAGCCTATATGCACATGATAAAAACCAATCTACTAACCCTTTTATTCGCCTCTCTGAGGTGAACTTGTGAACTACCCTCCCGTGTAAATGATGTTTTATTAATATCTTCTGCTTTCATTTCTGTGACTTATGGGTGGAATTCATTTCCTCAAAAAATGTATCAACTCATTGGTCCTTGGACATTAATAATACCTACAGTTAAAGTTTAAAGACATTACACATCAGATACTTAAACAAATGTCAGCCTAGTTGAATTGAAAGTGCTTTATGAATATTAGCTATTATTATCTATCCTTTCCCCCTTTTTGTCTTTCCCTCCTTTCTGCCTCTCCTCCAGCTCTCTCTTTCTTTCCCCTTTCCTCATTCTCTTATCTGTGCATTAGTTTCACTAAGGGATCGAGAGAAAGGAATTGTTTCCCATTCCCATTTTTTTTAAAAAGTAAATATCTGTTTATTATGAAGAAAGGGAAGCATGTCCATCAGTACAACGTTGGCCTTGGTTGTAGTAGTGGCTCTCCTCTGGGTTTACAAATACTTGGTTTGGTATCCTCTCCCTTCCCCATATACTCACAGTCTTCAAGTACCATTGTTTTCCAAGTAACAGACCCTCCCTAACCATCACCACTTCCCCTACTATTCTCCAACTCCTGGGAATCTACATTAGTTCTCCTTGGGCAAAATTCCATCTTAAAGTGAGAAATAGAAGAGGTTTTATTGCCCAAAGCAATCCAACGCAACCCAAATTGACGATATTCTTGGCTCCTAGGAAAGTTGTGGTTTTACCTCCTCTATTCTCCCAAAGAGCACCTATGAAGAAATATGTCTTTCCTTACTTCTGGAGTAAATGTCTATGAGTATATACATAGCCTCATCTAGTGAAGCTGGTGGTCCCTGATGGATAGCCCTGTAACACTTGTGTATGTGCAAGAAATGTGACACATGATTCTCATGAGATTTTTGGAAGAGAGGAGAAAAAAAGAGAGAGATGGTGCAAAGAGAGAGAAGCATAAATTTTAGATGATAAATGGAAGGTCTTTTGGAGCCACAGGCATGGGACTCCCAAAATGCCCCTTAGTTTCCAGCACCAGTATCCCTAGAGACTACTTAGGGTAAACTCATTGGGTGAGATCATTATCTCCTCAGTTGAGGTAAGATTTCCTCTTACTTATGGGTCACAGAGCCCTCTAAGTCTTATGTATTCTATTGCCTAAATTAATCTATATGACTTCGCCAATTACAGTCTTACTTTCTTGTTTTTACAAATATGTTTAGTCACTATTTATGACTGTCTTTTGTGTAATATGCATCTAATGAGGAGGGGTAATTAAGCCAGTTTTCCTAACTATGGGGCAGAATCACTTCCCTCTGGAGTAATCAGAGAAAGTGACTGAAACTCCCCCCCCTCAAAAAAATCATACTCTTAGATTTGAAATATCTTGTATGTAATAGATAGATAATTCTAGCATTTCTGGATGGAAGACTGTGAGTATATGGGGAAGGGAGAGGATACCAAACCAAGTATTTGTAAACCCAGAGGAGAGCCACTACTACAACCAAGGCCAATGTTGTACTGATGGACATGCTTCCCTTTCAACATGGGAAGGCCCAGTTGCTAGGTGGATGGGAGTATGGCTAGGTACTAGCCCCTACAGCCAAATTAGGGCCATTTTAGGATAGAAATACCAGGCTGCCTACCCCACCCCACCAAGATTCCTTTAAGGATCAGCTCACATTTCATTTCCTTCAAGAAGTCCTTTCTGCTTCACTCACTTGTTAGTAATTCCTACCAAATATTTCATATTTATTATGGGTAGAGATCTCCAGTTATTGACCTTTGACATCTATAGAATGTAAGCTCCTTGAGGGTGAGGATAGTTTTATTTTTTAATTTGTAACCCCAATACTCAGCATAGTATCTAATAGATAGTAGGCACTTAATGAATGTTAGCTGATTGATTGATGCTGTTATTTGACAATGAGGTACTCTGCACATTTTTATCACTTATTTTCTTCCAGAGATAGTAGGCTCTCTTTCACAGGAGATCTTTAAGGAGAGGCTACATAACAGCCATGTAAGCTCTAGTGGGAATTCTTTTTCACATATGCATTAGAATAGGTTCAACTGCTGTTGCATGGTACTAAGGCCCCTTCCAACTTGAATTCATCCCCCTATCCAATCAGTAGGGAAGAACCTTGATATCTTCCTCCTCTAGCCCCTAGTTTAGAAGCTTAACACTTCTCATGTGAACTTTTGCAGTAGCCTCTTGAATTATTTTCCCCACCTCCCATCTCTTCCCTCTCCAGTCCATCCTCCCAATAGCTGCAAATCAATATTCCTAAAGCACAGATGTGACCATTTCAATGCCCTACTCAGAAATCTTCAATGGTACTTCCTTGCCTCTGGGATAAAAACAAAATCTTCAGTCTGGTATTAAACCCTTCACAGTCTGGCTACCAACTATCTTTCCAGTCTTATTTCATATTACTTGCTGTCATACAATGCTCTGTTCCATTCAAAGTATCATGATAATTACCCCTCCATATATGAGATTGCATGTTTCATCTCCAATCCTCTTCTTTAGTGGTACCCCAGAAAGCAGTCTCTCCTCACATCCACCTTAACTACTACCTTCAAAGCACAGTTTAGAAACTACCTCTTATATGAAGCAGAGCTTATCTGAGCTATCTCTCACATGAAGCCTTTCCTAATTGTCCCAGCACCTTCTCCTTGAAATGACTGCATTTTCTTGCTTTTGTATATGTTATATCTCCCTCTCCCCAAAAGACTATATACTTACCCCTATTTAGCAGCTGAGGAAATTGAGATGGACTTAGGCCAAGTGGATTTGCCTGGGATCACACAATTACTAAAGTGTCTCAGGTAGGACTTGAACACACATTTCCCTGACTCTAAGCCCAGGGTTCTATCCACTTTGACAAAGATCATTTCACTATTGCTTTTGTATCCCCAGCTCCAGGAAAGCACCTTCCACAGAGTAGATGCTTTTAAAATGTTTCTTAAGTTGAATTTAATTCTCTAGTTTTCTTAACTTTAGTTTAATTCTGTAGTTTTAATTTACCTTAACAATTATTAAAGCCCTTTAGACAAATGTACCCTCTGTTGAAAATAATTAAAGGGAAAGAAAAGCAGGTGCAGTAGGTCAGTCTTTCTTCCTAGTAAGACCAAGAGAGCCTAAGGAACCTGGAGTATACTGGAGACTTAAGAGTGGACTGGTAGCAGAAGTATTGAGATAGATGTAAATGGGTCCATAAACCAAGGATATTGGGAGTGCTGGTCAATAAATAATAATTGTACTTAAACTATACTATCTCCTTTGATCATCCACTTTAGCCTTATGGGGTAGATACTATTGTTACACTCATTTTACAGATAAGGAAATTAAGGGTGAGGTGTTAAATGACTTGGCCAGAGTTATCTAATCAAGTATGCATCTGAGGCAGCATTTGAATAGTCTTCTTGCCTCCCATTCTGATGTTCTAGTCACTGTGTTACCTAGCTACCAGATAGAATTAAATAAAGAGAGGAAGTTCGACTCAACTAGGATTGAATCTGGCCCTTTCCTTCTTTGATTTCCTAGGTTTACTGACTTGTACTCAGCAGTTACTTTTTTTTTTAAACTAAAGAGCATACACTACTCATGTTGGGTTTTTTTCCCTTGCTGTCCACTGTTATAAAATTCTAAATCTCAAAATTCTATTTTCTTAGCTTCTCTTCTGGATAGCATGTTATAACATTTCTTGCTTGAAGAGTATGAAAGAGGTATTATTGTAAACTGAATATCCATGGATCTGATTCTACCAATAAGGAAAGCAATCTGTCCCATTCTCTTAGTTGTAAGGCTGGATGAAAATTGTCCCTTACAACAAAAACTTTCCTTCCCTCTTCTATAGTTAATAAATACATTCATCACACTGGTACGCATTTTAAAATGACTTGGCTCAAGCCATATAATATAATAGACATCTATATGAAATCCTCTGTCTTCTCACTAATCTCTACCCCTAGAAAAAAGGAAACTAAGTGATTTTATTTGGAGGGTAAAGGTGGCACACTTAAGTCCACTCACTACAACTTGGGCTTCACATAAACGCTTTATACCCTTTGGAGTTATCAAGAAACAGTATAATCATAGAGGTTAAAATAAATTATGGGTTCAAATCCCACCCCAGACACTTATCAGTTAGGTGCTCTCAGGCAAGTTACTCAATTTTTCTCAATCTCAGTTTCAATATCTTGTATATTCATATGTGAGGGGTCCCAAAAACCTTAGTGTTGTTTTAAATATTAATAATTTAATAGGTTAAAACTACACTAAGATTTTTGGCGACATCCTTCAATATGGCTGTGTTCAAATCCTACTTCATATACTGGCTGGCTGTGTGACCCCAAGCAAGTCACTTAACCTCTTTCACTTTCCATTTCTTCATCTATAAAACAGGGAGAATAATAATATTTTGTATGCTCTTAGGAAGCCAGACTATGCCTTGTTTTTCTCCATGTGAAATAATTTCTAGTCCCTCCCAGTCAAAATAGGGGGAATAAAGTCATTGGAAAAGATTATCCTATTCCTTCACTCCCTGGCAGGGCAGGACCTTATGCAACTCAGAGAGATAGTATCTCCTTGTTTTCAAGGATTTCTATATTTGTAGCACCAAGTCCTCAGGGAAACAGAATGGATTAGGGTTGTTACTTATCATTTCTCAAGGCAGCCAAGGGTGCCATACACTTTAAGCCAAAGTCTAATCCCGATCCCCGATCTCCAGACTTTAGCTCCAAATAGCTTCAGCCATCTGAATCTTCAAAGTCTATTCATTCACATCTTGCTCTAAGCTCTCATAGGCTGGGACCCAATTTATATGAATAAATTTTTTTGTGACTTCTTTGCTATCTTTCCCTACACACACTTTCCTGCATGTGTGTATGCCTAAAGCTTGATTCACCTAAGACCACAATGTCAATTACAATAAAACTTTATCAAACTAATATAGTAATAATATAATAACATAGCCATACCTAGTTGGGGTTGACCAGTTCCAGCAGCCAATATCAGGAGCTGTTTAGCATCTGGCTGACCCCGTCTGACTAGCAGGAGAACCAGTGAGCTGCCATCTGTGTGCCCTTTGTGTCCTCCACTATGGATCTAAATTCAGCATTGAGAAATGAAAGTCACTTCCTACCGTACACAGAACTCTAAGAGGGGCTTAGTAACAGATAACTGGTCCATAGGAAACGGACAGTACTGGCTATCCTGCTTTTCCCACTGCAAGGGAAGAAATGAGGAAATGTTGATGCCATGAGAAAAGTCATCACCCATTTATTCTTTTATTTATTCAACCAATTGAATGCCTTCTGTTGTAAGATAGACACAATAGCAGGGGGGAGAGGAAAGAGGTGGTAGCAACTTGTGGCTTCTATGTAGCCTTGAAGCAAAGAGGTCTCTTCAGTCTGGAACAATGAGAGTTGAGACAGACCAGGACTGAAAGTCAGAAAATCAGGAACTATAAATCTCAGAATAGTACAATTATAGAACACTTTAGAAGCTTAAATGAGATAGTTTAAGGAACAAGTATGTACTTTATACAGAGGGGAAAATATATTCTAATAAGGTGGTAGAGGCCAAAGGAATGAGTTCAAAAAGACTATGGACCAATTCATAGAGAATAACTAGTTATTTTTCCACAGTAAGTTTTTAAGGAGAAGAGAGAGAAGTTTGGGGAATATCCCTAAAGCCCCAAAGATGATGCCATCTACCAAACTATCCCATAGCTTATGAGGAATGGCATATGGAGCCTAATGGGCCTGACTTCAAATGGCATTTCTTATGTTCCACTTGTCACATGGTATTGTAGAATTAGTGTTGTTCTTTTTTAAGGACTCAAGGTAATCGTGGAAAATAAACGCACTGGCTTGGGACCTGAATTTTACCCTCTAAATAAAGTGCTTCTCTCTGTCACCACAACAGACAAACAAATTATTCAAGAACTAAACAACAGGGACCATGCTAGTGTGAGGGAGGCTATGGTCAGAAGACCTGAGGAAGGCATCCTTCTTCCTGTCACTATTGGCTTAATTGGTTGTAAGTGGAGTTGTGTCATTTAGGAAATGCTCTCCCTGAGGAAGGATCATACCAGCAAAAACTGGTTCTTTTTACTTTAGTGGAATATAGTCCCAATGAATTCAAAGTGGCTTTTAAGAGGATGAGTGAATGGATAAAGAAATACCCATCCCTATGGTTCTCAGTATGAGAGAAAACAATGAAAAGCTGGGCTTAAAATAACTGAAGGATGAGGATGATTTCATGAAAACAACCATCACTAATCAACCTCCCTTCAGAGTACTTTATGATCAGGTAGATATCAGCCTTGGGCTTTCCATTCTGAGAATCCTTATAATATTATTTGAGCACTTGCCACTAGCTGTATCACTCTCTATTTTGCATGACCTCAGGCAACCAACAGTTCTTCCTGGCACATCAGTTTCCCCTCTGTAAAATGATGGGACTGGGCTAGGTGAATTCTAAGGTACTTTCCAACTCTGCTATTCCAACTGTTTAAGAAATTATGATTGTAATATGATTGTGATTAATCTACAACTAGTTACATAATTGTATTATATAATTAATAATATGAGCATAGTCAAAATGGATTCTGAGGGTTCAAGATGTATATGGTCATCTCTAAGGATAATTGGAGGGAAGGTAAATGGCAAAGTGTTCATTACCAGTCACTGTGGGCTCCAACAGGTTGAGAAAGGAGGCATTTCAACTCATTGCAATAGTTTTTTTTTTTTAAATAGGAGTCCTAGGTTATGCTGTTGGAGTCCAGTGTTCACAAAGTGGGTTCATCCATTTCTATCTCCACTGTGGCACAATAGAGAGTGTGCTAGATTTGGAATTAGAGGACTTGAGGACTTGAATTGGAAGCACTGCTGTTAACCTCTCTGATCTTGGCCAAATCCCTTCTCTCAGAACCTGAACTTCCTCATCTAAAGGAGGGGACTGGATAAGATGGCCTCTGACATCCCTTTTGGTTCTACAGTTATCATCCTATGAAAAGCAAAATGGCAGAACTGGAAGAGATCATGAAATGTGCCTAATTAACCCTCCTCCTCCCTCTTACCCAGAAGAAAGAAGTGACGTATCCAAGATCATATTCCTAGTTAGTGGCAGAACTAGAAATGGAACCCATGTTACCTTATTTCTAATGCATTCTCTTAAACTATTAAACCAAATTAAACTAATTAAGCCATGTTGCCTCTCCCACACTCAGTCCTGCTCCTATCGTGTGCCAAAATAAACCCTCTTTCCTCACACACATATGCCTAAAAGGTTAATCTTGGACAGGGGGATGGGGAAATTGCCTTCTTGTACTATTCAAGAGTACTACTCAGGGGCGGCCAGGTAGCACAGCGAGTAAGAGCACCGGCTCCAGTGTCGGGATGACCTGGATCAAATCTGGGCTCAGATACTCAGCACCACACCCAGAAATAATAACTGGCCGTGTAACCTTGAGCAAGTTACTTAACCCGGATTGCTTTAAAAAAAAATAAAAAAGAAAAGAGTACTACTCAGTTTGGGAGAAGCTTGGACAATTGAATCTCTCCCTCGGGAACTCACCAGTTCCTTTCACTCTGTAAGACCTGAAAAAAGTCACAGGAGCCAAGGTTTAACAGTTATGCAGATAATAATTCAAGTCAGAAGATGCAAATTTAAATCTTAGCTCTGTGACTTTGGGTAAGTCACTTTACCAGTCTTAGTTTCTTCATCTGTAAAAAAAAAAAAAATGTGTGTTAAGATAATCCCTATGGTTTCTTTCAACTCTCAGTCCTATGACCCTATGATAGTATCATAAGCATAAATAAGTCTATAGCCCCTTCCCCTCAAAGTTAGGGGCTGAGAGAAAACACAGAAGGATAGAATTCTTTTCCTCATACAAAGTGAATCAGCAAATAGGGACTTAATAAATGCTACTTGATTGGTTGTTAGTTGATTGTAGATTAATTGGCCTTGTCTATTTGTTTGTCTTCTTTATGATAGGGGGCATTTCTCCATATTTTATTCAATTGGTTCCATGTCTGAAATACAAGGCAAATAAATCCTTTGAAAATAAGTTCTAGAATCTTGGGATTCCAAGGTTCTAGGGGGCTTTAGGAAGGAACCAATCCTCCTGCCTCTTTTACATCAGATGAAAATTCTATGATCTCTTTAGCTCATGGAATTAAGCATCATTTTATTTCTCCTCTTTTCACCTATTCCTCCCTTCTCTACTTCCTTGGATCAACTATGGAGGGAGAAGAGGTTATGAATAGGTAGGGTAGCCTTTGGGCAGTGTGGTATCATAGAAGGAATACTGGATTTAGACCTGGGTTCCAGTCACTTCATCTCTTTTGGACTCCGCTTCCTTATATTTGAAAAAGGAACGATAATTTTATGACCCACCTCACAAGACGATTTCAAGGAAAGGGCTTTAGAAATTTTAAAGCCTATAAATTTAGAGTTGTTATCATAGGGGTCATCTAATCCTTTTCCAAGATATGATCCACCTCTTCTTCCCAGACCAAGGATTCCCAGGGAATTGCTGGTGAGGCTGCTGCCTAGGGTTACAGGAAGGAGGAAGACGCAATTATATAGCGTGTAACAAAAATAATTTCATTTCTAATGCTTTTCCCCTGCTGGGCCACTTAGAGCACAAACAATAACAAACACTGAGCAATGGAAACAGCACAAGGCACACACGATGGAGAGAAGTCCAATGACAGGCGAGCCTCACTGAGCTTGCAGCTCCCAGACATCTGCAAGGGAGCCGTCATTTGGGGACATGCTTGCTATTTAATAATAAGCAATAACACGCCAAGCATTGAACAGAACTCGAAAGCAGATACAGCCCCTGCTTGTTGATAGGGCCCTTGGGAGTGGAGGGGCGGTGCTCATATACTGAGATTACTTTCCATCCCCTATCCAGGTTCTGACTGATGTTTGTTACTTGGAAAAATACATGGAAATCTAATTGTCTTCACCTCTCCTCCGTTCATCTTTTCCTGCTTCTGTAGTAGATATCAGGGAAATTCTCTATTTCCTCCTGGGAGAAATCAAGCTCTCCATAAGGACCTTTCAGTTACCAAAAAATTGCTGAAGTTGTATGTTAAAGCCCATTTGCCTGTTAATTTGCATACTCTGTATATTTAAGGACAAAATATATCAAGAACTCACTCCTTTATCCTCCTTCTCACCCAGTCATTTCTTCTTCCCCCAAAGCCTTTCAGTGGCCTCCCAGACTCTAGCCCCAGTTGGAAACACAGGTTTACCCATGCTATGCTTGCCTAGTAATGTCATTTTTTAAAATAATCAAGCTTCTTCATGTTACTGAAAGACTCAGCTATTCCATTGTTCTTACAGGACGAATTGCTCCCTGTAACATTGTTTCGCTTGTCAGCATATTTCTACAGAGTCAAAATATGAAGTTAAGCAGAAAATACCTATAGTCTTGGTAAGATGCCAGCAGAGTGGTCCCAGCCCCAAATTCACTACTTCTGGCTTTGTTCTGAGTATTCTGGTCAGTAGAGGTTGGGAAGAGGGAACAGGAAGAGGATACATTCATTTACTGATAGAACAAGGACTCTATCTCACTGAGAGAAGGGAGCTGAGTTTTCTTTGGGGGGGGGGGGGTTGCAGGGTGAGAGGGGTGGTTCTTTAATTTCATCAGCCTTGATGTGGGCCTGCTTGTCAGAGAAAAGGATTAGGGCACAGTAAGATAAAGTTTGAGAGTCCAGAAGTGTAAGTGTCTCTCCCTTCACTGGGCCTAAACGGAAGCAAAAAAGAGTGACTGAATCTTTCCGCTTAACTCCACCACCCACATGTACTGACACAACAATCAAGCTATTTTCCAAGCCCATGAATTTAGATAATATGATTCTCTTGTAAAAATATTTTTTTAAAAAAAGAAGTTTTCAATTACATTGAAGATGGGGGAAGGGAAGATGCAGGAGTGTGCTAACTTTGGATTCCATTACTATTAAAGTAATTAAAGAGGCTAGAGATAATTAATATCTGTCTACCATCTAGAAACAGGAAGCAAGCTACTTCCACAAGCTTACTGAGGCCATTTAGCATCTTAGAGAGCTGGAGTGCTTACACATAATCATGGAGCCAGATCTGCAGTTTTCCTCCAAGGGCTAAGAGATACCCAAGCTAAAATCAAAATCACACAACGGACCCCCAAATGACTACTGTGGCCCAGGCACACAGGTGGCTCACTGGAATAGAAAGGCAAGGCTGACCATCCTACCTGTGATTCCTGGATATTGCCAGGACTAGGAGAGATTTCAGGTGAAGTCGTATTTATAGGTTAGCTTATAGACCCTTTGGTATCTGAACCCAGACTCAAGTAGCCTAGAGATCTCTGTCAGAAGTGGCTCAGGAGTGCAAGGCATTAGAACAGTGGACCAAGGAAGACCATACCATCTCCATCTTAGGAGAATTTTAGGAATAGAAAAAGGTTTGTCCTGGAATAGAAAAGGAGCCTGCCTAGAGTCAATAGAATGGACTGAGTGATCTTTGATTGAACCTAGCACTTCAAGATGGCAATCTGAGCTATCACCTGAAGGAAATTCACCTGGTTAAACATCAGACCTCAGTCCCTAGTTCTGGACCCCCTAGGTTCCTTTCTTCCTACCCTGCATGCATCTTGTAGGCTCCTATGTATTTACATATTGTCTCCCCCATTAGAAAGGAAACTCCTTGAGGGTAGGGACTGTTTTTATCTCTCTTTCTATCCCCCCAGTACTTGGTACAGTGCACTTAGTAAGCACTTAATAATAAATGTTTGTTGATTGATAGACCTGTAAACTACTTGGTCTGTCCACTAGAGGTTGCAGGGATACCTGGCTTAACTGAGAGGCATGGTGTCTAAGGTCAACCAAAGCCCTTTCTCAAAGAGGTGATCATACCCTCCCAACAAGCACAAATATCACGTAGCAAGAACAACCTATATCTTGGGGTTTCCTGATCTTCAGTACCTAATTGACTCTGCATTGAGAAACCTCAAATCTGTCACTCTCCTGTCTTCCTCTGAGCCAAAAGCACTTGCAACTGCATGTTTTATATACATATTAAACAACCAGGAGTGGGAAAACTGGGGCGGGAAGGTGGGGGGAGGAAATCTTGAATGACAAAGACAGCATTGGAACTGAAAAGTCCTGACCAACATCTTTTTCCCTCACTCCCACCCCACCAGGTCTTATGTTCTACCCATTGCTCTGTGTTATTTCCTATACATATATTCTACTTTTAAATGCAGATCAGATGAAAGCACTCAAAGCCTGAATCATCCTCTCCTAACCCAATGGCTTGCCCAGAGAATGGTGATCAGAGAGTATCTCTGCATGAATTCATTGGAGTATGTGTCCATGTTTCTGTGAGGTATCATGCCCCCCTATTAATGTTAATATCCCAAAAGGCTAGAAAGTTTCTGTCAAATTCAAGTCCTTGATACTATACATTAGTTTAGATTTATACTTTCTACACAGTAGAATTCAACCTTGCAGATAGGGATAGACAGACTAGCCCACAAGCATTGTTACCAGTTTTGTCAACCTCCTTAGAATCTCCCCAGACTATAGTGTAGGAAGAATCAAATCAATACAGTAAAAGCATGCACTGACAACCAGGCATGATCTGCACAGGCTCTCCGGGGAACATGATGCTCTATAAGCCTGAACTAATCACTCCTCAGAATTCCAGGATAGGTTAGTTTATCAGACCATGAGGTAAATAAAATTGGCACTAACTCTAAAGGGGAGGATGAGGAGAAGGAACCTAAAAAGAGAAAGAAGCACTAGAGGTGAACAAGGACATATTTAGGAAAGAAGAGAAATCCAACAGTTAGCTTGGGAACAGAGTGTTGGGTAATATTGTCATTCTTCCCAGAAGAAGCCCTATAGTGGTGATCCTTACCCCAATTCCTTCCCATCTTGTGAACTGAAAATGTCTATTTCTAGGGAGTAGAGTGTAGGTTAATGTCTTAATTTTTCTTTAGTCCAATAAATTATAGGATAATCAGTTCACTAGACCCTTCCACTTTATAAAAATCAGGAGTCTCATGCCTCTGATTTCCTTCTCCATATTCTCTTTCCCAATTGAAAAGGGAAAAGGAAGAAAGATCATGACCTTCTTCAAGTAGATGAGGTAGGATTCCTGAACTACACATGCTTAGTTCAAGGTCATTCACTCCAGATTCTATTACCAGGCAAAAACCTGAGTTCAGAGAAAGTACCAGGGTCCTGGGGGAACAGATGGAATGCTGGACACAAAGTGGATAAGCAAAAGGATGGGGGAGAGAGGAGGAAAACTGGTTTATTGGTTGTCCTTTTAATCTCTTTAAACTGTAATTACCATGTCACTCTCTTCCTCCAAATGCCAAATGGTAACAACAGGTCCATGAAAGAGTGAAACAATGATTTCTTTTATTTATTTTTTCAGCTTACCCTAATGCTTCAGAAGGACAACTACTTACATAGAAATGTGCAATTCCAGTGGACATCCTGAACCCTGAGAGTGAGGCAGATCTGAAAATCACTGTGGTTCCTCAGATTGGACATCTAGTAATATGAAAGTCGCAGGGTTTGGGTGATATTAAAATTCCGAAAGAAGCCTTCCCTACCTAAGGATTTGTGGAGGTACTAGGAGAGAGCCACCCAGCACATCCCATCTTCAGAAATCCCTACCCCCTATCTCTAAGAAAAGCCCTTGGGGATAGTGACTGGGTTAGAATAGCTCTTCCATAGGAAACAACTAGAAACATCCTATGGGACTTCAGGGAATTGACTGAATGTCTTACACAAGGGCTATGATGTGTGCGTATGCACCCTCTCACATTTGATCTCATCTTTTCCTACACAGGTCTGTCTTGGAGCAGACAAGGTGTGAGATGCCCTCAGTTTATCTAAATCTCTTTGTTGCCCAAGAAAATGCTCCCCCACCTCCTCTATACAAACCCTAATCAGGGCTTCTTTCCATTCTGGAGCTGGGAGCCCATCCTCTGCTTCCAACCTGACTCCTGGTTAAGTTTGTTGGAAATCGTTGACTAATAAAAAGATAATTGAGGAAGCAGGACGAAATGAAAGAAGAAAGGACCTGAAGTGGACTGATGAAATTGGGGGATGGAAATCTGGTGAGTAGAGAGATAGATACAGATACAGAGAGAGATAGAAAGAAAAAGAGAGTGCAACATAGAAAAAGACAGAAATAAAGCAAAAGAGATTGGCTGAGAGTCAAAGAGAAGAGAGAAAGGTGGTGAAGAAGAGGCCTCAGTACATACGAATGAATGCTGAGTTGCTAGGAGCAACCTATCTTAGTGGTCACCCGTTCCACAACTGGGGCAGCCCGAAGTCAGGTCCCAGGCTGGGGTCATCATTGGAAAGTGATTTAAAGAAGGATAGTGTCCACGCTGGCTCCCTATGATCCCTACCGGTCGGGTTAGCGCCACTTCTCTGCTCCCTACTTTGTTTACTCCACCTGGCTCTCGGCGCCTCCACAGCCTATCCCCGACTCTGGCCACATCCCTGGGGTGAGGGACGCAGGGCGGGGGTCCCCTTGCTGGGGCTCACATTGAGACAGAGAGCTACGGAGAGGGTGGAATCTTCGTACCCAGTCTGGCCTGGTCGCCACTAGATTCAAAACTCTGCCCCTTGAGGAAATCTAAGGCGCCGGGGGAGGAAGAAAACAGTTCAGATGACTATCAGTGAGTCTCCGCAGGCGAACAAGCCCCCAACTAGAGCCTCCTCTGGTCTTGGGAGGACGCTCTTCTGGTGAAGCGTCTCATCTCCTGCCCCAGCCCTGAGCTCGGACTAGGCTTATAGGAGGAGGGATACAATGGAAATCACCGAGCTCTGAGGGGGCGCGCGGGTCACTGGGACCCCAGGCTGGAGCGAGCGCTCACCAAAGTTCTGCCTCTCAAGTACACCACTCCCTCCAAGGAGAAAAACTCTAGCCCTTTCTCAGAGAAACCTGCCTCATAGATCCCAAGGTCTGAGTCTGGCCCCGGTGGCCGCCTCCCTCCTTAGACCCAGTTCTAACCTTCAAGCCATAAGGCGCCCGAGGGCAGAAGCGGCGCCGGCTACACGCGTCTCTAGGATCCCGCCGCATCCACGCGTGACGGGCTTCTTTTAGCAGTCTCCAGGAGAAGCTCCTGCGGCCGTTCCTGCCGCTGTCCTGGGGCGTCTCTTGGGCTCCCGCAGTTCTCAGATGGCCGGGGACTAGGGGAGCAGGGGAGCAGGGCTCAGGAAGCGGGGCTGAGGGGGTACCCGGCTCCTGCCTCGGGGCTACCTGCCCCAGCCGCTCGACTCGAAGTCCCAGGCGGCTGGCAAGACAGCCGACTCAGGTCCTCGGGGCTCCGACCCCGCGGGGGAGGAGTGGACTGGGCCCAAGGGTGGGGTGGGGTAGGGTGGGGTGGGGCGGGGGAAGGCAGAATGTGACAGGGCGGAGCGATGATGGACTCGTAATTAGCGCGGGCGGGCGCGGGGACAGCGCGGAGAAGCGCGCGGGAGGCGTCGGCTCCAGCACTGAGCTTGGACAGCTCCGAAGCTCGGGAAGGGCGGGGATGGGGCCAGGGGGCGGGGCTGTCTCAGCCGAGAGCCTTCTCCAGCCCCCAGGCACCGCCCCTGTCCCTTGTCAGTCCCCTTCTGGATCCCTCCTCTGACTCACATAGCTCAGCTCCTCCTGCTAAGTGAACCCCTGGGACCAGCACACCTTCCAGTCCCCTCAAGTCCCTTTGGACCTCTTAGAACCTACCCTGTGAAAGAAGATGCAGAACCCTCGAGGGATAGGCAGAGACAGCCTTCACAGCTTGTGGATTGTGGAGAGCAGGGCAATAGGTTTCCAGTAGTAGTGAGAACCCTAAGCCCAGATCAAATTTGGTTCCCTTTGTCATAGTCTCCTTCACCTAACCCACCCGTGTGGTAGCATATGCCCAGTGCCCCTTGGCCACTCGGGTCAATTTTCTCCCAAAATCTGTGGTCTCTTTTCCTGGAGCCAGTGATGGAGTGTGTTAGTAAAATCCTTAAGATGAAACCCACCCAAACTGGGGGGGGGGGGGCAGAAGGAGGAGATGGAAGAGAACTAGAGCTCAGGAAATAGGAGCAGGATATCAGGGGTTCCCTCTCCTTAGGGGGAGTCAGATCTATGGGCTTTGCCTCTAACAGGGTCTCTGTACTACCCCCAGTTCAAGCAAGTTAGCCCTTCCTACAGTGGAGGACTTCATGGTATTGGTGGTGGAGGGGAAGAAGATGGAAAATGACTATCTTGAGGTCTTAGCTCCATACTCAAGTTTTGTCATAAACCAGGCATATTGAAGCTGTTTCTCTTCCCCTCCAATCCTGTCACCCAGAACACCTAAGATCTATCAAGGCAAGATTAACAAGGATTCCCATTGTAAATGGGCATGTGGTTCCTATGCTGTCCCCTGTCCTATTTCATTTGAGAGTTTGAAGGGAAGTTTAGTGATATCATATCTAGGAAAAACTTGGAACACTAGAGAGTTTATTGTGTGAATAGGCGACTGTAAGCATTCCTCTCTCCTCAAACAGATTTGTTATGACTATAAAAAGGACTAGGACCTTTCAGTGGCTTGGGGGTTGGCAGAGTCCTCTAAAGGTCAATCTATCCAGCTACTCATCAATGCTGCCCTTACAGACCCCAAATAAAAGTATTTAAGGTTCTCCAGAAAGAATATTATATAGATTCTCTCTCCTGCCCCCACCTCCCAGTCTTCATTCTGTTGTCTCATGCCAGAGCTCTGACCATTTAGGAAATTATTTCTTATATGAACACAGAATGGAATTAGAATGCTGGTACCCTACAAACAAACATCTTTAAGAGGAACAGGGGTTCTGGCCCAATGAGAATAGGAGAGAATCTAACTTGCCCAAGGCTGGGGGGTGGGAGAGGATAAGCAGGGGTGGAGAAAGGGAGAAATAGTCTTCCTGGAAGGGAGGAAGATGATTAAACCAGATGACCTCGGTCAGCCCTGAAAACCTAGGGGCACTGTGCTGTGAATTTTAGTTTAATGCAGCATGGCTGAGTGAGTTTTACATTGTCAGTGAGTGAGATGGATAGATATTTTAGTTTTCAATTAGCAAATGCCTCAGTCTTGAACAAGCTTCAAAGCAAACAGATGCTGAGTGATCAATGGTGGGAATCATCTGCAGCCATGAAGGGGAGAGGCAAAGCTGGAGAATTCTCAACTTCTAAGGTTGTCAGAGTCTTTTGGAGGTCATTCTTCCTCTGCCTCCAGGCAGGACTGTCCTCAGCTGAATCAAACAAATGAGAGGGAGAGGGAAAGGGTTGTCTCTTCCAAAGAGACAGCCTAGAGAAAAGAACATTAGACTGGAAAGCAGGAGACCTGAGTTCCAGTTATGGTTGGGCCACTAATCTGCTGCATGATCACAGGCAAGTCACTTCCCTTCTCTGTGCCTCAGTTTACTCATACTTAAAATGAGGTGATTAGATCAGATGAACTCTGTGGTGCCATACAATTATGACAGTCTATAATTTTTTTAAACTCCCTAAGGATGTTATAGTTTCACTGGAAGAGCCAATGTTTCACAATCTAATTGTAGGGAAGTTCTTCCGGATGCCTGACCTAAACCTTTTGTGCAATTCTAATATTTCTCACTTTAAAAAATTGGGAAGGAGAGTGGCAGTGTAGAAAATGAGGTAGAAGGGAGCAGAAGAAAGTGACTCACTCGAATAAAGGGGATTGGGTAGCCAAGGAGAGAAGAGAGTAGAAGAACAATGAACTCTTCTGGGTGCTCAGGAGAAATTCTAAGACCTGCACACTTGGACACTGTGAAATCTGGTTAGGGTAGGATGGGAATGTCAGACAGTATCTAGCACGCTGCCTTGCCCAGAGGAGATGACAAAGAAATGCTTATTGAATCCAATGAATCTGAAGTGGCTCTTTATGCAGCCTCCAAGCCCTGCTTCTATGGCATGTCCTGGGGGCAGCTGCCCCTCTTTTTCTGCCCTAATTCCACCAAGAGAAGGAAATATAGATGAGATGATTCACATTTTATGTTGGGAGTCGGACTTTCTTATGAATATTATATCAGACTGAGTGGGGATGTTGTAATAAGAATGTAAATTTTGAAGATCTTCCCTGCCCCTAGGCTAATGTGCACCTGAAGCCTGGGGTGGGAGGCTTGTTTTTCAGTAGATACTTCTTGATTGGCCAGTGAGTCAATAAGGTTGTTACATTCTCTGAGCCAGGAGAAGGCTATATAAGCCCTGATGTGTAGCTTTGTTTTGGGACTCACTTTGAGAAATATTCTGTGATTTGATCTGAATTCTGGGAAGCCGTTGTTGAGAGTCCCCCGGCTTTGAAAAACCCAGAATGTGGAAACCCAGATGTTGACTGGGTATGGATGTAATGGTTGGACAGTTTGGAAATCTGTCTACTTGATGTTTCTGTCTTGATAATTATGCCTGTATACTTTGAGGTTCAGGGTGCTGACCTTTTCTCCTGAACAAGGTAAACGATATATGTCTGACTGATTAAAGTAAGCTTGTTAACCCATTTTGAGTTGCTTTCCTTTAACAAAGCAGATCCAAGAACCTGTGTGAGCAGGCACCCTGGGGACACTGGGGTGCTTGCTGCTACAGATGTCTGGAAATGAAGACTATGCAGAAAAGCATAAATACTAGAATAATGATAAATGTAAACTTCTGGAACACACTAAGTCCTCTCTGGATTTATTTCTTGGGAGAAGATAAAAGTTGGAAGGGATTAGTGGCAGTGGATAGATAGTGAATGACCTTGGGTCGATCTCTCTCTAAGCTAAGGCATAATGGTAATAATAATAATAATAATAGGACTTTGGGTGAGGGATGTCTTATAAATCTTGAAGTACAATGTAAATGTGAGCTATTAATATTCATGGCATCATATGATTTGTGGCAGGAAGGGACACTACCACCACCGCCACCACTAATACTACTACCATCTCAGGCTTCTCATTTTTTTTGATGGAGTTTCAGATAGAGATAGTACAAGGGTGAGTTGTTATCCTACAGTAAGGTCCTTTTTTACTCTAAATCTATGATCCTGTGATTATTCTTTCATATACCGTGTTCTGTGGATTATTGCACAGGTGGATGCAATGAATAATTTTGTATTTTAATAAGATTATTTGTATATAAATTTATCTTTTCTAGACTCACTGTAAGCATCTTCAGGTGTATTTCATTAGCAGACAGAATGATGTGCTTGACACTTCATTGTGTTGCTACATAGTTTTAACTTCTACCCCTAGGTCTCTACATTTTGAAAGCTTTTTATTCTGTAAAATTTGGAAACTATGAGTACTTGACCAGTTGGCATTATTAAAATATTCTTCTCAAATTTTTATGGCAATAATGGGGTGATTATGGGCAACAGTTTTGTCTGTAATGATGCTCCAGTTCCAGTGCAATTTATTTGACAAATTCCCTAGAATATATTGGAGTTTGTATTTGTAGAACAGGAATTTATTGTCAGTTTATAAAGTATAACAAGCTTCTGGTACATAATCCTAACCACCTTATTGTGTCTCTCTGGGTAACTGGTAGATGCTAAATTTCTGCAACCTGCAGTTATATGTTTCACAATTTCTACCACTTCATTGTAAAATCTGCCTTGATCAATAAGTCTACACTCCTTAAGGATAAACTAACTATAATTTCTAGTGGCAATGACGTGATTCTGAGTCTTGAGCATAATCTTGTTTTCTTGTTTTCTCTCTCTGCTTTCCTTTTCTTTTCCTTTCAAGACTGTACCTCCCTGTCTCACCCAGGCTGGAAGTACAAATAGGCCGATCTCACTACTGATAAGCATGGAAACTCTTTCTTTATTTCCAACTTGGGCCACTTTGCCCCTTCTTAGACAACAACCTTCCCCTTCCTAAGGGTTCACTCTATTAATGCCAAACTTAGTGTGGATATCCAATTAGGACAGTCCAATACAACACAGAATTCCAGAGCTCAAAATATCTGACAGTCTCAGCTTCTCTGGTAGTTGAGATTATAAGTATCTGCCACCATACCTAACTCCTTCTTTAATATAATTGCTAGCATCTAGGTATAGACCAACATCTCACACTGTATATCAAAATAAGGTCAAAATGGGTACATGATTTAAACATAAAGGGTGATACCATAAGCAAATTAGGAGAGCAAGAAATAGTTTACCTGTCAGATTTATGGAGAAGGGAAGAATTTATGACCAAATAAGAGATCAAGAACATTTTGAAATGCAAAATGGATAATTTTGATTGCATTAAATTTAAATTTTTCTCACAAACAAAATCAATGGAACAAGGATTAGAAGGAAGCTGGGAAACAATCTTTATTGCCAGTGTTTCTGATAAGGGTCTTATTCCTCAAATATGTAAAGAACTGAGTCTAGTTTTTTTAAGAATACAAGTCACTGTCCAATTGCTAAGTGGTCAAAGGATATGAACAGGCAGTTTTCAGATGAAGAAATGAAAGCTATCTATAGTAATGCAAAAATGCTCTAAATCGATATTGATCAGAGAAATGCAAATTAAAACAACTCTGAGGTATCCTCATACCTATAAGATTGAGTAATATGTCAAAAAAAGGAAAATGATAAATGTTGGAGAGGGTGTGGGAAAATTGGGACACATTCACTGTTGGTGGAGTTGTGAATTGATCATTGTGGAAAGCAATTTAGAACTATGCCTAAAGGGCTATAAAACTGAACAAACCTGTGATCCAGAAATACCACTACTAGGTCTGTATCCCAAAGAGGTCATAAAAAATGGAAAAGGACCCACATATACAAAAATATTTATAGCAGCTCTTTTTGTGGTGGCAAAGAATTGGAAATTGTGAGGGGATGCCCATCAATTGGGAAATGGCTGAACAAGGTGTGATATATGAATATAATGGAATACTATTGTGCTATAAGAAATGATGAGCAGCCAAATTTCAGAAAAACCTGGAAAGACTTTACATGAACTGATGTTAAGTGAAGTGAGCAGAACCAGGAGAACATTGTGTACAGTAACAAAAACATTGTGTGATGACCGATTTTGATAGGCTTAGCTCTACTCAGCAATACAACTATCCAAGACAATTTCAAAAAACTCATGATAGAAAATGCTATCCACATCTAGAGAAAGCACTATGGATTCTGAATGCAGATGGAAGCACACTATTTTCACTTTGTTTTCTATTTTTTCTCTTTCTTGTGGTTTTTCCCCTTTTGTTCTGATTCTTCTTTCACAACATGACTAATGTGGATATATGTTTAACCTATATAAGAGATTGTTCACTGCTTTGGGGAGGGGGGAGAGGAAGAAGGGAGGGAGAAAAATTTGGAATTAAAATCTCATATAAATGAATGTTGAAAACTATTTTATATATAATTTGGGAATAATAAAATACTTGTATTTGGTGGGAAATATAATAACTAATTTCATAGGCTCTGTCCAGAGATAAACCACTTTCAGTTGCATTTGGCAAATACAGTCATGAATATGTATTGTCAGCCTTTCACACTGCTTTGTGAAGTAATGTCTGTTCCAAAATGATTTCTGTAAATTTTTAACAGAAATTTTAAATTTCTGTAAATTTATAGGGTGCCCTGAGAATATCTCTCAATTCTCTTCATCTTTTTGGTGAGGAAGTGTGAATCTTTCTATAACTAACTTGATGTACATTGTAGGTTAACTTTCCATGAGATTTTCTTTGGCCACCTTTTAGATCTGTTGTCCCTATTACTGGGACAAATTGTAAGTCAAGATTAGCATTGCATAGGTGTTAGTTGCTCTAGATGTTTTCTTCCTGTTAAGCATTGGCTTCAAGATATCAATCAGTCTTTTACCATACTTGATACTTGCTAACCTTATGCTTGGTGAATTTGCCAAGAACAAGGTATTTGAATGCCACTTTTATGTTTTGATTCATTTTGACCCTCACTTTAAAGTTAAGTCTCTATTCTTCCTTGATGCATACAAACCCTTACAGAGTCCAAATGACATTCTTTTTAAAAAAATGTTTAACTTAATAAGTACCAAACAAGATGAATATTTCCATATGCAAATCTGGACAGAAAAAAAGGATTGTACATCCAGCCATGAATCTATACCACATTCATCTGGCTTTGCCCTCCAAGTATACAACAAATTCAATGTTTTATTTTCAAAGCTGTCTTACTTTGTGTATTTTTCATACTCTTCTTTTTCTATTCTCTTCTATGTATTTAAAAATGCTTCAATGAGGGCAGCTAGGTGGCGCAGTGAATAGAGCACTGGCCCTGGAGTCAGGAGGACCTGAATTCAAATCCGACCTCAGACACTTAACACTTACTAGCCCTGTGACCTTGGGCAAGTCACTTAACCCCAATTGTCCTGCCCTACCCCCTCCAAAAATGACTCAATGATTCTCTTTTATTTTCCTCCCTTTATTTCCTTTTTGTTAACCCCATCACTAGTTCTCCTTGATTTTCCCAAATTCCCTCAACCTAACAAAAGAAAGAAAAATAAAACCCTAAAATCAAATATGCAGAGCCAAACAAAATAAATCTATACATTAGCCAAATTTGAAAATGCATATCTTATTGTGCACTGTGAGTTCATCACCTCTCTGTTAGGAGGTAGGGGTATGTTTCATCATTTTGAAAGCATAGTGGTCATTGTATGACCACAATTCTTTTGTCTTTTCAAAATTTTCTTTATATTTTTGTTACAGTATAATTTGTTCTCCTAACTCTACTCACTTCACTGCATAGCAGCTCCTACAAGTCTTCCCAGGTTTCCCTGAACTATCCCTTTCATAATTTCTTATAGTAAAATAATATCCCATGGCATTCATATACCATAATTGATTCCACCTTTTCCTCAATTGCTTAAATGTCACCTTAGTTTCTGGTTCTTTACAACTATAAAAAGAATAGCTATACTTTTATATGCATAATCTCTCTGTCTCTGTCTCTCTATCTCTGTCTCTCTCTGTCTCTGTCTCTCTGTCTCTGTCTCTCTCTGTCTCTCTCTCTGTCTCTGTCTCTGTCTCTCTGTCTCTCTCTCTCTCTGTCTCTCTCTGTCTCTCTCTCCTCCCCCCCCCCCCACTTTCTCTCCTTCTCCCTTTTTTCTTGGGAGTGTAGACCTAGTAATGCTAATTCTGGATTAAAGGGTATACACAGGTTAGTGATTTGGAGGGTATAGTTTCTACTTGCTTAATAGAATGGCAGAACCAAGTGATAACTGTTTCTGTTTTCCCAACTCTTCCAATGATTGTCATTTTTGGGTAATCCAATGAATTTGAGGTGAAGCTTAAGATGTATTTAAATTTGCATTTCTCTAATTATTAGTGATTTGGGGAAAATTTTTCATGTGGCTATTGATAATTTGGATTTCTTCCTTTGAAAACTGAATGCTATTATCATTTAGCCATTTATCTTTTAGGAAATTAAAGTTGTTCTTATATACTTGAATAGGTTTCTTACATGTCTTGGGTATCAGACCTTTATCAGAGAACTTGTTCTAAAGATTTTTTTTCTTATCTATTTCACTTCTAATTTTAACTGAATCTATTTGGTTTGTGTAATACCTTTCCAATTTTATGCAAAGTATTCATTTTACCTTCTGTGATTCTCTATATTCCTTGTTTGGTAATGGATCTTTTTTGTCTATCCATAGTTGTAATAGATGTCTCTTTCCTTGTTCTTCTAATTTGTTTAGGATTAATATTACATTTCTAAGTCATTTACCTATTTGCAACTTGCTATATTATGAGATATTAGTTTAAACCATGCTTATGCCAGATTTCTGTTCAGTTTTCCCAGTTTTTGTTCAAGTGGTGAATCCTTTTACACTAGTAGTTGTGGTCTTTCGGTTTATTGAATACCATCTACTATGTTTTCCTTTTGTATTTTGAGTACCTCTTCAGTTTCCCTAATTTATTTCTTCATTCTTTAACCAACATTAAATAGGTCAAATGATTACTGATTTGTGGTATAGTTTGAGATTTAATATGGTTTGACTCCCTGTCTTCTGTTTCCCTCCATTATTTCCCTTAAAATTCTTGATATTTTATTAATCTAAATGAATTTTGTAATTTTTCTATGTAATGATATTTAATATATCATAATATTCTGATTGCTATGGCACTGAATAAGTAAATTATTTAGACAGCATTGTGACGTTTGTTATATTGACATGACTCAACCATGAGCAATTAATGCTTTCCCAATTATTCATGTGTGCCTTCCTTTCTGTAAAGAGTACTGTATAGTTATATTCTCATAGTTCTTGTGTGTGTCTTTGAAAAGACTCCCCAAAATTTATTTTGAATGAAACTCATCCAAATGACATTTAGATATTGTTGAAGAAAATTTCCATGAGATGAAGTATCTGTTAAATGTACCTTTTAGCAGGGCCATATAATTTTATATTTCATCCATGTACATCAAGTGATTAATATGATCTTTTGATACAATCCCTTTACTTGGAAATCCATAGTCATTTGTATCTAATAATGATGATAATTAAAATCTGGGCAGAACCACTGAAAGTTCAAATTGTAGCCCTGGAAGATGTCAGACTTCATGCCAATTGTTCTTGATGTTGATGATGAAGGCATGTTGTCAACAGAGACAGTTTGCTATGTGGGTATCAAATTCTCTAGAGCTCTCACTATTTTATTCATATATTTATAGTGGATGATTAAGCCATGAGTGTGGAATTGAAGAGGAGAATGATTACATCATGATGATGATAATATGCCTAGAGAAGTTCAGAGGCTCATGAACAATCTTGAGAATTTATCCTACGGAAAAGTAATAGACATTCTTCTTTGCAGAGTTTTTTGTGGTATAATGGAAAGAGTGCTGGCTCTGGAGTAAGAAAAACTGAGTTCAAATTGCAGCTCTGCTACTTATTAACTATGTGATCTTGGCCAAGTCATGTCTCTCTAGGTCTCAGTTTCCTGAACTCTATAAAATGAAAGTACTGAGCTAGCTCCCTTTTGAGGTCTACTCCAGCTCTGAAGTTCAGATCCTAATAAGGAATAAGAAAAAAATGACAGCTAGATTTACCAAAGAATTTTGCTTTGGGGAAAAATATCCTACATTCAAAAAAACCACACTTTATCACTTTGGATTTTCCAACTCTTTATTTTATGGGAATGGGTCAGAGCCTCAGATCTAGAACTTAAACATTTTGTCTCACCCTCCTCTCTCCAGTGGATAGAGTGCCAGGCCTGGAGCCAAGAGGACTCATCTTCCTGAGTTTAAATCTGGCCTCAGACACTAGCTCTGTGATCCTGGGCAAGTCACTTAATCCTGTTGCCTCAGTTTCCTCATCTGTAAAATGATCTGGAGAAGGAATTAGAAAACTATTTCAGTGTCTTGGTCAAGGAAATCCCAAATGGGGTCATGAAGAGTTAAATGTGACTGAAAAAACTGAACAACCCCTCTTTCCAGCTCTTCTCCCTTCACTGGTGGGATCAACCATTTGTGCACACTAGGTAGGGTCTGAAAATTGGATCTCCCTTCATTTGAAAATTGTGTCTCCTGCATATTACTTAGAGTCAACCAGAGGCTTACAGCCATTAATGTGATTCTTACAGTTTGATTTATCACAAGATACCCATAGGCCACAGAGAATAGAATTTTCTATCACTAACATATGTGTATTTTAGAAAATACTATTAAAATGTTTTTTGTTGCACCTACCTCCTATACACCCCTCCCCTTGCATGTTACACCTAAATAGTGGCCTACTCTTCTTATCTTGATTCCCATCTGCTTACTGGGAATGTTGAGGTGCCAATCAGTTGGTACTGGGAAAAGTACTTCTCTTCTGTAGAATGTAATCTTTTGTTTTCATTTTATTTTTCTCAAGTGCAAAGACCCTGGGAGAGATGTAATTCATAGTAATAGCTGTTGCTGTGAGATCTTTAAATTCCCCTGTGGTATACAGAACCTTTGATGCCAGGATGATCCAACATGGACTGAAGCAACTGCTCTGTCTTATAGGGGGACTAGACTGTCATTAAAGGGACAGAAATACCCACAAGCTCCTCTTCCCTTCTCCAGGTAACCTCCTCTTCCGTAGTCTCTCATTTGCCTCTCAATCCAGAAGACTGAGCACAGCAGTGCTCCTGAACTAGATGCTAGAGATAAAAAGATGAAAAACAAGATTGCCCTCAAAGAGTTTCTAGTTTAATAGAGAAGATGAGTGAACAAGTAAGTAGAACATGATGCGGGCAAAGGAAAGATCCAGAAAAAGTGCTAAAGAAATAGGAAGAAGAAGACAATTCTTCCAGCTGCAAGCATCAGCAAAAGCTTCATGGAGCAGGTGGGTCTGGAAAGAAGGAGAGTTTCCACTAGGCAAAGTATGTGGAGGGTGTGTGTTCCAGGCAGAAGCAGATCATAGTCAAAAGTGCAGAGGGAGGAGTGGGCAAAACAAGATTGGGAACATGTAAAAGTCCAGCATGAAATAAAAAGGAGGGTAGAAAGGCAAATAAATGCAAACCAGATTATAGAAGACCTTGGATATCAGGCTAAGGAATCCATGTTTTCTTCTTTGGGCAATGGTGAGCCACAGGATGTTTTTGATGAGGAGAGTGTCATGGTCAGACATGTTTACAGGGAAGATTTGGCAGCCAATGTAGTGGAATTCCTCTGTCCTCTCCTCTCTACCCTCTCCTCTTTCCTCTTTCCACTTATGTCCCCCACTTCCACTCCAATGAAATGGATATTTCTGTGTGCTCTTTGAATCCCATTAATTCAGAACATTCACAATACAGGTGTGCCCTGATTTAGCAAATCCTGTTACACAGAAATCCAAAGTTACAAAATAAATAGAGAGTGATTATTCATGTTACAAAAGCCCCTGCAAAATGATTTGTTTAACCATTAATGGAGGGATGTCATGGAAATTTAATGCTTAAATGTTGGTAGCCATTGCCAGTTGAAAATCAATTAGAAAATAAAACTGCTTAAGAAGTATAGTGTAAGTCAGTCAGAAAATTATTCCTTTACAATCCCCTTTCCTACGCAATTCCTTTTTTGTAATGCGTTGTCTTTTATTTATGCCCAGCACGTGTCTTGGTGCTGTCCTTTGGGTCATATTCAATTTCAATTGTTCAAAATTGAGGTTTAATAATAGTCATTAAAAAGGATCGGCCAAAAAATTCTCTTTCAGCTCCTTGGTTATGCAGAAGCCTCTGAGATTCTTGAGATTTCTATTTAGGATTGGCAAATGATTTCAGTACCAATCTTTCAGCACTGCAATTTTAGCTAATGATGGAATTCAGGGCTTATCTCTATTTTGAAGATAAATTAAAGTTCAAAGAGGTTAAACAACTTGTTGAACATCACATAACAATAAGTATAGCAGTGTAGGCACTCAATCCCACATCTCCTGATACTAGTGACTAGACAGCAGGTCACTTCAAAATATTCCAGGAGAACAATTTGGAAATATGGCCAAAGGGCTTTGAAACCGTGCATACTCTTTGACCCAGCAATACCACTACCAAGTCTATATTCCAAAGAGGTAAGAAAAGAAAAGAGAAAAGAACCTATTTGTACAAAAATGTTTATTGCAGCTCTTTTTGTGGTAGCTAAGAATTGGAAATTGAGAGGATGCTCATCAATGGAGAATGACTGAACAAGATGTGGTATATGATTGTGATGAAATATTATCATGCTATAAGAAATGAGGGACAGGCAGATTTAAGAAAAATATGGAAGGGCTTACATGAACTGATACAAAATGAATTGAGCAGAACCAGGAGAACATTGTACACGTTAACAGCAATATTGTGAGATGAAGAATTGTGAATGACTTAGCTATTCTCAGCCATACTGTGATCCAAGACATTACCAAAAGACTCATGATGAAAAATGCTATCTGCCTTCAGAAAAAGAGCTGATGCTGTCTGTATACAGACTAAAGCATGCTATTTTTCTATCCCTCTCTACCTCCCTCCTTTCCTTCCTTCCTTCCTTTCTTCTTTCCTTTTTCCTTCCTTCCTTCCTTCCTTTCTTTCTCTTCCTTCCTTCCTTCCTTCCTTCCTTCCTTCCTTTCTTTCTTTCTTTCTTTCTTTCTTTCTTTCTTTCTTTCTTTCTT